>NW_028250039.1:0-520974 GCF_964263255.1 Lissotriton vulgaris
CTTGTGCAACTTAGAGATCGCCTCGTAAACTGTTGGAGCATTATTAGGAATAAAGACACAGCAGCTCGATTGGATCATTCTGCATACCCCACCTCGATCTGCAAGTATAACATCTAGAACCATACGGTTCTGCAATGTCATGAGCCTATCCGCCTGAAGCTCAGCTGTCAGATTGCTAAGGGCACCAGCAGTTTCGGTAATAGTAGATTCAACTACCCGTGTTAGCTGACGTATGTTTCTACTATTGGCCATAGGCCCCCAGAACGGAAGGAAGCCTTTGAAGAAGTCTCCAGCTTCCTGACCAGCGGTATCTTCCTTACTGAAAACACCTCTAGCTACTCTTATTCTGTGGTAATCCGGTGAAGCAGTGTATGTCGGAGGCAACAATCGAGCAATATAACATGAACCTGAAAAGTCAGCAGGCAACCATGTATAAGCTCTGTCTCGACAGATGAAGTAGGTACCCCTGGCAGTAAGGAAGGCAGGGGAAGAGTTAGCCGGAAACACATAAGTCTCTACGCACTCACTCCTCCCTAGCTGAGCTCTCGGATTTCTCCCATTACCTTGCAAACAGACCTGACCTCGGTGAGGTACGACCCAGATTGGAGTTGAGCTTTTACGCTTGCTTTCTCCTAAACTAAGGCGATACTCTGAAGTATTCCAACTTAAATATACTCGCAATTCGTCTCTAGGGTAAGATGGAGTATTATTGACGTCTTTGATCATGTCAATAATTCCCTGGACTAAAGCTTTGTTGGCAGAGTTATATTTAGTGGAGCGTGGTGGGCGTGGAGGATAGGTCTCAAGAGCATAAGCAAAGATGGTTTGAAGGGCCTGAAATGATCCATTGTAGCTGAAAGGCAAAACCAGATAGGGAATACCTTTATCCATAGTGTGGGGTATCAAGCCACACACCCAACAGTCTGTCGTGTTAACTACCAGTTGGTGTTGGTGCAAGAGCTGTACAAAAGTATTATTAATGAATTCTGAGCGTCGAGCTTGCTCATGTTCCGGAAACGAGTGAAAAGAGTGTATAGAAGAAACAGTAGAAATAGCAGGATCAAGGGGAGGTACTGTAGATACTGGCACAAAAATCAAATTTATGCTAAAGACAATTCCACCCACCAGTGTTGCTAAAACAATCAAAAATGTAATGGCACATTGCATCAAGAAACATTTGCTATGAAGAATTCTATTTAGTCTGTTTCTGCGAACGTAAATCACATTTTCTCGTTGCAGCGCAGGAAGTTCCATCTTCTACAATCCGCTCGCGACCACTGATGATGTGTACGTAGATGAAAATGCCTCTGTCAGCCCTGGGAGTTCCCAGTACTAACAGAAAGATCGACCTTGTGTCAGACCCCTGCAAATTCAAACTAGGCACACAGCCACGACCCTACGGCTACCCAGACGGCAAGGCAATTTATTAAAAACAATAAACAATAGCAAACTTCCTGGCTGAAAAGCAAAAAAGTCCAATGTATATAAATATCAAAATCACAATATGCAGTTGCCTGCTTTATTAGTTCGTTTTATGGCTTCTAAGGTTGTATCTTTTCCTTGCTGGTACTGTTTGATCGGAAAATAGTGTATCACTAGCAGCTGTTGCAGAGTTTACGTTCGCAGATGGCAAAGTTTCTTCTGATGCTGGAGACAAATGTTCAATGTTCAAAGTAGTCTTTTCAAGAGGAGAGTCACGTTTCAAAGTGTCAGAAATCAAATCGGCATCGCTGAAAGGGACAAATTTTGGAGTTATTTCAGATTCGGAGGCACCAATTCCCTTCTTCACCCAGTCGTCGTAGGGCAGCGGCAGTGGAACACGCTTTACGTGAGAAGCGTGGATCCAGTTCTTCCGGCCAGCAACACGTACAGCTGTCCTCGTTGCCAGCAGGATTTGGAAGGGGCCGATGTAGCGAGGCTGAAGATTCTTTGTCCTCGCGAAGTTCCGGACCACTATGAAGTCACCCGGTTTCAGTTGATGCCCTGGACTCTCCGGAGGCTTTGGCAAAGCATCAAAAACCTGTTGATGAATAAGACTTAATTTAGCAGTCAAGTCATAAAGATAGTCTATCAACATAGGATATTCAATGGAGCAGAATTGTTTAGGCCTTGGCACACCCCAGACATTTGCCGGGCGGCCAAATACAATCTCATATGGAGAAAGCCCTATTCTAGAATGCACTGTTGCTCTCGTTGATAACAAGGCCAAAGGAAGTGCGTCTGGCCAAGCCAAACCTGTGGATGCTTGAATTTTGGCTATTTTAAGCTTGAGGGTGCCATTGTAACCCTCGACTAAACCAGCAGACTGGGGATGGTTCGCACTATGAAATTTTTGTTTCAATCCTAGACCAGCACACACACTCTGCATAACTTTCCCTATAAACTCACTTCCGTTATCTGACCATACAATCCGTGGCATTCCATACCTAGGGAAAAATTCTTTGAGAAGAATTTTGGCAGTTGATAAAGCAGTGTTGTCCTTTAGTGGGTATGCTTCTATCCACCTGGAAAAAGCACAAACTACCACCAGGACGTATTTTAAATTGTTGCAGCGTTCCATGTGAATGAAGTCTAACTGTATTACTTCAAAGGGACAGGAAGGAGGAGCAAAATGACCAGCTGGAGTTGGAGTTCCCTTGCCAGGATTATGCATCAAGCACACCATACAATTTTTCACCACTCTCTCTGCACACTTACTGATTCCCTCATTCTTCCAAACCGGAGCTAACATCTTACATATCCCTTTAGAACTTATGTGCGCCACTCCATGCGCCATCGTCACTACTGCAAGCACATACGCATCAGGCAACATCCAACGCTGCTGTTCTGTCAAATCGATCCAACATCCATTCGAGTCCAATTTGCCCGTACTTTCTCTCCATACGCGTTTCTCTTCCTCAGTCGCTTCTTTCTGAATCTCTTTCACACTTTCCATTGTGTCCTCACACATTCCAGACTCAGCAATCCATCTTGCAGACGTAGCAACATACATTCTACTCATCATGTCTCTAGCTGTCTGTTTAGCGGTTTCATCAGCAAAGGCATTTCCCCGACCAACATCATCCGTGATTGCTTTATGAGCACTGCACTTCACAATCGCAACTTCAGTCGGTAAGGTTAGAGATTCTAACAAGTCGTTAACTAGCTGACCATGTTGAATCTTAGTCCCATGGGACGTAATGAAACCCCTTTCTCTCCACAACCGGCCAAAACTATGGGCCACGCCAAATGCGTACTGACTATCTGTAAACACATTCACTCTCTTTCCCTCAGCTAAAACACACGCTCTCGTAAGAGCTATTAACTCTGCAGCTTGGGCAGAATTCTGACTCACTCTTGCAGTCTCCACAATCGTCTTCAAAGTCGTTACCGCGTAGGCAGCAGTCACATCACCATTCTCCAATTTAAAACATGACCCGTCCACATACAGCGTACCATCTGGGTCGGATAGAGGAGTATCTCTCAAGTCGATACGACCTTTTGTCTCTTCCTCCGTTTTGAAATAACAGTCATGTGGCTCAGAATCACTCGACTCTTGATCAGTCGGCAACAATGTTGCTGGGTTCAATACATTGCATCTTTTGATCTGAATATGACTCGCTAATAACGTCAGCTCGTAACCAGATAATCTCGCACTAGTAAGGTGTTGTGTCTTCGTTCGGTTCATGAGTGTGTCCACTGCATGAGGAACCATGACCACTAGCATATTGTTCATCACCAAACCAGCAGATTGTCGAATGGAAGCTGCAGCTGCCGCTGTAGCCCTCAAACAACTAGGCAATGCTCTAGCTACCGGATCTAATGTTGATGAGAAATACGCACAAGGGCGTTGTTTATCACCAAACTTCTGTGTCAAGACACTCAACGCGCAACCTTCTCTTTCGTGAACGTAGAGCGTGAATGGCTTACTGTAATCAGGTGTGCCCAATACAGGAGCTGAACACAAAGCTTTTCGTAATTCAGCAAAACTCTTTTGACATTCATCAGACCATGGCACCGGACTCGGAACATTTTTCCCAGTCAAAGCTACCAATGGCTTTGCTAAAAGTGAAAAATTTGGGATCCATTGCCTACAGTAAGAGGTAATACCTAGAAAGGCACGTACTTCCCTCTGTGTGCGTGGAACACTCATCTGCGTAATTGCTTTTATTCTTTCTGGGGTCAACTTCCTTCCCTCCTTTGACAAGAGATGACCTAAGTAGGTTACTTCTTGGCAGCAATATTGCATTTTGGAAGGTGACACCTTATGATTCAAATTAGACAAATGATGCAATAGTGAAATTGTAGCTGCCTTGCAAGTTTCCTTGTCATCGGCAGCCACCAAAAGATCATCTACGTACTGTACTAGGGCAGAACCTGGAGGAAGGACAAAAGAATCTAACTGGCTTTTTAAAGCTTGACTGTAAATAGATGGACTTTCACAGTAGCCTTGTGGAGCGCGTTTAAATCTGAAACTGCGACCTCCTAAACAGAAGCCAAAAATATCTCTGCTTTCCTCGGCTATCGGAATGCTGAAAAAGGCATTCTTCAAGTCGATGACTGAGAACCAATTGGCTGTAGCGGGAATCAATGTTAGCAAGGCAGTAATGTCTGGCACTACAGGAAACTGCGGAATTACAATCTTATTAACTTCTCTAAGGTCTATGACAAACCTATAGACTGGAGGCTTTGTAGGATCTGTTCGTTTCAAAATCGGCAATACAGGACTATTACAAACATTTCCTCGCGTTTCTTCAACCACACCTTTTTTAATCAAATCTTGCACAATCAATAAGAGTGCACGCTCACCTTCATTCGATATTTTATATTGAGGAATTCTTGGAAATTTCACATTCGCTTTCAAAGTTACTACATACGGTGGAATCTCTAGTAGACCTACATCATTGGGACCAGTCGCCCAAAGAGAATCAGGGAGTGAACGTAGCTCCGGCGGGAGTTTGTCCATTGACAAGTACATCGGAGAGGTGAGTCTTTTACCCAAAGTAAGCTGTACTCCTTCCGGAGAACAGTACAATGTCGCATATAGTCGTTTTAACAAATCTAAACCAAGCAGATTTTCATTACAACCTGTCGTCAAAATTAAGGGTGCTTTCAATTGACACGGTCCAACAGAAATAGACAAAGGACCAGATATCGGGTTGTACACAGGGGCGCCTGAAAAACCTACGGAAACATTTGTTGAGCCAGACAAAGGTGCGCCAGGGAGTTTCGCATGCATGATAGAACTTTTTGCGGCACCAGTATCCAACAGAAACGGTTCGACTACACCTGATGTTGCTACTGCGACATAAGGCCCACTCTGATCCACTGGAACTGATACTACTCCCTCTCTCTGTCCATGGCTGTCCTAGTACCCATTTTGTTGAAATCCCTCTTCAACTTCACAATAATCCTCAACAAGATATTGCTGAGATCTATTCTGTTGAGCTGACTGTACATTTTGTTGATCAAAGTGATTAGAAGGACGATCATTCGTTTGTGGAGGCATAGCACCTCGTCCCCGACCTCTAGAATTCTGTGCAAAACCACCACGACCTCTCTGAGCTGCTGCCGCATTATTTTGCGCTAAAATCTGACAATCATTTTTATAGTGACCCTCTTTCTTACAGTACGCACACTGATTCCACTGGTATTGAGGCCTGGTCGAATTATAATCTGTCTTTTGATACGAATTCTGTTGCATATTAGTCTGATTCGTGCGAGGCGGATACGCCTGCTGTAAAAGAACTTTAGTCTTTAAATCTTTCGTTTTCTTCTCTGATTTCTCCTTTTCCTCTTTATCCCTATTTTCATAGTACTGTGCAGTCGCAAGTATTTGCGCTGTCGTAGATACAGCCCACGCACTTTCTGAGTCTTTCAATTTATTGCATAATTCGGGTAACAAATTATGCACAAATTTATCGACAAACAATCTCTGTCCTCCTTCAGTGCTCATATCCTGACCACTATGGTCTACAAAAGTCTCTTCGAACCTCGTGAAGAAGTCGGAGACACTTTCGTCTTTCTTCTGCTTGCATGCGGATAATTTATCCCAATTAACACGCAATGCTGGCATCAGAGTCTTCATTAAATCTATTATTCTGCCAGGAAGATTAGCAATTAGGGGTTCGGGTTTCGCACCACCTGTTTGTTGAGCATCTGCTGCAGTGATAGCTGCCCAATCACCACCTAAAGCAGCCTGATGATCCTCTCTACGAATTTTAGCCCACACTGGTTGTGGAACTACATTACCAAACAACATATCAATGTCGGCTAAGTTCATTATACAAGCCTCAACTGTCTGTGTCAATTCCTTGTAATATCCGGCTGGATTCTTACGTGGATCTGGCAAGGCCTGTTTCACTGCTAACACTTCTGCTCGCTTCCACGGAATATGTATCCATACTCTTTGGAACTGTGCTGGAGCAGCTGCAATACCCGCATTATCATCACGTTGTACTGCCTCGCGCCAAATTGGAGGAACTTCCCTCATAGGATATTGGCGACTTGGCTTCATTCTACCTTTCTCTAAATCTCTCGGGGAACGAAGAGATGGATCAATCCTAAAACTCAAAATGAGTTCCATCGCTTCCTTTATATTATCGCCCACTATCATTCCAGCAGCAAACTCTTTTTGAATTTTAATTAAATCTTCCAAATCTGATTCGACATCGTCTTCTTCTATTTCCTCACGCAACAACGAGCACATCTCGTCGAAGACGTATCGCTGCGTTGGCTCTCCCCATTGCATAAATGTCTCTAACACATCTTTCGTACTATATCTTCTAACTTTTGTAATCCATCTGAGAGCTGTGGAGTCTAAAACTCCCCGTTCCTCAGTACTTGGAAGCTGACTCCGTCTCTGAACAGAGTCAGGAGTAGGAGTCTTAATCAAGGTTTTATATATAGGCGACAGCATATTAGTAACAGAATCAGTAATTCTTCGACGAACAGAAAGTGGAGTTAGTACACTCGCAGACATAGAGAACGCAGTAGAGGTAGGAATAGATGACGAAACAGTAGGAGTATCGAGGAAAATAGTTTGAGGACCAATAGGTACAGTGGTAGGTATAGGAGCGGGCAGTGCGGGAAGAGGAGGAGCTGTAGGAACATTTACATTCACCACAGGAGGTATAGGAACTTGATTCTGAGGAACAAGAACACCAGGTTGTCCAGCAACCGGCAATTGAACATCCGGTATAAGTGGAGCCGCAGCACCTTGTGCGTACGGTGGAGGCGACCGTAACAGATAAGATAGCAGAGGATCGTTTTCGGAATCCTCCAGTATCTTAGCCATTTTCGATGGCAAGGCAGGATAGCACTTGTCAATCGCTAAGTTACGCTCTCTAATGGCTACATCTATGGCTTTCTCACACTCGTCAGCCTGCAACTGCTTAGTCGCTTGCTCTAGAGTTAACTCTTCTAGTTCTTTTTGCTCTTTTTTCAACCTTTTCATTTCTCTCTGTTTGGATTCTTTCCGCCAATAACGAAAAGAGTCAAACATTGCCGGCCGGGCTTTCTTCCTAAACAATTTCGCTTCTAAATTGTCGAGAATCTCTTGTTCAAAACTACCATGCAGTGGCCAGCTAAGGACACCATCCTTCTTACAATAACGGACCCATATCTCATTATAAGTTATAGGACCCACACCATACTTACAATATAGGTCATATAGGGGAGTCCCAATCGGAGGAACCAGACAGGAATCCTCTAATTGTGAGTCACTGTTGCAACTAAAACAAGACAACATTTTCCGACTTACCATTCTCAGTCCGGAACACAAAACAAACAAACACGGAACAAATTGTGCACTTGAACCAAGAACTTAGGCCTACCAAAAACGAACTGATGTATCGATACCCAAAACTGAACCAAATAGATTATCGTAACCAGAACAACTAGTGATAATCTTACGAAACCAAACCAAACCAAGAACCGATCAAGGATTTTTAACAATCCTCACAAAAGTAACCAGCTAGCTATCACTAAATACTTAACTGAGTCACTGAAGACGTCACCAAGGAGAAACCCGTCACGTTTCGCTGTACTAAGGACTGCACCACTTCGGGTCCAAGACAGGGCGACGGTCAAGGCAACGGCCCACTGCAGCCGTCCTGAACGGGAACCCTCGTGGAAGAGAACTTCAGGGCCACTTTTGCGATATGCCGGGATCGATGAAGTGGGGCGCCTCCCTCAGGAATCTTCACACGAAGCTTCTCGAACTCTTCAGGCTTTTGGACCGGTACCGAATGACGTCGCCCCACGTTGGGCGCCAATTGGAGTTCTGGACTTTTTGGTTCCGTCCAGAGGTGTCAGGGTACAACACCCAAAGACCCCGGAGTCCCACCTGCCTTGGTGCACAAATGAACAGAAACACGGGCTTCTCGATGGTGGCGTCAAAGACCAAAGGTTTATTACTGCAGGGACACAGAAGTCACAGAATCTACACACGGGCAGAATCTAGGAGACTGTTCGATTTGTACATTGAGGGTTGCTCCTTATATACCAAAAATTGTGCTCTAGGCAAATATTTCACATGTCGGTACATTCCCAAACCTTTTGTGTCTCTAAACAATAAATATTTGGCGTTACACAGGAACTGTCGATAATATCTGATACCAAACATCACGAAGAGGGGTTCCCACCAGTCCATCACAATCCCTTGTCAATATTGCATTCAAGACCCGGACCGCCTCATCGTAAAGTTCGTTACCTCCCCCTAATAAAGGCCCAGAAGGAAAAGGAGCAGAGCCAGGTGCAGAAGATAGAAAACGGGATAAGAGATGTTTGTGGGTTGTAAATGGGCAAGGCTACCGGCTTCGGCCGCCTAATCATGATCAGGTACAATGGACAGGAAAACCAGTTCAGGTGGGCTGGCCTCGGGCAGAGGAGGCAGCCTTTGTCGAGTCATGCAGCTTCAGCGTGATCTGGTTTAAGGTGCACGTGTCATGTAAGAGGTGAATCTCCGGCTAAGGCTACGTGTCTTTAATCAAAGTGAAGTGAATGAAATGATCAGAGGCTATTGCATATGTGAGGGCAAGGAACCACAAAAATGGCGGCCACGATCTAAGATGGATGCCGTGTGTATATCAGAAATGTGTCAGTGGAAGGAGTGCTCTTGCTCGTAGCGTAGCGAAAACACTAGGATATACTAAATGGATCATTTGCGGTTCGCTGATACTAATTTTATGTATTTCCGACAAACTTGAAAACACGGGTTCAAGTCGTCACGGAACCGTCACGGAACCTCATCTTGCTGGAAATGGGCGCAGATGCACCCCTTGTTCACTTTCTTAGCGTCCTCCATCAAGACCTAGCGGCTCCGTTAGGGTCACGCAGGAGGGCAGGTGTACGGGCCAATTCAGCTCCAGACGGGGGGTCAGACAAGGCTGCATTCTGGCCCCTCTTCTTTTCACGATTTATATTAATGGCCTGAAAAAATCGCTGGCTGGGGCCAGTGCGGACATTCCGCGTGCAGGGGGATCGGGTATCCTGGTCCTCCTGTACGCGGATGATGCCGTACTCATTGCTCGCACAGGCCTGGGCTTACAGAGGCTGCTGGATAACTTTGGCACATTCATGGAGTCCCTCAATCTAAAAGTAAATAGCAACAAATCCCATGTAATGATCGTTGGGGCCCGCAGGATATCAGTAAGGTGAAAACATTCAGATGCTTGGGTGCGGAAGTCTCGAGGGTCCCAGTATTCACCTACTTGGGGATACTCTTCGATGAGAAGGGTAATTGGGGCCCCCAGCTGAAGCATAAAAGCAATGCCATTGTAAGATCCACAGCAGCCCTCCTTAGTTTTGCCAAAAGGCTGGGAGCTAGGCCCATGGAGGCCATGCTTAAAATATACAAGTCCAAATGTTGTGCGATTGCCTCCTATGGGGCATCGATATGGGGTTACGCGCCTGTGGGCAAAATACAACTAGCAGAAAACAGGTTCCTTAGATCCCTGTTGGCGGTACCTCAGTTGTCCATGACTTTGTCTGTACATTCTGAATTAGGTGTGGGTTACATAACAGACTATCTAAAAGCAGCCCCACTGATTTGTTGGGAAAAGACATGGCTCAATGAGGATATCATGCTCAACCACCTTATCCTAAAAGATTGCTTGGTCCTCGACAAGGCAGACAGAACCCCATGGCTAGCATACGTTAGAGTGGCGTGTGTCAGAATGTGACGTCCTGAACTGTATACAGCCCCAGAGGGAATTAATAAAGAGGATTTGGTATGGATTAAACACAATTTCCGGATCATGTTGGAGGCAGATAGGGAGGAGGTGGAGCTTAAAAAACCAGGAGAAAGAAGTATTTATGTTTTACAGACTTCTCCATCCATTGAACCTTACCTGAAGATAGTCACAAAGCCTTTCCATCGCTTTCTGTTGACAAGATTTAGGTTCAACTTAATTCACTTCTTTCTAGGAACTTTCTCGCAATGGGGTAAACCAGATGAATCCGCACCATGTTCTTGTGATAACTTCTCAACACAAGGCACCCTCCACCCATGTTTTGTGAAAATGTTTCCAAGGCACGTAAAAAATTCTTATATCCCATATTAGGAGAAGCTGGGTTTCTGCAGGTAAGGCCTGCACTTTTATATCTGCAACTGCCGAGTAGCGTGCGTGTTATTTTCAGCGTAGCAAGCTTTTTGGTGGCCGCAGCTAAAGTGAATAACACAAGAAGCATCTGTATGTATTAAGTACAGCAGGTTGATAGGGGGGCACTTTTGTTCTTTGAATCATGGAAACTTGAAAGAAATTTTTAGACTTTTATATTGTATTTCACATAGCGGTCTCATAAGCTAGGTGGAGACAATTGTTTATTAACTGTTTCGTATAAATCATGAATTGTAAATAGTGTATATACATGAATGTTTGCAAATGTATGCATATTTATTTATTTGTATCTATTTTACCCATTTATGCACAACGTATGTATGTATTGCTGCTTCTTTTATGATTTTAATTAATCGAAATAAAGAGTTTCGACTGACTGACTGCATGTTTTTGGGGGGCTGTTTGGGGGGCTTCTAGGTTTCTGTGGGTGAGATTTGGGGTCTGGGAGCACTGCTGGCACAGTCTAATGTCGATTGCATTTGTTTTTCAGGAAATCCATGGTGGAAAAGGGGAGTTAGGGCTTAGCTGCACAGCGTATTTGGACTGAATTGAAGGTAGTAGGCCCATTTCTGCTTTTTTCCTGTTTGAGGGTGTTCTGATTTTTTGCGGGTTGCTGCAGGGGTATGGGGGCATAGCTTGGCAGGTCTAATATTGGAATCAAGTGTTTTGGACCAAATCCATGGTAAACATTTTTTTGCGTTTGTGCTCACTTGCCTGTCTTTGGGGTGCTGTTTGGGGGCTTCCATGTTTTTGTGGGTGGGTTTTGGGGTCTGGGAGCACTGCTGGCACAGTCTAATGTTCATTGCATTTGTTTTTCAGGAAATCCATGGTGGAAAAGGGGAGTTAGGGCCTAGCTGCACAGCGTATTTGGACTGAATTGAAGGTAGTAGGCCAATTTCTGCTTTTTGCCTGTTTGGGGTTGTTAAACTTGTTTCTGCCTGGGTTGACGGGTCTGTGGGCATTGCTGTCAAGTTCTAATACCGGATAAAAGTGGTTTGGGGAAAATCGGAGGTGAAAAAGTTTTTCCATTTTCAGGAATTTCACTCACTTTAGCGTTTTCGGGGGCCTGCTTGGGGGGATCCTGGTGTTTGTGGGTGGGTTTTGGGGGTCTTGGAGCAACGCTGGGTATGGATACTTTTGATTGCAAGAGGTTTCATGGAAATCCATGGTGGCAAAGGGGAGTTAGGACCTAGCTGCAGAGCGCGCACAGAGTGATTTTGGAAGTAGGGAAAAATAAGTCCCCGTTTTTGTACTTTTTCTTTTTGCCTGTTTTGGGGTGTTACATTTGTTTTCACCCGGGTTGCTGGGTATGGGACCATTGCTGTTAAGGTCTAATACCGGGAAAAAGTGTTTTGGAAAAAATCCATTAGAAAAAAGGTTTTCGCATTTTCTGACATTTCGCTCACTCTAGCGTTTTCGGGGTGCTGTTTGGGGGGGTTCCTGGTGTTTGTGGGGGGGTTTGCGAGTCTTGGAGAAATGCTGGCTATTGATACTTTGGATTGCAAGTGGTTTGAAGAAAATCCATGGTGGGGAAGGGGACTCAAGGCCTAGCTGCAAAGCTTGCATGGAGTGGTATCAAAAGTAGGCCCAAAATATTTCTAAGTGGATTTTTTCGGTTTTGCTTTTTGGCTGTTTGGGGGTCTTCATTTTGTTTTCGCCCGGGTTTCCGGGTCTGGGGCCATTGCTGGGAAGGTCTAATACCGGGAAAAAGTGTTTTGGAGAAAATCCATGCAGAAAAAGTTTTTGCATTTTCTGACATTTCGCTCACTCTAGCTTTTTCGGGGTGCTTTTTGGGGGTGTTCCTGGTGTTTGTGGGGGGGTTTGCAAGTCTTAGAGCAATGCTGGCTATTGATACTTTGGATTGCAAATGCTTTGAAGAAAATCCATGGCGGGGAAGGGTGGATTCGGCCTACTTGCAGAAAGGGTCTTTTGAAGTATTTTTCACTTAGGGCTCGTTAGCAGCACTAGAGTATTGTATGTGTTTGGGGGTATTCAACATTTTTTCAACATTTTTTTCAACTGATTTCTGGGGTCATATGGAGCACTCTTGGAAATGTAAACATTTGTTTGCAAGTGATTTAAAGGGATTCCATGGAGGAAAAGGTGGGATTCATTTGGGCCTACTTTAATTACAAAGTACGTTTAGAACCATTTTCCACTAGGCCTCAGACAGGGAGCAGTATCGCACGGTTATTGGGATGGGATTGTGGTTCTTCTATATTTTTGAAACTGGTTTTAAAGGGTTTGGATTGGAAGCACTGCTGCGAAGGTCTACTTTTGTTGTAAAATCACAGTTAACACTACACCTAGCTGGAGGAGAAAGATCCACAAAATTTGCCCATACTTAATTATCCTTCAAAAGGAAACTCAGAGTACGCACTTTCAAGAGTATTGTACTGTCGATTCTGAAATGGATTGTGTGACTTTTAGCACTAAACAGCGGATGTAACTTTTTTTTTCCTCCATGGTGTTAATACGTTCTGTTCTTCAATCAACAATTACAGGCCGCCTTTCAAATTGTGGGACGGGAAAAAGGATGAACTCAAACTTGACTAGAGGCTTCACATTAGCGACCCGCAATTAAGCATCCGACAGACAGTCAGTGGACAAGGTGTCTTGTGGTCACCAACGTTGATTGACGGAGTGTCAGATGGAATGAAGGAGTACCGCAAAGAAGAGGAATGGCTGCATGCATGCAACTTCCCAAATTCAACAGGACAAGTTCAGTAACTATATGCTTGCTCTTATACTTTTCTTTTAAGTTATGTTATTGCTGTGAACTTCTATGAGTGTAAGTAACTATATTAATTTGTTTGCTCTCTTCTTCAATTCATCCCTCCAGCCATTATATAGTAATGTACTAAGTTGTTCTTCCATCTGAGGGGCAGATAGACTAGTGACATTGCGTAATTGTTGCATGCCCTATACCGTTGACATTATTTCTTCATAGTTACTATTATAAAGTGACACTTACTTTTCTGTACACTATTACCAAACAACTTCATGGATACAGTAGTGCATGCAATAACTTTATGTCCCTTAAAAGATTTCTAGATAGGTTCGTTTCCAAAGATTTGTTTATCTCCATTGACTTGTTTCTCAATGCTGCATTTTTTTTTCTCTCTCAACAAACCTTTCCCCACAAACCCCGTTCCCATCCAATTTTCAAACCCTAACCCTCTTCCCCCGGGCTGTGTGGTATTCATTGAGGTGTTACACTACATCACAACATTTATCCCACACACTTGCTGGGGAGGATTAGGTGCAAGCAACCTCCTCAAATCAATTTTTCAGTCGGCTACATGAAGAATAGGATCTTTCAATTATGGTGAAAAAGTATATTTGTCAATACATTGTGAATGTCATGCAGCACCACCATCGTCAACAATCAACATCATCCTCAAAAATGTCTTACACACTGTTACACTGATGTCTTACTCTTCTTACTGTAGCCATAATCATCCATGCAAATCTTTTTTCCCAAAACGTATTAGTCTACTGTTCATTAATTACTTCTAATAATCCGCTCAGGACATTATATGTTTCATTTCTTTGCTTTGTTTTACATATGCTGCTACAGCTGCTAGTGTAGTAACACTCATACACTAACACCACAACAAAGGAAATTCTGTCCTGGATGACGCAATCACCATTTGACATGCAGCCAGCGCTGTGCCAAGCTGTATTCGCAAAAATGAAACACAGGTAAGATAAGCATTTTGGTGAGGTAGAATAATGGACGAGGACTCAGAGGAGAGAATGACAGTAGTACTAATAAAGTATTAGTAGGCCAATTGAATTCACTAAGTCTGTTACTGCCACTTTTGAAAAATGTTGGACGGTTTAGATAATTCTTGCTGTTCTCTGGAACGGAACAGGTAAGTTGGAGGAAAGTACCAAACGTGCCGTAACCCCCGCCCAACACCACCCTAAACAAATTACATCAACAAGTACACTAGGTAAGTAAAATAAATAATTATATATTTCCCTAACAACAAAACTAGTCCCACCCCCCTAACCCAATCAAGTGTCCATGAGCCCTTTTTCAAATAAAAAAACCCAACTTCCGGATCCCACCCCCCCAACAGTCTTTAAAAAAGGGGCAAGAGACACATAGAAAGAGTCACTTCCGAGGTGTGGGCGGTCCCGTCGGTCCTTGCGGAGGTCCCGGACATCTTTCCTGAGCTTTTGGACTGTACGCTCCAGGTGGTCCACTCGGAGGCGAAGGCGGCGCATGCGTCTTAAATAGACTCTGAGGTGCCCAGCTGCTGTTGGTATTGCAGCTGAGCGGCGGCGGCGGGAGGCTGGCCGAGTCCAGCCCCGTGCTGGAGGCTGCTGGCTGGTGGGCACTGGAGCACTGGAAGAGGTTGTGGAGGTAGAGGTCCCCTCCTCCAGTTCCCAAGCACACAGCCGGCGATAATCCGCAACTATGGCCTCCACCTTGCGGGCCCTGGCCCGGACAGCCATCTCCTTTCTTGTGAGCTTTGGTGGAGCATCTATATGAAGAAGTGAATAAAAATATTGTAACCAAAGACTTGGTAACAATAACACAAAAGAAAATTCAACTGAAAATTGTCTCACATTAATACTAGCATTTTTGCAAGCACACTACAACATTTGGCATGTATTGTATATTTACGCCGTCTTTGTAGCCAGTAACAGTGGCAGTTTCAGGAATTCTACTACCATGCAGCACTATGGATTCAATACATAGTCAGAGAGTCAGAGAGTACAGCAGCATGATTGTTTTTTTCAATACTTTGAGCAAACAAATTACTTATAGCTGAAGTTGTGGTAGTGGGCATTATGCCTGCTCAGTCAGCTTGCACCCAACAAAAAGAAACACAACCCATGATGACGCAGACTTGCATTACTTTAAGCAGTACATACAGTTGGGGATAGGGAAGCTCTTACTTTTGTATTAGGGGTGGCAGTGGCCATACTTGGTTACTTGAAGGGCTACTGCTCAATTAAATATATTTCAAACTGGCCCCACTTTCCCTTCTGTACTACAAGGAACATGAAGATTATTGTTTTCTGATTGTATCCAGCCAAGCACATGATGTCTTCAGTGCTTATATGATGGATGAGTTTAGGTGGATAGTTGTGATAGATTGAGTGAACAACAGCGATAGTCCATCCATGATTAACAAAGCAGAAAGAAAAAAATGAACATAGGGAGTAAGTGTGGTAACCATAATTGACACTGGAAGGGACTTGACTTGATATAATTGTCAACTACACAAACCATACACAATATATGCTGTGCTTGTAAAGTACTGTACTGTTACTTTAGGCAAGGGTGAGTTTCAGAACAATCATAGCTTGAACTTTTTTGATTTCCTCTGGTTTGCAATTCTGGCACGGACATGCTGTTCGAAAAAAGTAACAGTCTTCATGCACTGAGCGTCTGCTCTACTTACTTACACCTCAGCTATGTCTGTGGAAGTACAAGATAACATACAGGCTTCAAAATTAAACGTCTATTATTCTACTTAATGTCTCTACTATAACAACTTTATTTTTTCTTAGAAAGAAAGTAAGCACCTTTTCAATTTCTTTGGTAAAGCACCCTCTTGAATTGCATTTGAGGTTGACCACAATGATACATATTGTAATGCTCACCACACATGTATTTTCTGATTCACCCACACAGGCAGTCACTTTACCATTTCTCCTCCAACAGTCCTTCCTTTCATTGACCCTAAGTTCTTTCCCTTTTTGATCATCACATCCCTGCAATTTCATCTGAGATTACTTGGCTTCACGATGAAAGTTTCACAGCTGATTTGAAGTCAAATAGAGGGGGCCATTGCTTATTCGAGAACTTCCACCACTAATGCAATTGATAATTCTACGGAGACTGTCTTATCCGTGACTTCCTAAAATATAGTTCTAAATCAGTAACTGTTCTTAACAGTCCAGTCTTCTTGTTGTACTGAAATGTCTATTGTGCAGTACATCATACACTTCTTTTTGACCATACTCTAAAATGTCAAGATCTAAGGAGTATAATAACTTACCACGGTCTGCCGCTGCTGCGCCATCCTCCTCAGTCCTCCAGGTGGCACTTGTGACACCACCGCATTCGCCCCTTGAGCAGACCCCTCCGCGCTGCTGCTGGCCCCGGCACTGGTGGTGGTAGGTGCCGCATCTGATGTTGTGACGCCTATGAAATACAAGTCACATTTTTAGGTGCCATACACCACCACATATTCAGATTAATAATGGAAGAGAAATAGCGAAACAAGAAGCCACAGTTTGGGGGAGGAGGTTGACGCTTCATTAGCCATATGATACCATGCAACTCTTTTTGGCACAACTGATGAATGCTTCATCGTGAACGTGCAACATGATTCTTTGCAGACAGAACCAACTACTCCTCAAAGTCACACCACCACGAGGACGTGTGGTTCCAACAAGGTGATGGCTCCAGAGTTACACGCAGTTACTTAGGAGTTAGGAACGAGGTATGTGGAAAAGATCGAACTGCACCTATCTATCATAAACAATGTCCTATTTATCTTCTCCATACTTCTGTATGTACAGATTAGTCTATGAAACACTAGCGGTATGGACTACGTGGTATGTACTACTATCATATCGCCAATTAATAGCTTCTTCTTGCTGAACATTGACATTTTCCTGTTATAAATTGTCAAAGCACTAACATTAAAAACACTAGCATATACAGCAAGGGCAACACAGAGTACTGCACTGCATGACTCTACAGCTATTGCATGATCGGAGTTTTGGTTGACACCGTTTGCCGAATGGGCAAGCTTAGCTACCTACACTGAACCACTCCAAAATTAATAATAATAAATAGTAGTAGCACATACAGTGATGGTAGAGAGGCAGGATAAGAACTTAGAAACACAGTGTACAAGAAGGTAAAAGACTAAGGGGCAGATTTACAAGGCCCTTGCGCCTCTTTTGCGCCGCCAAATCACTTTTGTGACGGGGTATTTACAACGTGAGTCATCTGTGAGATGCGTGAACTTTTAAAGCCCTGCGCCTTAAGGAGGCGTGCCGCCGCAGGGGTGGCCGTTCCTGCGCTGGAACGCATGCTAAAAGTGGCTGAGTGAAATCGTCAAGATTTTAATCAGTCACTTTTAGGCCAATGGTACTTCAAACGCCTTTGCCTGCTTGAAGAAGCCGTAAGGCTTGATGCAGCATTAGCAACATGGGCCCCACCTAGAGCATTGCTGGTGCTGCCTCACACTTGCGCCGCAACTCCAGCAATATGACGCCTTTAGTGTACAGAATTCGTCACCCATCTGTGCCGCTTTTGAACCATGGTGCGTCGCATTGTAAATGCAGCGCATCATGGGTGGCGGAGGGATGCTCAAGTCATTCTAAATATGCCTCATAGTATTTTGTAAAAGATATTATTGGGAAACAGTTTGGAATGAGTAGAAGCTATAAAAGTAAGGGAAGTATAAGTAAATTAAAAACACCAGAACTTACTGGGGCCAGCAGAGGACCGTACCTGGACTTCCTGCCCACTCTGTTCCGCCGGAGTCTAGGTGGTCTTCTTGCCCCTGGGAGGTGCTGATGATCATGAAAAAAAAAAAACCATGATGAAGTCCCGTGAAATATTTGATTTCTTTGAACTCAGTCTTAAATTATCTCGGGGAAACAAATTAACAACAATTGCCCTACATGTATTGACTTATCTGATCTGGGCAACTAGGAGGATAGTAGTACAGTATTGCTTGATTCGCAGTCCGTCTACTTTGAAAGTTAGGTACATTACTAGCTAAACCAACAACAAAACGGTTCTAGTATGACTGCCAGCACCTCAGCAGCAGGCGGCGCACGTCACAGACACAGTCCGTCATAATGATTGCAGAGTGTAGACCACTAAAAAATGTCCTACTACGTACTAATAACAAGTCTTCTATACTAAACCTATGAATCCACCCCTATCTCTTCTTCTTAATGGCAGCAGGAGTACAAAGGAACGGCTAGACTTGAGTCTCTAGTCTCACTAGCATTACGCAGTTCTGTAAAGCACTACACTCATACATATTCAGAAAAAATGTGCACAAAGTTGCAAACAAGTAAGCATAGGAGCAACGCCACTGAGTAGGCAAGCAACTGCAAAGAGGAAGCATTCTTGATCTTCGTGAAAAAACATATTAGCAATATAACACAGACCAGGAGAAAAAAAAGGAGTTCAGAAATAGCTACTAGTACTCACTCACCTAGGCCAGGGACCTCCACCCCAAGCACGTGGAGCAGGTCCTGCTCCCGGTCGAGGATGTCAGCTTAGTCATAGGTGTGCTGGACCCTCGACTCCCTGTACATGGCCCAGCACACCTTATCCCAACGCTGGCGACGCTCCCGGAGGCCATACCCTTGACCGGGCCTGCCCCCTGCTGCCACGGTCTTAGGGAGGTGGCGCAGAACAAAGAATATTAATGCAGCCACCCCCACCGCAGAGAAGATCTCCCTGGGCATCACTTCCTACCCCCTCCAACGGCCGCAATGTTAAATGTTATGTTATGTTAAAATCAATTTATAAAGCGCTCGTACGCCTGTGGGCTTCATGGCGCTATAGAAGAGGTGAGGGATCAGTCCAACATAACACCGAGCTAATAGTGGCTTAATGGTAAGCTTGAGAGAACAGCCATGTTTTTAATCCTTTACGAAAGGTGAGTAAGTCCTTGCTCTGCCTGATCGGTAAGGGAATGGAATTCCACAGTAAGGCTGCTAGATGGCGGAAGCAGCTACCTCCCTGTCGCTTCCTTTTAAAGCGAGACACCTCCAGTAAGGATTTTTGAGCAGAGCGCAGACTTCTGGTAGGTGTATATTTAGAGATCAGGCTACAAATAAAGGCAGGGCCTTTCTCTTGTGTGGCTTTGAAGATGATGCAGCCTGTTTTAAAGGCTATACGCTGGGGAATGGGAAGCCAGTGTAGTTTTTCGAGTCCTGATTTGATAGAGGACCATTTTGGCTGATGTAGGATAAGTCTGGCCGCCTGGTTCTGGACTAGTTGGAGTCTCTTCAACAGGCCCGCTGGAAGTCCCAGATAGACACTGTTGGAGTAGTCCAGACGGGACATGACTAAGGCCATAATGACCTGGGTTAAGGCAGACTGAGTGAGAAGGTGAGCAATTTTTTTTATTTTCCTCATTTGGAAAAAGCTTGCTGAGACCGTGGCGCCCACCTGAGTTTTTAAAGACAGGTCCGATTGGAGCGTGATGCCTAAGCTCTTTACAGCAGTGGACTTTTCAGGGGGGATGCCCAGATCTGCAGGCCAGAAGTTCACACTCCAGCTGGATAAACTATTCCCGGGCAAAAGTAATTCTGTTTTGCCCGGGTTGAGTTTTAGATGGTTTTCGTTCATCCAGCATTGGATGTGTTTCATGGTGTTCTGAAATTCGGACACAGCGTCAGGGATATTAAGATGAAATAATAGCTGTAAGTCATCTGCGTAGTTGAACACCGTGACTTTAAATTTCTTAAGGGAATGAAGAAGAGGGCGTAAATAAAGATTAAATAATAAGGGGGATAATGACGACCCCTGCGGAACTCCGCAGGTGGACATATGCCTGGTGCCTATGAAGCTGCCCAGTTGGATTGCCTGCGTCCGACCCTCAATAAAAGAAGTAATCCAGCTCAGCGCTGGTCCTCTCAGGACGGCCTGTTCGACACGGTTGATCAGAATGTCATAGTCAACCGTGTCGAACGCCGCCGAGAGGTCAAGCAGCACCCGGGCTTGATGCAGATCAGCATCCGCGCTAGCTCTAAGGTTGTCCTGGACCGCCAGGATCACCGCCTCTGTAGAGTGACCCGGGCGGAATCCCGCTTGATTAAGCTCCAAATAGTTGGTGGTCTCGATGAAATTGGAGACACTCTTAGAGACATGGGCCTCCAGCACTTTTGAGAGGTAGGGCAACAGGGAAATCGGTCTATAGTTGGTTAAATCCAACGGGTCCTTCCCTTGTTTTTTCACCAGAGGTATAAGGAGGGCTTTTTTGAAATCTGCGGGGACTCTACCTTGTCTCAGAGACTCATTGAGAATAGGCAAAAGTGCATGTGGAAGGGATAGGCCTAATTCTCTAAAAATAGAAGGAGGGCAGATGTCGTTGGGTGAACCTGATTTGACCCGTAGAAGGAGTTCCGACAATTGTATGGAATCGATCAGGGGAATGAGGTCTAAGGTCTCTGGGTTCATATATGTGTCCTCAGTGATGTTATTGGCAGAGTGTGATGGTATACTTTGTTTAATGGTAATGATTCTGTTGATGAAGTAATCATTCAAATCATCACATAAAGCTTGAGATTGTACGATAGGTAGTGATGTACGCTCTGAGCCGGCTGTGGGGTGCTGGCCCCTTCCCCTTGTCCTTGCCGGCTCCCTTTGCCATGGTCCTGGACAAAAGAGAAGAAGGGAAGAAATAGGTGTGAAAAAATTGAGAAAAACAAGTAAGAGAGAGTTAAACAAATAAAGTAGGTAAAAAAGTAACAAAAAGTTTAAAAAAAACAAAAATATAGATGCATGAAAATAGAAAGATAGCTAAAAAGCAAAAAAGAGCAAAACAAAGTTCAGAAAAGCAAAGGATTGCAAAGATTCAATACAGATTGAAAGTATAGCATGCCCAAAACCATAGGAATTACTGTAAAACAAGATGGCCGCGCCCATAGAGGACAGCATGGGTAAGTTTGCGCAATATTTCCCCCGCGAGCACGCACAAACGCAAACGAACACGTAAACGCGGAACGCACACAACGCGATCATGCACCTCGCCTCCGGAACCGGAAATACGAAACGCGCACAAGAAGGCCGCGCCCCTTTACGACCGCATGGGTAACTTCGCGGTCGGTGCGCTGCAAGCGGCTTGCGAAGACGCAAAAAACCAAGCGAAAACACAAAAAAATTAAAAAACGCTATTTTGCACGAATTTGCGGATTGCGAATTCAATAATGCCAAATTTGCGGCCCGCGGATCTTGCGAAATTGCAGAAAAACGAATTTTGCAAAACTGAAAGCACTTAGCAGGTGCAAAAGTTCAAGCTAATTTGTAACCATTCCCTGTAGTGCTTCCTGAGGGGCCCCTCCAAAGTTCAATTGCCTACTTCTACTTGCAACTATTCTCTGACCCTGCTCTGACCCTCAAAGCAGGGTCAGAGAATAGTTACAAGTATGGCACAATGCTGCTGTAAAAAAACATTCAACTGCAACAGGAAGCACTTACAGCTAAGGAAGCAGGTGCCAGACTTGAAGCTCAAATTCAGTGACACATTAACCAGCCCCAAATGAATTAATCTCAGTTGAGGCTGGGAAGGTGTGCTTTGCTTTCCCCCCATAATCTACAGTGGTGAACAAGAGGGTGGTAGTGGTGAACCAGAGGGTGCTGTGATAAACCAGAGGGGGACAGTGAGGATCCAGAGGGTGGCAGTGGCAAACCAGAGGGTGGCAGTGATGAACCGGAGGGTGGCAGGGATGAACCAGAGGATGGCAGTGATCAACCAGATGGTCGCAGTGATGAACCAGAGGGTGGCAGGGATGAACCAGAGGATGGCAGTGATCAACCAGAGGGTGGCAGTGATGAAACAGAGGGTGGCAGTGATGATCCAGAAGGTGGCAGTGATGATCCAGAGGGTGGCAGTGGCGAACCAGAGGGTGCTGTGTGTGAGAAGTTGGCCTGGTATATGATGATCACTATTCTAGTGAGCACCTTGCACCAGTCCAAACGACCCTTATGGTGATTGGTTGTAAGTCAACCTTATAGACCAGCTATCCTAGTGGTAGCATGGACAAAACCAGTCTTAGGCTAAACTCACTCTAGCTTTTTCGGGGTGCTGTTTGAGGGGGTTCCTGGTGTTTGTGGGGGGTTTGCAAGTCTTGGAGCAATGCTGGCTATTGATACTTTGGATTGCAAGTGGTTTGAAGAAAATCCATGGCGGGGAAGGGTGGATTCGGCCTACTTGCAGAAAGTGTCTTTTGAAGTATTTTTCACTTAGGGCTTGTTAGGGTTAGCACTTAGCAGCACTAGAGTATTGCATGTGTTTGGGGGTATTCAAAATTTTTTCAACCTTTTTTTCAACTGATTTTTGGGGTCGTATGGAGCACTCTTGGAAATGTAAAAATTTGGTTGCAAGTGATTTAAAGGGATTCCATGGAGGAAAAGGTGGGATTCATTTGGGCCTACTTTAATTACAAAGTACGTTTAGAACCATTTTCCACTAGGCCCCAGACAGGGAGCAGTATCGCACGTTTATTGGGATGGGATTGTGGTTCTTCTATATTTTTGAAACTGGTTTTAAAGGGTTTGGATTGGAAGCACTGCTGCAAAGGTCTACTTTTGTTGTAAAATCACAGTTAACACTACACCTAGCTGGAGGAGAAAGATCCACAAAATTTGCCAATACTTAATTATCCTTCAAAAGGAAACTCAGAGTACGCACTTTCAAGAGTATTGTACTGTCGATTCTGAAATGGATTGTGTGACTTTTTGCACTAAACAGCGGACATACCTTTTTTTTTCTCCATAGTGTTAATACGTTCTGTTCTTCAATCAACAATTACAGGCCGCCTTTCAAATTGTGTGATGGGAAAAAGGATGAACTCAGGCTCGACTAGAGGCTTCACATTAGCGACCCGCAATTAAGCATCCGACAGGCAGGCAGTGGACAAGGTGTCTTGTGGTCACCAACGTTGATTGACGGAGCGTCAGATGGAATGAAGGAGTGAAGGAGTACCGCAAAGAAGAGGAATGGTTGCATGCATGCAATTTCCCAAATTCAACAGGACAACTTCACCAAAACACAGTATCAGTACCTATATGCATGCTATTATACATTTCTTTTAAGGTATGTTATTGCTGTGAACTTCTATGAGTGCAAGTAACTATATCAATTTGTTTGCTCTCTTCTTCAATTCATCCCTCCAGCCATTATATAGTAATGTACTAATTTGTTCTTCTATCTGAGGGGCAGATAGACTAGTGACATTGCGTAATTGTTGCATGCCCTATACCGTTGACATTATTTCTTCATAGTTACTATTATAAAGTAACACTTACTTTTCTGTACACTATTACCAAACAACTTCATGCATACAGTAGTGCATGCAATAACTTTATGTCCCTTAAAAGATTTCTAGATAGGTTCGTTTCCAAAGATTTGTTTATCTCCATTGACTTGTTTGTCCATGCTGCATTTTTTTTCTCTCTCAACAAACTTTTCCCCACAAACCCCGTTCCCATCCAATTTTCAAACCCTAACCCTCTTCCCCCGGGCTGTGTGGTATTCATTGAGGTGTTCCACTACATCACAACAATTATCCCACACACTTGCTGGGGAGGATTAGGTGCAAGCAACCTCCTCAAATCAATTTTTCAGTCGGCTACATGAAGAATAGGATCTTTCAATTATGGTGAAAAAGTATATTTGTCAATACATTGTGAATGTCATGCACCACCACCATCGTCAACAATCAACATCATCCTCAAAAATGTCTTACACACTGTTACGCTGATGTCTTACTCTTCTTACTGAAGCCATAATCATCCATGCAAATCTTTTTTCCCAAAATGTATCAGTCTACTGTTCATTAAGTTCTTCTAATAATCCGCTCAGGCCATTATATGTCTCACTACTTTGCTTTGTTTTACATATGCTGCTACTGCTGCTAGTGTGGTAACACTCATACACTAACACCACAACAAAGGAAATTCTGTCCTGGATGACGCAATCACCATTTGACATGCAGCCAGCGCTGTGCCAAGCTGTATTCGCAAAAATGAAACACAGGTAAGATAAGCATTTTGGGGGGGGTAGAATAATGAACGAGGACTTGGAGGAGAGAATGACAGTAGTACTAATAAAGTACTAGTAGGCCAATTGAATTCAATAAGTCTGTTACTGCCACTTTTGAAAAATGTTGGACGGTTTAGATAATTCTTGCTGTTCTCTGGAACAGAACGGGTAAGTTGGAGGAAAGTACCAAACGTGCCGTAACCCCCGCCCAACACCACCCTAAACAAATTACATCAACAAGTACACTAGGTAAGTAAAATAAATAATTATATATTTCCCTAACAACAAAACTAGTCCCACCCCTCCCTGACCCAAACAATTGTCCATGAGCCCTTTTTCAAATAAAAAAACCCAACTTCCGGATCCCACCCCCCCCAACAGTCTTTAAAAAAGGGGCAAGAGACACAGAGACAGAGTCACTTCCGGTGGTGTGGTCGGTCCCGTCGATCCTTGCGGAGGTCCCGGACATCTTTCCTGAGCTTTTGGACCGTACGCTCCAGGTGGTCCACTCGGAGGCGAAGTTGGCGCATGCGTATTACATAGACTCTGAGGTGGCCAGCTGCTGTTGGTCTTGCAGCTGAACGGTGGTGGCGGGAGGCTGACCGAGCCTGGCCTCGTGCTGGAGGCTGCTGGCTGGTGGGCACGGGGGCACTGGAAGAGGTTGTGGAGGTAGAGGTCCCCTCCTCCAGTTCCCAAGCACACAGCCGGCGATAATCCGCAACTATGGCCTCCACCTTGCGGGCCCTGGCCCGGGCAGCCATCTCCTTTCTTGTGAGCTTTGGTGGAGCATCTATATGAAGAAGTGAATAAAAATATTGTAACCAAAGACTCGGTAACAATAACACAAAAGAAAATTCAACTGAAAGTTGTCTCACATTAATACTAGCAATTTGCAAGCACACTATGACATTTGGCATGTATGGTATCTTTACGCCGTCTTTGTAGTCCAGTAACAGTGGCAGTTTCAGGAATTCTACTACCATGCAGCACTATGGACTCAATACATAGTCAGAGAGTCAGAGAGTACAGCAGCATGATTGTTTTTTTCAATACTTTGAGCAAACAAATTACTTATAGCTGAAGTTGTGGTAGTGGGCATTATGCCTGCTCAGTCAGCTTGCACCCAACAAAAAGAAACACAACCCATGATGACGCAGACTTGCATTACTTTAAGCAGTACATACAGTTGGGGATAGGGAAGCTCTTGCTTTTGTATTAGGGGTGGCAGTGGCCATACTCGGTTACTTGAAGGGCTACTGCTCAATTAAATTTATATTTCAAGCGGGCTCAACTGTCCCTTCTGTACTACAAGTAACATGAAGATTATTGTTTTCTGATTGTATCCAGCCAAGCACATGATGTCTTCAGTGCTTATATGATGGACGAGGATGAGTTTAGGTGGATAGTTGTGATAGATTGAGTGAACAACAGCGATAGTCCACCCATGATCAACAAAGCAGAAAGTAAAAAATGAACATAGGGAGTAAGTGCGGTAACCATAATTGACACTGGAAGGGACTTGACTTGATATAATTGTCAACTACACAAACCATACACAATATATGCTGTGCTTGTAAAGTACAGTATTGTTACTTTAGGCAAGGGCGAGTTTCAGAACAATCATAGCTTGAACTTTTTTGATTTCCTCTGGTTTACAATTGTGGCATAGACATGCTGTTCGAAAAAAGTAACACTCTTCCTGCACTGAGCAACTGCTCTACTTACTTACACCTCAGCTATGTCTGTGGAAGTACAAGATAACATACAGGCTTCAAAATTAAACGTCTATTATTCTACTTAATGTCTCTACTATAACAATTTTATTTTTTCTTAGAAAGAAAGTAAGCACCTTTTCAATTTCTTTGGTAAAGCACCCTCTTGAATTGCATTTGAGGTTGACCGCAATGATACATATTGTAATGCTCACCACACATGGATTTTCTGATTCATCCACCCATGCAGTCACTTTACCATTTCTCCTCCAACAGTCCTTCCTTTCATTGACCCTAAGTTCTTTCCCTTTTTGATCATCACATCCCTGCAATTTCATCTGAGATTACTTGGCTTCACAATGAAAGTTTCATAGCTCATTTGAAGTCAAATAGAGGGGGCCATTGCTTACTCGAGAACTTCCACCACTAATGCAATTGATAATTCTACGGAGACTGTCTTATCCGTGATTGCCTAAAATATAGTTCTAAATCAGTAACTGTTCTTAACAGTGCAGTCTTCTTGTTGTACTGAAATGTCTATTGTGCAGTACATCATACACTCCTTTGCGATCATACTCTTAAATGCCAAGATCTAAGGAGTATAATAACTTACCATGGTCCACCGCTGCTGCGCCATCCCCCTCAGCTCCTCCAGGTGGCACTTGTAACACCGCCGCATCTGCTCCTTGAGCAGACCCGTCCGCGCTGCTGCTGGCCCCAGCACTGGTGGTGGTAGGTGCTGCATCTGATGTTTTGACGCCTATGAAATACAAGTCACATTTTTAGGTGCCATACACCACCACATATTCAGATTAATAATGGAAGAGAAATAGTGAAACAAGAAGCCACAGTTTGGGGGAGGAGGTTGACGCTTCATTAGCCATATGATACCATGCAACTCTTTTTGGCACAACTGATGAATGCTTCATCGTGAACGTGCAACATGATTCTTTGCAGACAGAACCAACTACTCCTCAAAGTCACACCACCACGAGGACTTGTGGTTCCAACAAGGTGATGGCTCCCGAGTCACGCACAGTTACTTAGGAGTTAGGAACGAGGTATGTGGAAAAGATCGAACTGCACCTATCTATCATAAACAATGTCCTATTTCTCTTCTCCATACTTCTGTATGTACAGATTAGTCTATGAAACACTAGCGGTATGGACTACGTGGTATGTACTACTATCATATCGCCAATTAATAGCTTCTTCTTGCTGAAAATTGACATTTTCCTGTTATAAATTGTCAAAACACTAACATTAAAAACACTAGCATATACAGCAAGGGCAACACAGAGTACTGCACTGCATGACTCTACAGCTATTGCATGATTGGAGTTTTTGTTAACACCGTTTGCTGAATGGGCAAGCTTAGCTACCTACACTGAACCACTCCAAAATTAATAATAATAAATAGTAGTAGCAGGTAAAGTGATGGTAGAGAGGCAGGATAAGAACTTAGAAACACAGTGTACAAGAAGATAAAAGACTAAGGGGCAGATTTACAAGGCTCTTTCGCCGCTTTTGCGCCGCCAAATCACTTTTGTGACGGGGTATTTTAAACTTGAGTCATCTGGGAGATGCATGACCTTTTAAAGCCCTGCGCCTTAAGGAGGCGTGCAGCCGCAGGGGTGGCCGTTCCAGCGCTGGAACGCATGCTAAAAGTGGCAGAGTGAAATCTTCAAGATTTTAATCAGTCACTTTTAGACCAATGATACGTCAAATCCCTTCGCCTGCTTGAAGAAGCCATAAGGCTTGATGCAGTATTAGCAAAATGGGCCCCACCTAAAGCATTGCTGGTACTGCCTCGCGCTTGCGCCGCAACTCCAGCAATGTGACGCCTTTAGGGTACAGAATTCGTCACCCATCTGTGCCGTTTTTGAACCATGGTGTGTCGCATTGTAAATGCAGCGCATCATGGGTGGCGGAGGCATGGTGCACACTTACTGCTGGCGCATCCCTGGTGATACGCAGGGATGCTCAAGTCATTCTAAACATGCCTCATAGTATTTTGTGAAATATATTATTGGGAAACAGTTTGGAATGAGTAGAAGCTATAAAAGTAAGGGAAGTATAATTAAATTAAAAACACAAGAACTTACTGGGGCCAGCAGAGGACCGTACCTGGACTTCCTGCCCACTCTGTTCCGCCGGAGTCTAGGTGGTCTTCTTGCCCCTGGGAGGTGCTGATGATCATGAAAAAAAAAAAAACATGGATGGAGTCCCGTGAAATATTTGATTTCTTTGAACACAGTCTTAAATTATCTCAGGGAAACAAATTAGCAACAATTGCCCTACATGTATTGACTTATCTGATCTGGTCAACTAGGAGGATAGTAGTACAGTATTATTTGATTCGCAGTCCGTCTACTTGGAAAGTTAGGTACATCACTAGCTAAACCAACAATAAAACGGTTCTAGTATGACTGCCAGCACTCAGCAGCAGGCGGCACACGTGACACACACAGTCCGTCATAATGATTGCAGAGTGCAGACCACTAAAAAATGTCCTACTACGTACTAATAACAAGTCATATTATACTAATCCTATGAATCCACCCCTATCTCTTCTTCTTAATGACAGCAGGAGTACAAAGGAACGACTAGACTTGAGTCTCTAGTCTCACTAGCATTACGCAGTTCTGTAAAGCACTACACTCATACATATTCAGAAAAAATTTGCACAAAGTTGCAAACAAGTAAGCATAGGAGCAACGCCACTGAGCAGGTAAGCACTGCAAAGCGGAAGCATTCTTGATCTTCGTGAAAAAGACATATTAGCAATATAACACAGACCAGGAGAAAAAAAAGGAGTTCATAAATAGCTACTAGTACTCACTCACCTAGGACAGGGATCTCCACGCCAAGCATGTGGAGCAAGTCCTGCTCCTGGTCGACTATGTCAACCCACCGGTGCGACGCTTAGTCGTAGGTGCGCCGGACCCTCGACTCCCTGTACATGCCCCGGCAAACCTTATCCCAACGCTGGCGACGCTCCCGGAGGCCAAAACCTTGACCGGGCCTGCCCCCTGCTGCCACGGTCTTAGGGAGGTGGCGCAGAACAAAGAATGCGGCCACCCCCACCGCAGAGAAGATCTCCCTGGGCATCACTTCCTCCCCCCTCCAACGGCTGCAAGGGAGCCAGCTATGGGGTGCTGGCCCCTTCCCCTTGTCCTTGCCGGCTCCCTTTGCCATGGTCCTGGACACAAGAGAAGAAGGAAAGAAATAGGTGTGAGAAAATTGAGAAAAAAAGTAAGAGAGAGTTAAACAAATAAAGTAGGTAAAAAAGTAACAAAAAGTTTTACAAAACCAAAAATATAGGTGCAGGAAAATAGAAAGATAGCTAAAAAGCAAAAAAGAGCAAAAAAAGTTCAGAAAAACAAAGGATTGCAAAGATTCAATACAGATTGAAAGTATAGCATGCCCAAAACCATAGCAATGACTGTAAAGCAAGATGGCCGCGCCCATAGAGGACTGCATGGGTAAGTTTGCGCGATATTTCCCCCGCAAGCACGCACAATCGCAACGAACACGTAAATGCGAAACACGCACAACACGATCATGCACCTCGCCTCCGGAACCGGAAATATGCAATGCGCACAAGACGGCTGTGCCCCTTTACGACCGCATGGGTAGCTTCACGGTCGGTGCGCTGCAAGCTGCTTGCGAAGACGCAAAAAACCCCGCAAACACGCAAAAAATAAAAAAACACTATTTTGCACGAATTTGCGGATTGCGAGTTCGATTTAGCCCAAATTCGTGGCCCGTGAATCTTGAGAAATTGCAGAAAAACAAATTTTGCAAAATTGAAAGCACTTAGCAGGTGCAAAAGTTCAAGCTAATTTGTAACCATTCCCTGTAGTACTTCCTGAGGAGCCCCTCCAAAGTTCAATTGTCTACTTGCAACCATTCTCTGACCCTGCTCTGACCCTCAAAGCAGGGTCAGAGAATAGTTACAAGTATGGCACAATGCTCCTGTAAAAAACCATTAAACTGCAACAGGAAGCACTTAAAGCTAAGGAAGCAGGTGCCAGACTTGACGCTCAAATTCAGTGACACATTAACCAGCCCCAAATGAATTAATCTCAGTTGAGGCTGGGAAGGTGTGCTTTGCTTTCCCCCCATAATCTACAGTGGTGAACAAGAGGGTGGTAGTGGTGAACCAGAGGGTGCTGTGATAAACCAGAGGGGGACAGTGAGGATCCAGAGGGTGGCAGTGGCAAACCAGAGGGTGGCAGTGATGAACCAGAGGGTGGAAGGGATGAACCAGAGGATGGCAGTGATCAACCAGAGGGTTGCAGTGATGAACTAGAGGGTGGCAGTGATGATCCAGAGGGTGGCAGTGATGATCCAGAGGGTGGCAGTGGCGAACTAGAGGGAGCTGTGTGTGAGAAGTTGGCCTGGTATATGATAATCACTATTCTTGTGAGCACCTTGCACCAGTCCAAACAACCCTTATGGTGATTGGTTGTAAGTCAACCTTATAGACCAGCTATCCTAGTGGTAGCATGGACAAAAACAGTCTTAGGCTAAACTCAAGAGGGCATGTGAAGCCAGCTGTTTTACCATATGCAATCCTTTAAATACCAAATGAAAGGACACCACACAAGTTATATATTATAAATTATATGTATTTTTTTCTAGAATAATCCCCTTGACTCTTTATGAGCACAGGAGCACAAGCGTTAAACAAAGAACACATACAATAAGATGCAGAATTATGGATAGGCCGGGTGGCCACTCATACCATATATTAAGAAAGTGGTATAAGTACCACGTCATGCACAATGAACAGGCCTAGGGCCTAGGAAGTCGCTGGGCCTACACTGGACTAACGAAGGTTAGGACATAGGAGGCCCACAGGATGCCAGTTAAGTGTCTATAGGCAACCGCGTTTACCATACAAGTCAAAGGTGCGTAAAAATCAGAAAGTTATAGGTTTAGGAGTCTTCCGACTGGACTAGAACTTAGCCACTAAAAACTAAGACACTAGAGGTGAAAACCACTTTAGGAGCACCAGTGTAATCTCGTTACCTCACCCACAGGAAGCGGGTGCATAGGTGCCAAAGTGCGTCGGGTTTCTTCGTGGAGTTCTATGGAGCCTGGAGGTAAAGATGCTGCAGGCGGCCAGGAGAAAAGAGTCCGGTTGGATCCAAGGGTGGATCGAAGATGTAGAGTATCTGAAAGCAGAGGGGACAGAGTCTAGGACACTAGCCAGTGACCAGGATGGAACCAGGGCGGAACCAGGCAATGTCGGGTTGCGATCACATGCGGTTGAGTAGTTTGTCTCCACTGCCACATGGACAAGGAAGGATCGAAGATGACCAGCTGATGGACACGAGCTGTCCGACAAAAGCTCTTGCTGTCGGCGGTGCTGGCTCTCGAATTGAGGTCACCAATCCTTGGCAAATGCAACGCAAGCAGGACTCAAAGATGTCTTCTGGATCGGACCGGGTAGGTCAGATCGATGGCTCCTTTTCAGGGGAGCTAGGGCCAGTCTAAAGCAACCAGACCAGCAGTGTAGAGTTTTGATGGATTGTCATTAAAGAGGCCACTAGCCAACAGGCAAGCGACCTGAAAACACATCAAGCAGGAAAAGTGCAAAAGGGCCCCACGCAGCACTCAGTGAGTGTGGAGGGATGATCTTTGGAGCACAGGCTGCTCGGGGATGGGGCTTCTCAAACTCCAAAGCACAGCATCAAGAATGCCTTGGGAACTGCACAGGAAGCACTTTGTTGACTTTTCAAGATGGCCAGTCCCACATCTCTCGTCGCCTCCACGTGTCTCAGCTTTGCCAGGACTGTGGATCGGGCTGTTGGATGTCTGGGAGTCTGGGTCTTGTTGATCTCTGTCATTCGAGCTCTGGCAGGAGCAACGGCAAAGAAAGTCTTGATGCGCTGATGGTGCCTGTTTGCACAGGGTGGCCACTCCTTGACCACAAAGGAGATTCTTCAGTCTTCCACATCGAGTGGGATGTTGAAGGGTCAAGAGTTTTGTTTCAAAGTTTCAGTCAGGATGATCTGGTTTGCATCGGCACAGCTCCTACCTTTATTCCAAATCTAGGGGCTGGATCTCCTGTTAGGTCCCTCCTATGGGTGGGACCCAGGAAGGGGGTGATTACACCACTTTCCCTTTGTCCAGTTCTGCGCCAGAGCTAGGGCTGGAGAGCCCCAGCACCGGTTTGAACTGGACTTTTAATGGGACACCTTGTGTGCCCCAGGCAGTGTCTAGTTTCATTCAGTCCTCCCTGCCCCAATCCACTATCTCCTGTCTGGGGAGGTGTAACTCCTCCCTGTGACAGGAAACCTATTGTCCAGGACTCCCCTGCCGGAGTTTCGGTCAGCAGCAGAAGGAAAGACTTGTGCCTGTGGCAGCAGCATCCATTTTGTGATGCTGAGGCTCTGGTCAGATTTAACTGCGTTTAAAGCAAACTAACATGTCTTCTCCCTCTAGAAGGGTAGAATGCTACCCCCGTTGCCAGAACTGGCAAGGGGGTAGTATTCCAAAGCATATGACACATTACACCACATGTTTCGATAAAGCCAAGCCAAAGTTAGCATGTAAACGCAAGGATTATAATGCACTTCAGAGTATATGGTATGGCAATATCCCAGAACAGCTAAAGGACATGGGTCCGAAAGCTATAGACAGGCTCAGCTCATGCTAGAGCACCATCTCACATAAAACCAAGCACTCTGCCTCCAGGATTGTTAAGGCCTGCCATAGGAGTGACTTATAGGTGCATATGTGTCCAGATATAGCTTTAGATATAGGTATACTAAATCTAAGCACGGGGTGATTACAGCATCTTGCCCCAGCTGAGTGGTCAGCCAGTTGTGTCAGTTTGGAAAGCCAGCCAGGGGTGGCAAAAGATATGCTGCAGCCCATGGTAGGCCTTGGATGCCTCTATGCCCTGGGTACCTATTAAGCATGGGCGGAAAATCCGTTTCGCTCGCGGATTTTGCGGATTTTCGGTAAATTCGCAATCCGCGAGATTCGCGAATCTCCCGCAAAATCCGCAAATCCGCGTGCAGCGGATTTTGCTCGCACTGTTCGCGTGAGTTCGCGGCTTCCCAGTACAACTTCGCGCCCCGCGAATAAGTGCAAAATTGCAGAAATGCGATCTTAGCAAAACTGAAACTACTTACCAGGTTCAAAAGTTCAGGCTCATCATTAGTAGCCATTTCCTGTAGTGCTTCCTGAGGGGCCCCTCCAGAGTTCAGTTGCCAGTTGCAACTATTATGTGACCCTGCTCTGAACCTCAGAATAGTTACACATATGCCACAAAGGTCCTGAATTACAGCTAAGGGAGACAAGCAGGAGCCAGGCTGGAAGTTCAAATCCATTAATCAGCCCCTAATTCATTATTGTCAGTTGGGGCAGGGCAGGTGTTGTAACTAATTTTGCAACAATGAAAGCACTTAGCAAGTGCAAAAGATCACTAATCAGGAAGCACTAAGGAAGCAGGTGCCAGCTAAAAAAATATTCTGTGACACATTAATCAGCCCCAAATTAATTCAGGTCACTTGAGGCAGGGAAGGTGTGCTTGCGTTGCCACAATAATGTACACTGACTGGACAACCAGAGGGTGCTGTGATGAAACAGAGGGTGGCATGGGTGGGCCAGAGGGTGGCATGAGTAGTCAGAGAGTGGCAGTGGTGACAGAGAGTGGCAGTGATGAAGAAGAGTGTCCCAAACAGGCTGGACACATAGAAACAACAAGTTCGCGAAACTTGCGACCCGACAGGTAAGTTCGCAATTTGCGACATTGTACAAAACCCTCGCGAACTGGCAGAAACCCGCGCAAACACAAAAAAAAAAAATCCGCAAATTCGCGAGAATTCGCGGATTTTGCAGATTGCGAGTTCGCAAATCCGCAAATTCGCGAACACGAGATTCGCAAAATTCGCCCATGCTTAGTACCTATAGTACCCTGTACAGGGGCTGATAAGGTGATCCAATCCCAATTGGTAATGTACCTAAAATACATGGATATGAATTTTACAGAGAGAGCAGATGGCCTGGGGCCCTGATTAGCAGGATCCCAGGCCAACTAAGTTGGAAACCAGCTAAACTCTAGGCAAAAAAATCTGGGGTAACCATAGTCAGGTATCTACCTTCCTACACTGTGATGAACCAGAGGATGGCAGTGATGAACCAGAGGGTGGCAGGGATGAACAAGAGGATGGGAGTGATCAACCAGAGGGTGGCAGTGATGAACCAGAGGGTGGCAGTGATGAACCAGAGGATGGCATTGATCAACCAGAGGGTGGCAGTGATGAGCCAGAGGGTGGCAGTGATGAACCAGAGGGTGGCAGGGATGAACCAGAGGGTGGCAGTGGTGAACCAGAGGGTGGCAGTAATGAACCAGAGGGTGGCAGTGATGATCCAGAGGGTGGCAGTGGCAAACTAGAGGGTGGCAGTGATGAACCAGAGGGTGGTATTGGTGAACCAGAGGGTGGCAGTGATGATCTAGAGGGTGGCAGTGGCAAACCAGAGGTTGGCATTGGTGAACCAGAGAAGGGCAGTGATGAACCGGAGGGTGGCCACGATGAACTACAGGGTCGCAAACAGGCTAGACACGTAGAAACAACATGGTCGCGACCGTTGCGACCACACAAGTAAGTTTGCGTTCCGGAACTTGTAAAAAACCCTCCCAAAGTGGCAAAAACCCTCACAAACGCACAAAAAAAGCAAATTCGCAAATTTGCACGAATTCGCGGATTTTGCGAATCGCAAGTTCGCTTTCGCATGAATTCGCGAATCGCAAATTCCCAAATTTCGCCCATACTTATGACATAATCATTGAGTGGCCTGTACTGCTCAAACAGACGATGAAGCGTGTAATATGTTGAGTTCCAACTACTTTCCACACACCTTGGAAACTTAACCTGTTGTTGCTTTACCCAGCGTTCTGGGCGCTTGACTGCTGCTTCCCCTGCCAGGTTGATGCTTCCCCCCGCCCTAGACGCCGCAGGTCACCAGGCACTGCCGCTGAGAGGAGGAGGCACCAGACTACAACCCCCAGGGTCCTGCAGTACCTCAACACGCCCCTTACCGTGCCCGGAGGTGCTTCAGAAGGACGTGGTATCTTCTGACGAGTGGGCTACTTTCCACGCACCTTGGGAACTTACCCTGTTGTTGCTTTACCCAGCGTTCTGGGTGCTTGACTGCCGCTTCCCCTGCCAGGTTGACGCTTCCCCCTGCCGCAGACGCCGCAGGTCACCAGGCGCTGCCGCTGAGAGGGGGAGGCACCAGACTACAACCCCCAGGGGCCCGCAGTGCCTCGACATGCCCCTAACCGCGCCCGGAGGTGCTTCATAAGGACGTGGAATGTTCCGCCTCGCTGGAAGCGTGCGGGACCAGCCGGGCTGAGCCCGGGCCGAGGCCGGGCTGGGCCACATTCCTTGGTAGTACAACCACCATTGCTAAGAGCACATCAGCACAAAGTGGTAATGGAATAGATTTGAGTCTTTTATATTGACTTTATATTTTTTGCCTCTACTGCAATTTGTATTGGTTGTTTCTACGTCCCTGAGGCTATATATTCTGAATTTTAGTAAAATGGGGGAAAAAAACCTGCTTTATCACGGTCGCAAACTAGGCAGAAAACTATCAAGTTTGACCGTGATAGACAAAATGCTGCAGAAGACAATAGGGGTTTTTGGCTACAGTCATAGAGAACACCGAGAGACCCCTCTCGCTCCCCCAAAGCATTCTCCCATTTACTCAATCAGTAAATACATCCATGGTTCTGGCCAACTCCTCTGAATCTTTACTCATGGATTCATATGCAGGACTTCCTGGAGCTGCGAACCATGGGAATAGTTCAAAACAAGATCTGGCGATGACAGAACATTCCCTTATGGGTAGCAGGCTTCTATCTACCCCTACTATGCAGTTGCCCCCGTCAGATAAAGATCCTCCATCACCTGAAACTGATGACTTGGTAGTACTAGATGGTTCAGATGTCCACCCACGTAGTGAATTAGCAACTATGGATAGGGTAAACATCGATAGCCCACCAGTACGAACTAAGGGGCAGAAAGCAAAGAGTAAAATCAAACATGCTACCAATGAACAACGTATAAATAAACAAAGGGGTAAAGGTAGCCGCACATACCGGAGGCGACACAAAATCCTGCAGGGCAAAGAGGTGATAAGGGCGTGAATCAGTCTAATGCTATAGATGACCACCCCCCCCGAGTATAACACAGAGGTGGGGAATGCTAAATTTTGGGATCCTAATGGAGACCCTGCTTTTTACTTTATTAGTGCCTATCTGTCTAAAGATGTTAAATATTGAAACTAGGATGGGCTCTATGGAAGAACAAATAGTAAAAACTTGCAGAGCGCAGCAAGATTTCTGGTGTCAAGTCATTTATGCCGCCACTCCAAATAAAAACAAAGATGGCGTGAGGGCAAAAGAAAGATTAGAACTAACACATAAGGGGATCACTAATGCTACAAATACAAACAAGGGTTCATCATCTGTTGGTGTTGACCCAAATATTAAGGATAATGTATAGAGCAATAGCAAGGGCATCCCACAGGGCACACAACATACTCTACCTAAGGAGACAAGGGCAACCACCCAAGGCAGGGTTAGGGCTACAGGGAAAACTGGCACGGAACAGAGGATGGGTTCCTGTCATCCGGGAATTTCAAACCGCAGTGACATACCACGGGTAGTGGACCTACCCCCAGAATGCAGTACCTATGTCACGGTCCTTTGTAATGTACCTAAATTGCAGGAAGGGCAAATAGAAATGCAAGAAATTCCTAGGAATAAAACCCTCCATTGAATGACCAATAATTGTAATTACCCCATATCAAGCGTTGAACACATATTACTTACCCAAAGAGTGGGATGGATAGGCGCAGCTCCAAAGACTTTTGACGGGGACTGCGTGATAATATGTTTAAGGTCACCAAACTGGGCGCTGGCAACCTTACTTAATGCCCCCCACCATCATGTACAGAGTTTAACATGACACTATTACCTTTGGGGTATTTCTATAAACATTTATGGGCCAATCACTCAGCACCTGATCGTAGAATGCTGGGACCCTATCCTAATTTCCAATTTAAAACATTTATATAGCGCAGCGTGCACCGTACGGTTTCTTGGCGCTAATCCTAACATTAACTAACTACCTTTTCTACGAGTAGCACACCCAATGCGACCCCCCGCTGTTCAACAGATTTGAATGTCTGACTATGATGGAGGATAATGATTGACATATAATCTCAGAAAGGGTACCCCCTGCTCACAAGGTGGACCTGTCGACAGTAAATAGTCCCCCTGAAATGGGTTGCGCTGAAAGAAATAGCATAATTACTAACATAGGTGATAATATGGGGAGCATGGATGGTGGAACTAAGGAGGATAGCGTGATTTGTTTTCCAGTTACAGTAACTCCTGCTGAGTGTTTGGTAAATGGGGGTGAGCAGTTAAACAAAAGTTTAATTTTAGATTAAAATGTAGAGGCCATTGGGGGTCTGGTAGGCCAAGGGCATGAAGGGTACACATTAACAACCTGGAACATCGCAGGCTTGAAGAGAAAGTTGGATACCACATTTTGGCAGGATTTTACTAGACATGGTAGTGACTTCATCTGCCTACAAGAGACATGGAGTACCGAAGAGGTTGTAGTGGAAGGTTATACTTCCTTCTGCTTATATGATGTACCCTCCCAAACAGGAAGAGCCAAAGGTGCGTTACTGCTGCTCTTATCAACAAAACTAATTGGGTGCAAAATTATAAGTTACGCATCAATTGGCAACTACAGCCAAGTCCTGAGACTAACGTTCCCGAAGGGCAAGGACTTGGTCTTAATACATTTTTATAATAACATTTTTAATAAGGAAAGACAATCACCATTAGGTCAACTAGAAAAGGGAATAAACAGAGTATTAAATCTATAGAAAACTCATAGTTATTCTGTGGGCGGGTGATTTTAATATTCGTGTTTGTCCAGCGACACTAACTAATTCTTGTGTATTTATGAAGTCCCATAGTACCTCCTCTACAAATAATAACAATATTCTACACTTTCCACATTGTGATTATGGCATGGCTATAAACACACTTATGGCAACGTTTGACCTTGAGCTGTTAGACTGCTCTATGACTAAAGGTCATATTAAATGCTCAACATTTACTGGGAGGTACGGGAATAGTAAGATAGATCACATTGTACTATCCGAACATAGTTTTTTTACTGACATTTGGTTAACGGAGCAGGTGGTTAGTGACCACAATAGTATCTCCATAGTACTACTAGATTGGGGCGGGGAAATATTTAACACCGAGGACCGACCTGTAGATATTTTCCCTGTCAGGCCCAATGGGATGAGAATAAAGTAGGCTGGTGCGGACCCACCAAAGATTCAAGCAGAGGTGGTCACCAGATGTAGGGATGCTATTGATTGGTGCTTAAATAAGGATGTTACACCTGAAATTTTATTAACTAATTTTGTAGAAATAAATAATGTAATTAAGAAAGTATTAACAAAAATCCCTAGAGTAGATAAACAGGGTGGCACGAGGTGGTTTGACTCAAAATGCACCCAGGCTCTACATAAACTTAAAATGGCGCTAGGTTCCAAGCCTAATAATCAACTGTTAATCCAGGAACTTAGAAAAAGTTACAAAATTATTTTGCTGACACATAAAAAAGAATTGAGAACTGCAGCCTGGGATAAATTAAATATGGCTGCAGATACTAAAAACAGCAAACTCTTTTGGGAAACTGTTAATAGCCCTTTTTTAAAGGAAAACTGTGCCCCCAAAATAACATCTTACGTAAATTGCACCTAATGGATCCAACATTTTTCTAACATTTTTAACCTCGATAGGTTGGTGCTAAATTTATTTTTAGATAACAATTATACATGGCCAAGACTACCGCTGTTAATCGAGGTCGAAGAGGTGCGGGAAGGGTTGATAAATAGTAAAGGGGGGAAAGCACCGGGACCGGACGGCGTTCTGATAGACCTATATAAGGATCTGAAGGACTTGTGGGCGCCGATCCTTACAATAATTTTTAACATAGCAGCCATGGGGAATTTCCCTGTAACATGGGCACAGTCAATCAACGTCCCATTACACAAAAAGGGATCATGCTCAGGGGTCTGTAATTACCGGCCAATTTCACTGCTGGACTCCTCTACAAAGGTGATGAGCAGGGTACTCTTAAAAAGACTGGAAAATTGTGCCACAGATTACAGAGTATTAACCCCAGTCCAATTTGGATATCGCAAGGGTTTAGGAACGATCGAACAATGCGTAAATTTGGATCTACTCATTAGCAAGTACACAGTTGGCAAGGAGGGTAATTTGTTTTTGTGCTTTGCTGATTTGAGTAGTGCGTTCGATCTGGTGGACCATGCCCTGCTATGGAAAGTGTTGCTTGAATCTGGAGCCCCTGAGGAAATAGTATTCTTCTTGGTACGAGTATACGAGAGGTTAACATGCAGTGTGCGTTATGGGCCCACAGGCGAGTGTACCCCTTTCTTCCTGGTAAAAAGAGGTATAAGGCAGGGGTGCGTATTGGCCCCTCTGTTATTTTCCCTCTTTATCAACCAAATAGCCACGATTTTAAATAACATTTCAGCAGATGCACCTAAAATTGACGATACAGTGGTGTCCGTCCTGTTATAAACTGATGATGCTGTTTTAATTTCCCGCACCCCTCTAGGCCTCCACCGACTTATTAATGAATTTGCAAATTTTATTAAGGATAGGAAACTTTTAAATAATAAATCAAAGACCTACACCATGGTTTGCAGGAAGAAGAAGAAGACATTAAGGCCTTTCTTCCTTGAGGGTTCAAAAATAGAAGCGGTCACATCTTTTTGTTATCTTGGCATCACTTTCGAATATAATAGTAAATGGGTAGGCAAGCAAGAAAACATTAGACATAAAATGACAAGGAACACAAATGGAATTTTTTGTTTTGCAAGCAAATTCAGGGATTGTAGATTACAGGATATGGTAACCATATATAATGCTAGATGTGTTTCTTCAGCCCTGTATGGAGCCGGAATATGGGGCCACTAATCTACAGTCCAACTCCAAAAAAATGAAAACTGTTTTTTAAAACGACTCCTGAGTGTCCCGGCTTCTACCGATTTAATCCATCAAGAAACCGGCCTTAGTTACATATCGGATCTAGCAGCTTTACGCCCATTACTTTTGAGGCGTTCGATCTGTCGTAAATATTTAATTTACCATCTTAATTTCTATGCAGGTAAGTACTTAATCAATAATAACTCAATCGGAAAGAAAGAAAACAGAGTCCGTGGTGTTAGAGTTCTTAGGGGTTTTATTCCTTAAAAAGGAATCGTTCCGGAACTGGATATCATGTTCCTGCAACCACACAGGGTTCAGGAAGGGATAGAGCAATGTTTTATTGACAGTACATAGCTTATATACTTAATTTGCATCATAGAAAGCAATATAGTAGGCGTAACAGCTGAGAGAAGACAAGATAACAGCATCCACGTGTTACTAGTACATAATCAGAAGGCGTGGACTAGGCGTAAACTGGAGGTGTACTCTAGAAACGTCACAGGTAGGTGTCACATGTGGGTGGCACTTAAACAGAAATGTTGCAATGTCAGCAGAAATCGGAGGCTTGGATGCGCGCGCAGCTGCATGACGTGTGATTGGCGTGAAACTGGAGGGTGCAGGGGGCTTGACATTTACACTGACGGAAAGAGACAGAAGTCTGGCATGTCAGATCAACTTGTGCTTCTATCATATCTGATATCTGATGTTTAGGAACTGAGCTATCTGGGCGGAAAGGTCTCTGGGGCAGAAGCTATTCTATACTGACTGTGAGTGCGTGTATAAGCGCCCGAGTGTCTGCATGAGAAGCGTGGGGACATGGGCCTTCCATGAGAGCATGGTAACAGAGGCTATGGATTACTTGCACGGAGACAGGCCGGCCCTTCGGCTCCGCAGCTGGGGAATGTTTACTGAAACTAGTAGGCAGGAATGTATTTTCGGGGAGCGGAACAGATAACTCGAAGGTTGTAGTCAGTCTTGGCAGGCAGCAGGCTGAGCTAAGCGTGGTGGGCCGCGCTGGAAGTAAGGCAGAGTTCACAGGTACGGGGGCAGCCTGGGCTGAGGCTTTCAGAGTCAGAAGGAAGAAAGAGGCTCGATGGCAGAAATTCAGGGCCTACTTTGCCAGAGCTGAAAAACATGTAAGGTACACTACAAAAAGACGTTGGCACAGCATACTTAGGAACGGACTATTCAACCCATTCAGGGTGGGTCTGAAAGAGGACATGTTAACGTTGGACGCAAATGTATTTGCGTCTTCATAGCTGGCACAGGAGGGAAGTTACATGCACTTTAGCTCGTACATGGAGACGGTGGGGTACACGATAGGGAACATAACTTGACCAAAAATTTATATTTCCTCATTCCCTCCTTGTTCCCTACGGACCCTTCATGATATATCGATCCTCATGAATTGATCAGTTTGTTCTTGTAACATCATTTGCTCGTCTCTCTTCCGTTGTCTGTTTGAGAGAAAACTGGAATGTTCAATGCACGATGTGGCACACAGTCCACATATCGCCGGCCCACACTGTAGGCACAGGCAGCAACTGAATACTATGACAAGGCCAACGCCTAGGAAGGATAGGATCTTCCATCCCCAAGCGGACAACGTTGTCCAGAACCAACCGGACCAAGTCCAGGTGCCTGGATTCTGATGTATTAAACTTGCAATTTTGTGAAGACGTGTAATAGCTTTGTATACAGATGGCGCGTTTTCAGGAATGAAAACACAGCAACTTGACCCGATGACCTTACAAGCTCCACCTCTATCTGCCAAGATGACGTCAATAACAAGACGATTCTGAAGGACAACAACCCGCATGGCGGATTGCTCCTCTGTTAGGTTACCTAAGGCGGAGGCAGTTTCATGTACTACTGCTTCAAGGGTTCTAGTTAATCTACGTATTAATTTACTGTTTTGGACGGGGCCTAAAAAGAAAAAGAATCCTTTATTAAAATCGGTGTATTGTTCCCATGCCGTTTCTGTATAGTCGACAAGCGGGAGATCTCTTCGGAGTCTATTCTTTACTAGATTTGTGTTTCTGTGATAATCAGGAGGGGCTAGAAAAACAGGTGGCAGAAGGAATGCAATATAACAGGTACCATCCCAATCTGGAGGCAGACGTATGTATGCGGTATGACCACAAACAAAATAAGAATGACGGGTAGCTTTAAAGGACGATTTACCATGATCACTGAATTCGACCACAGTAGTACATTTACTATGACCTAAGTGTACTGAACCTTTCTTCCTGACACATAATTCACCAGTGACTGGTAATACTGACATAGCGGGCAGAGCTGGTGCAGCTTCGGATTCAACAGTAAGAATCATAAGGTTAATTGTGTAATTACTTAATCCATATACTTCATTTTCTAGATCAGTTCCTATTCTAATGGGGAGTCCCTCCTTATCAGGGTAACAGACGTCGAGCAGGACTAAGTTCAGGTTTCCCCAAACCCAGCTCCCGTCGAGAACAGCAATATCAGGATTTAAGGAATTAATTATTTTGAACCATGCACCACAGGAGCCTTTGTGAGTGAACGGGTATGGAAAGAGGGGCAGAGCTCCCTTGTAATTCTGGTAGGGAGGGAGTCGGCCACATATCCAGCAGTTTGTAGCGTTATTAGTCTGATGGGAGTGATGTAACATACTAATGAATGTGTTGTTGCGCAGCGCAAGTCTGTAAGAAAGTTCATGTGGAGGTAACTCACTAAAAGAATGTTCAGCAGAAACATTGTAAGCAGATTGTTCACGCTTGAAAATAGGGCAATAGATAGGAAGAAGTATACTTGCAACAATAATCAGAATACTTAGGAAAAACATAATTAATAAGGTCACTATACAGTGACTACGCAGTGATTTGCAGTATGTACGTTTCTTGAATTGTCTCTCTCTCTCTCTATCTCGATCTAGGGGATACATGTCAGAAACTATTTAACCGATTCACCTAGGGGAGGACTTAAACAATTAAACTGTCTGACTTGCTAGATCGAAGCTTTAATCGATACTCCTCTTGGGGAGTTTTCTCTCGTTCGGGTATTTTAAAGTCACTAGGTTTAATACAGTCTTTGGTGGGGGTGGGCGAGTCAGGGTCTGGTTTCAGTTCGTTGCATAGTTTAATATGACTCGTATGGACCCACCCCTTTCTGCCCTCCAACTTCACTGCGGTCCTCGTAGTAAGAAGGACGGTCTTCGGCGCTTTCCAGCGGGGCTCCAGCGGGCTTTTCCTGTCGAAGTTCCTAACTAGGACCATGTCGCCAGGACGGACATCATGCGGCTTTACATCAGTGTTGTCAGGAAAGGCTGCGGCAACCTGTGAACGACATGATTGGAGTGCAGACATCAAGGAGGCAAGGTAATCTGTCAACATGTTACAATCAACATCGGTAATTTTCTTAGGAATGGGCGTCCCCCACATATTCGGTGGTCTGCCAAAGACCACTTCGTACGGGGATAGTCCTGATCTCGAATGTGCAACCATTCTCATATAGAACAGTGCAACTGGCAGGGCGACTATCCAGTCGACCCCTTTCTCCTGGCATATTTTGGCAAGGCGGATCTTAAGTGTCTGATTATGCCTCTCTACAAGGCCTGCGGCTTCGGGATGTTGGACACAATGGAATTTCCACTGATATCCTAGCAAAAGGGAGACATGCTTCATGAGTTCGGATGAGAACGGCTGTCCGTTATCTGAGTACACGACACGAGGCAGGCCGTATCGTGGGAAGAATTCTCGAACCAGCTGCTTGGCAGTGGTCGGGGCAGTGTAATCTGAGACTGGGTATGCTTCGGTCCAACGAGAAAGTGCACAAACAACTACGAGGACATATTTGAATCCTCGACAACGGTCCATCTGGATATAATCCATCTGGAGGACTTCAAAAGGGTGATCGGGAGGATGAAATCCACCTTGCTCTACAGGGACGCTTTTACCTGGATTGAACTGACAACAGATCATGCAAGTACGCACTTTCTGTTTTGCTGCCGCTCGTAAGTGTTTGTTGTACCAGAGATTCTGTAAACTGTCTAACATAGCTTTTTCTCCTAGATGTGCAGGACTATGTGCTGTATTTATCATGATTTGAACCATGGAGTCGGGGAGGAACCATGTAGTTTTTCCCTTTGTGACCCATCCTTGATCTGTCTGGATCCCTCCTAGTTCAGTCCATTTCTTTATTTCATCTGAAGTGGCATGTGTCTGAATATCGATTACGTCTAGGGTGGGATCCCTGACTGACATACACTGAGTTGGTACTATTGTCTTTGTCACATCAGTAGTCTGAGTGTGAGTCAATGCTGTATGTTTTGCTGTCTGGTCTGCCAGGTCATTACCCTGGGAAACAGAATCTGTAACCTTAGTATGTGCTTTACACTTCATGACTGATATGCCCGAGGGCAAATGTATTGCTTCTAATAGTGCTTGAATGAGGGGACCGTGTTGGATCTTGGCACCATGAGAGGTCAAAAAACCTCTTTCTTGCCATAACATGCCGAATTCGTGTACGACTCCGAACGCATAGCGGGAATCAGTGTATATGTTAACATTTCTGTTCTTGGCTAGAATACAAGCTCGGGTCAGAGCGATGAGCTCCTCCGCTTGAGCAGACAATGTGTCAATACGGTGTGTTTCTTTAACTTCAGTTTCAGTGGTCACTGCATATGCGGCCACTAATTCTCCTGTACTTGTTCTCATGCATGAACCGTCCACATAAAGTGTCAGGTCTGGATTTGTCAGTGGAACATCTGTTAGGTCTCTTCGAGGTTTTGTTACTGTATTAATGATCTCTATGCAATCATGCGGTGTTGGATCTGTCATAATTGCAGGTAACAATGTTGCGGGGTTCAGAATGCTACAGCGTCTGATTTCTATGTGTGGCTGGAATAGTGTCAATTCATAACCTGTCAATCGTGCTATAGTCAAGTGTTGAGTCTGAGTTCTGTTTAAAAGAACCTCTACAGAATGTGGGACTTGAACTGTTAATGGATGTCCTAAAACAATTGAATCGCTCTGTCTGATTGCTAATGCTGTTGCTGCTACTGACTTTAAGCACACAGGGAGTGCCTGGGCTACTGAATCCAATGTGCTTGAAAAATAAGCGCAAGGCTTATATGAACCTGCTTGGTCTTGAGTGAGGACAGACAGTGCTGTACCCTCACGTTCTGTAACAAAAAGTGTAAAAGGTTTGCTGTAACATGGTGTCGGTAGAACTGGTGCTTGGCATAATGCTTTCTTTAATTCCTCAAAGGCTTGTGTATGTTCCTGAGTCCAGGGAAGGACAGTCGAAGTCGCTGCCTCCTGTGTTGTTAACTGAATGAGTGGTTTGGCTAGAAATGCATACTGAGGAATCCATTGTCTGCAGTACGAGGTGAGGCCTATAAAGGCCCGCACTTCCTTTTGTGTCTGGGGTTGTGGCATATTTACAATTAACTGAATGCGATCGGGAGTGAGCTGTCTCCCCACTTTGGACAGCAAGTGACCCAAGTACACAACTTGCTGAACACAGAATTGTAGCTTCGAAGGAGACACCTTGTGTCCCTTGTCGGCCAGAAAGTGTAAAACTGTCAGTGATGCTTGTTCACATTCGGGCTCACTTCGTGCGGTGATCAGCAGATCATCGACGTATTGCAGTAAAGCGGTGTTAACTGGCATTGTGATACAATCAAGTTGTCTTTTCAGTGCTTGGCTATAGATGCTGGGGCTTTCTGTGAATCCTTGAGGTGCGCGTGAAAATTTGAAACTTCGTCCATTTAAACTGAATCCGAAGAGATATTGGCTCTCTGGATCAATAGGTACACTGAAGAAGGCGTTCTTGAGGTCAATTACAGTAAAGAACGTCGCTTCTGAATCAATAGCAGTCAATAAGGATGAGATGTCGGGAACCACAGGGTACTGTGGAATAATGCATTTATTCAGTTCTCTTAGATCAATCACCAGCCGATATACTGGCAGTGCATTGGGATCAGTACGTTTAAGAATCGGAATGATGGGTGAATTACAGATATTGGAGTCGGTCTCTACGACCACTCCCTGGGCAATGAGCTCTTCAATGATTTCCAGTAAAGCCACTACAGCATCGGGTGGTAACTTGTATTGTCTGATTCTGGGCAAAACTACACCTTGTTTGAGTGTAACACGGTATGGGGTAATGTGCATACAACCTACATCAGTTGGGCCTTTTGCCCACAAGTGATCTGGTACATTTTTCAATCTGACATCAAACTCACGTAACATATAATGACCCTTGAAATCCCGCAGAAAGAGTCTGACTCCCTCCGGGGAACAGCATATTATAGCTCCTAGAGCCTTCAATGTCTTAATTCCTAACAGATTTTCTGGACATGATTTTGTAAGTAACAAGTCTGTAACACGTGATAATGGACCCACAGCCAGGGGAACTGGTTCTGATACCTCATTTACAATGGGCTGTCCTGAAAAACCAAGGGAAACATTCTGTGAGCCTGAGAGGGGTGCCCCTGGAACTTCATCATGACTAATTGTGGTGCGACTTGCCCCTGTGTCAATTAAAAACTTTCTGTCTTTTCCCAATACTTGACTATGTACATAAGGACCCTGTTGATCTACAGGAATCTCAATAAGAGGCAAGCCATCCTCCCTCTCTAGGCTGTTTCATGTATATCGTGGATAATCGGGGTAAGCGGACTGGGCATACTGGTACATCTGTTGTGAAACTTGCTGAGTTGCGGCAATGGGCTGCGGCTGTGATACCGCTACTGTCTGTGCTGTAGGTGATGAAGCATGCATAGGCTGTGTATTCTGCATGGGCTGTATATTCTGTGTAGACTGATGCTGGTTATGGTCTTGTCTAGGCGGATGCAGTCTTTCTTTAGTTTTACCTGTTGCTATGTTATGTTTCAGAACTGGGCATTCGTGTACGTAGTGACCTGGCTGCTTGCAATAGTTGCATGTCCCTTTAACGGGAGCTGCGGTGTGACCTGTCTGGGTCGTACCCTTTCTGTGGCCGTCGGCTGGAACCGATTGGGCCACTAGCATTTTCATTTTCGTGTCTTTCATACGTTTCTGTTCCTGATCCTGCTCTTCTCTAATTCTGTTCTGATGGTATTGTAACATTTGTAACATCTGTGATGGCGTATTGGCTTGCCATGTACTCTCGACCTTGTATACACAGTTTTTAACTGCTAACAGAGAATTCTCGACTAACTTTGATACAAAAAGATGCGGGTACGACTCGCTACTTGGTTTAAGACCACTATTAATAATGAAACATTTCTCGAATCTTGAATAGAAGTCACTAGTATCTTCGTCGGGTTTCTGTTTACAGGCTGAGATTGCATCCCAGTCTTCCTTTCTAGTTGTCAATAATCTTGGCAGAACCTGTACTATCAGACCTGGTAATGCTTTAGTTTTCTCCCCAAGGCCTACCCCTGGGACACGTTTGTTCTCTTCGTCTTCTATTTCTGCCCATACAATCTTTTTCTCTCCCACCTCCCATTCTTTTTCTTTTAGTTTCTCGTAGATGCCCGTGGGCAGCAGTACCTTTAACATTTTCGTGATATCTTCGTACGTATAATCCCCCATCAGTAACATGTCTTTAAGCTCTCTATGAAAACCTGCAGGGTCTTTATCATGGCACGGGACTAGTTTCTTCATTTCTAACAGTTCTAACTTAGTCAGAGGCGTGTGTACATACACTCGTTTCAAGTTATGATCGTCACCCATAACTGGATGCACTTCTCGTAAGGGGTTCTGACTTTCAATGCCATGCCGACGTTCTATATGATACATTTTCCTTTCTGGGGGCGGGGCGGGAACATATTCGGAGCTTATGAAAGTGTCATATCTATGGCGTTGTTCTAGAATTATTTGAATTAATTTGGTACTTAAACCTCTCCATCTGTCCATGAGTAGTTCTTCTAATGTTTCGTGTAAGGGACCTGGATCAGAATGTTGATTTCTGTATTTCGTGAGGAGGTGCTGAATCATGTATACACCTGCTAATTTCTGCTCATCTCGGGAAAGGTTCAGGAATGTCTGTGCTACGGTGTCATCATTGTATATATCCGGATTGTCAGTCCATAATATGGCTGACCGGGCTAGTTCTTGTTCATCCATAGAATTGAGTACATGGTACCCTACTCGATCTCGAAGCCTTTTATCAGTCTCCTGGAACTGATGTTCAGCAGAATTCGGGTTTGTTAAGGCAGAGAGAAAAACTCTCTTGCTTTCTGGACGAATGCCTTTCCTAAGGTGAGTTCCCTTACCTACATACGCTATAGTGTCTGTAGTCTTTTCTGGTTCTTCAGGTTCTTCTTCCCCCTCGGAGGAAGCCTTCTCTTTCTCTTCTTTGTGTACGTCTATCACTGCTTTTCTTATTTTCCTATACATACTGGCTATGCAAGTCCCCTTGTCGTGTTTTCCTTCAGATATATTTTGACCCCACTTGCTGAGGGCATCTAATTCACCCTGATCTGTCTCGGGCCTGTCTCGTTCTCTTATTAGGCAATTTATGAAAAAACGTAGTATCTGTCCTTGAACGTCAACTTTCTGATGCTCCATGGCATCCTTAATACTGTCGGGGTCTTTCCCAGTCTGAATAAACTGATATATTCTATCTAGGTACTCTTTCATTCCTGAAAACATCAGCAGGAAATCAGTAGCAGATCGTAACCGTAGTGATGCCATTATCATTCTATCGTCTTTGCCGGGTACTGGATCATATCTGCAAACTGTAAGTTGTCCTTTGAGTATGTCGAGACGGGGTGATTTGAACGTGAAGGGACTCTGCAAGTCCCCGAGCTGTAACCTGCGTGTTAATGGCGGGGTCCGGAGACCCCCCATCGCACCTCCTGAGGTGGAAGCTTGGACATTATCTCTCTGTGGAGTCTGTATCTGTACTTGAATTTGTCCTTTAGTAGGGTCAGGTAGACGTGGCTTCGGTAGATTAACTTTAGGTGTGGGAAGTGGTGGAGGTGGGGGAACAGGGGGGATCTGTTGTGGTACTGGCGGAATATGATCTTGGGGCGGGTTACCACCCCCGTCCCTGTCGTTAGGCAGGGCGCGGACAGGCAGATTGGTGTAAGCGGGTGCTACATCCTCTAGATAGGAATTCAGGAATATGTCTTTAGTGGTCCTGTGAGTTACTTTAGTCGGAACCAATGGTGACGGCAGATTTTTCGGTATTTCTGAAATGGCCTCAGGCGAACCCCCGGCCGCGAGGTACATACCGTTTACGAGGTTATTTCGTGCACGGTCTATTTGCTCTGATTTTACTCGGATCCCCTCAGTAATTAATTCGTTTTCTTGGGCTTTATCTGATTCTTTAAGTCTGTCCTCTCTACGTAGTTCTTTTTCAGTACGCTTATGTGATTCCTTACGCCAAAACTCTATGGCGTCTTTCTGAGATTGTCTGGCTTTCTTTTTCCATAATGCTTCTTCTACCTTCATGATGCACTCGGCATCCCATGTTCCAGTAACTGGCCATCTGTGTCTCTCGTCTAGATGCTTAGTATAATCGGCCCATAAATCTAGATACACTATGGCATCTATGCCATGCTTGTGGTACATAAAATTTCCAGGAGTGTCCCTAGGGGGGATAGGAATTTCTTCCTCTAGTATCCCTTTCCTAGTTCCTATCTGCTTTAACTTGTTGAAAAACGGCATCCTGTTTACTTAGTACTGAACGCTCAATCCTTGCTACTTAATACTGGATGCAGCTAGTTATACAAGAACACAATAATGCACATTAAAAACAGTCACACTCATACCACGACATTAATCACATAGAAAGACATTTGCGACATATATGACTACCCCCTATATCGGATGTACTGCTAAACAGCACAGATACACTGCTGAGAACAGTGCAAGAACTTGAATCATCGGATATACTGCTAAACAGTACAGATACACTGTATAAAACAGTGCAGACCGGACTTGTGTACCCAAACCCGTCTAGATACGTCCCAGCAATGGTACTCACCGGGAAGCACGGAAAACAGAAGGCCTCGGAAAACTCGACTGGACTGGACTGGACCAGACTCGACTCGACTCGACACGTGGATACTTCGGAAAACTGGTGGGCCTCTTGACACCTCGGACCTTGCTTCTTTCGGCTAGGCTCTGGTCGGGATCCTCCGTACTCCTCACCGCCTCGTCTGGGTACTGATCGCAATCTTCGTCACCTCCGTGGGCCAGAGGGAGATACAGGAAATCCTGCCGGTACACGTAGTTTCCTTCTAACTGATGGCAGGGGACAGAGCTTGCAACGCACCAACCGGCGCGTGAGGTGGGGGAGGGGTCCCTGTTCGGGCGCCAAAATGTCGTAAATATTTAATTTACCATCTTAATTTCTATGCAGGTAAGTACTTAATCAATAATAACTCAATCGGAAAGAAAGAAAACAGAGTCCGTGGTGTTAGAGTTCTTAGGGGTTTTATTCCTTAAAAAGGAATCGTTCCGGAACTGGATATCATGTTCCTGCAACCACACAGGGTTCAGGAAGGGATAGAGCAATGTTTTATTGACAGTACATAGCTTATATACTTAATTTGCATCATAGAAAGCAATATAGTAGGCGTAACAGCTGAGAGAAGACAAGATAACAGCATCCACGTGTTACTAGTACGTAATCAGAAGGCGTGGACTAGGCGTAAACTGGAGGTGTACTCTAGAAACGTCACAGGTAGGTGTCACATGTGGGTGGCACTTAAACAGAAATGTTGCAATGTCAGCAGAAATCGGAGGCTTGGATGCGCGCGCAGCTGCATGACGTGTGATTGGCGTGAAAATGGAGGGTGCAGGGGGCTTGACATTTACACTGACGGAAAGAGACAGAAGTCTGGCATGTCAGATCAACTTGTGCTTCTATCATATCTGATATCTGATGTTTAGGAACTGAGCTATCTGGGCGGAAAGGTCTCTGGGGCAGAAGCTATTCTATACTGACTATGAGTGCGTGTATAAGCGCCTGAGTGTCTGCATGAGAAGCGTGGGGGCATGGGCCTTCCATGAGAGCATGGTAACAGAGGCTATGAATTACTTGCACGGAGACAGGCCGGCCCTTCGGCTCCGCAGCTGGGGAATGTTTACTGAAACTAGTAGGCAGGAATGTATTTTCGGGGAGCGGAACAGATAACTCGAAGGTTGTAGTCAGTCTTGGCAGGCAGCAGGCTGAGCTAAGCGTGGTGGGCCGTGCTGGAAGTAAGGCAGAGTTCACAGGTACGGGGGCAGCCTGGGCTGAGGCTTTCAGAGTCAGAAGGAAGAAAGAGGCTCGATGGCAGAAATTCAGGGCCTACTTTGCCAGAGCTGAAAAACATGTAAGGTACACTACAAAAAGACGTTGGCACAGCATACTTAGGAACGGACTATTCAACCCATTCAGGGTGGGTCTGAAAGAGGACATGTTAACGTTGGACGCAAATGTATTTGCGTCTTCATAGCTGGCACAGGAGGGAAGTTACATGCACTTTAACTCGTACATGGAGACGGTGGGGTACACGATAGGGAACATAACTTGACCAAAAATTTATATTTCCTCAGATCTGGCAAAAGAGTGAGACAGAGTTCACTCAAAAAATATTCCAAGATTGCCTTAAATTAGAGTATGCTTCCCGCATCCCATGGCGGAGTTATATTATACATTGGTGTAGCACATTGTTTGATTTTAATATCTTAAAGATGTCTGAATACGCAATCCCCTTTTCTAAGAAGGAAATCAAGGATTCCTTCTTGTTATATAAAAGGGGAGAGCGATTGAAACTAACTAAGACCCAAAAGACTGGTGTGTTTTATAGGCAACTTTAACTCAAAAGTGGTTTTCAGTCGTATTTGTCCGATGTGTCTAGACCCTCACATCGTTTTGTTGTAATAGGCCTGAGGTTGGAGATTGCACATCACTTGGTAACTTTCCCAGCAATAGGAGAGCGGTCTACTATGATATGTCCATGTAACAGTACCTCTTACCAGAGTTGTTGCCATTTTTTACTTTTTTGTAAATTTTATACATTTTTAAGGAAATTTTTACTTGAAGCCTATCTTTTTAAAATATAATGTTCGTACAACAGTGGATGCAATAAACTTACTATGTGCCCTTGAGAATGCAGATATTTGCTTTCGGGTTGCACTTTATATACTGAAATGTAGAGCAGCCAGGAAATAGATAATATTATAGTTATCTGCCCTGGTGAAACTGTATTCAAGCACAGGACACTTTATTTCTAGATGGAAATATGTTTCTTATATGTTGCAAGAACCGGAATGTTTACCTAGGCATATGTCACTTTAATGAGTACAGGCTAAAGCTCCAGTTAAAGTACCTCTTAGCACTTTGCACTTTATTGTAACAGTTCCTTTCACCTGCTGCTACTAGTTTGTATGTGATTGTTTAAATCATTGTAGTATTTATTAAATAATGTTTCTCCGTTGCTGCACCACCCTGTGGGCCAGTTTATGGAATGTAACGTTAAAATTTCCTAACTTACTGGGGCAATTGTAAAATTTGCATTATGATGATTTTATGACAAATATAATTGTATGTATTTTTGTTTCATTGTCGCATTTATGGTTGTGTTATGCAAACCAAATAAAGCTTTAAAAAAAAAAGAGTTCCAACGTGTTGCCACCTCCTGGATGAGTGCTTTGACTGGCATGTTATATTCACGTTGAATGATCCTCAGCTGCTTCCGAACTGTAAAAGAATGGCTGAAATGAATGCATATTCTTCGGCAGATGGTCAGTAAGTTGCAGACTATGGTTTATTTTTTAAGAAAGCCCTGAACTCTAACTTTTATGCAGTGCGCCAAACACGAAACCCTGAAATAGGAACCGAGGTGCATGGCCTCAAGTAGACTACTGCCATTATCCGTGGCAACAAAACCAATACTAAGCCCTCTCGGGTGAAGCCATTTGAAAGCCTTGCTGCAAAACTCTTCCAAAATGTTTACAGCAGTATGAGATTTCCTTCCATTTAGGGCAGATGGCTGACACAAATTACAGGAAACCAACCCCTTCCACAAATGAAAAATGGAGAAGGTCCAGTGCTATCATTTTAGCCAGCTTCACATTGTACAACCGTGCCGTTGGGTGGTTGCGTTGGAACTGCCCCTCCAACATAACCATGCTCTCAATGGTAGGCTGGATTACTTTCCTTTGTGGTGCTGTTGTTTTCATTAACCCACTTAGACTCAATGACGCAGTTTGTCTCATTGCAGTACTCAGTCGCCTTGGTGTCTCAGCCTGACTCTGAGTATGGCTCTTACTGCGTTGCCACTCAGATGTTACTGAGGAAGATGTGGGCAGTACCACTTCACTACTGGGGACAGGACTAGAAATGCCTCCCTCTTCTTCACCTTCTACCACAATAATATTGTCCCCTGATTCTTCATGCCCAACTTCAATGGGTTGAGTGTTTTTACTTTGTTCTAAATGAAGTAGGTGATTCTCCCACACGATATTGTGGTGTATTCTGAGATGACTTGCTTGACCTCCGGTACCATAGTTTGTACCAATCTTACCCCGCTGAACACCTTGTCGACAAATTGAGCATATACCAACCTTCTCCTTCTTGGTGCTAACAGAAAAGAAGTCCCAAACTGGGGAGGAGAATTTTCTGGCACTACTGGATGTGCCACTTTCAGTACCAGATGAACTGGAGGGTGTGCTTGGAATGTGACTCTGTGCAGCTACGCTGTGACTTTTACTACCACTACCTACTGAGATGGTTGAGCTAGATTTAGGTCCCTGCCGGGCCTTTGAAAATATGGCAGCTAGAGGTCGTGGTGGTGTAACCTGTGTTGGTGGTATCGGTGCTACACCCGCTCAGTAGCAGCCTTTCTGGATAGGGTGAGGATGTTGGTCTCCATCCCCTTTGGGGCGAGAGTGATGTGTGTGATGACTGGCCGGTCTTCATCAACATCATCCCCCTCTTCTACATCTACCTCCATAACTCTAAGTTTTTCTGGAACCTTCCTTTTCAGAAGCATTGTCTTGTGGCGTGCATCACTCTCAGACTTAGCTGGTCGCTTCCAAGTGGTATCACAATCATCAAAAGCGGGGCTTGAAGAAGAAGAATATGAACTAAGCCTCCTTTTCCTTGCTGGTGGTCTGTAAGACAATAGATCTTCCGAAACAGTGGTTTGCTCGATTTCCTGAAATGTCCCTACTTTAGGAGCAACAACTACTATTGTGGGCTGCTCTTGAAGCTGCTGCTGTTGTTGTTGTGGCTGCACACTTATCTGCTGAGTTTCTGCCTGCGTTGATTGTGTACTACTTTGCGATAATGACATTTTAACCTCGCTGCTCGTTAGTAGACTGGCTACCTCTGCGACACTCAAGGGCTTGGGCCTGGGTTGGTGGGGTTGGACCGCTGGTGCGGAGGTGTTGCTCCCAGCTTGGTTCCCCGGACAACGCTGCTGCAGGCGTAATTATTTGGGTCCCAAAATAAACATTGGCCGGCACACCAGTCGTGGTTAATGGCACTTCCTTTTACTGTTCCTTCTTCTCACCGGCAACTTTCTTGGTACGGGACCTAGTACCTTTCTTTAGGGCCGTCTTCTTCAGATGTCAGGCAGTACGCAGATGCACAAGTTGTGGTCACAGGACTTCTTTCTGACTGGCAGTACAACGGGGGATAATGATAATACCTCCTCCTCTGCATTTTTGTGCACCTAAAAGCAAATAAGCCAGGAGAAGAACATCAGTGAAATTTGCATTTGTTGTTGGGATTCAGTTACTACTGTACTAGTACAAACAAAATATAAAGTCTAGCCATTTCTGATACTTTGTCAACAAGGGCTATGTTATACTACTGTGTGCACACTACACTCTCAGGAAGGATAGGAAAGAGAATAAGAACCACCAAAACAAAAATGTAATGGAAGTGTGGTGGACCCTATTTGCCATTAAATTATTTGAGCATCATATCATTCGTGGAGCTGCTGCTGGCAAAGGGGGTTAATGGATGGAAGCAGTAAGCCAATAGGAAAACCATGCAGGCCTATAAGGCAAAAGCAGGAACTAATAACTCCCACCACAAAAAAAGCTAACCAGCCAAATGGGCACTCACAAATCATAAGCAACAAGCTGGGGGCCTGGGAAAAACCAGGATCTGACAAATGGCCTATAAAAGCCAGGCAAAGCACACTGTTCTGCCTTTTTAATGCAATAAAACGCAAAAACGAAAATTCTCAGGCCCAAAAAAGGTCCACATTTTGCATGCATTGCAAACCAACACACACCAGTCTCACACAACAAAGGCATGTCTTTAAGACACCCCAAAAAACACTGTTCCCAACTCAATCCAATGCCATCCATGCCCTAAATGATGTCTAAAATCAACAGACCACACAGAAAAACTTGATTATTAAAGCTGTGGATACCTGCTCTGAGCCTTCTGGATGAAAGCAGGACTGTTGGCAGACAAAGCCAGACGAGTTTGCAGGCCAATGCTTCAAAATGGCCACAAGACAAATGGCCAGGCCCAACTTCAGAAAGCACAACCCAAAGAAAAACATATTTCCCAACTCAATCCAATGCCCTCCGTGACCTAAATGATGTCTAAAGTCAACAGACCACACAGAAATACTTGATTAATAAAGCTGTGGCTAGCTGCTCTAAGCCTACCGGATTAAAGCAGGCCTGTTGGGATACAAGGCCAGACAAGCTTGCAGGCCTAGGCTTCAAAATAGCCACCAGCCACACGGCCAGGCCCAACATCAGAAAGCACACCTCATAAAACACATTTCCCAACTGAATCCAATGGCATCCATGCTCTAAATGATGTCTAAACTCAACAGACCACACAGAAACACTTGATTAATAAAGCTGTGGCTACCTGCTCTGAGCCTACTGGATGAAAGCAGGCCTGTTGGCAGGCAAGGCCAGACAAGTTTGCAGGCCTAGGCTTCTAAATGGCCACCGGCCACAAGGCCAGGCCCAACATCAGAAAGCCCACCCCGAAAAACACATTTCCCAACTCAATCCAATGCCATCCATACCCTAAATGATGCTTGAAAATGAAATAAATTAAAAAAACACAGAAGGAACAGTTGCTTCTTCATGCACACACACATGAGGCCATGACTAGCTCTGGGCCTACTGACTACTAGTCTACTACCCACAACATTTAAACAAAAAGGAATGATAGTTACCAAAAGTAAATTGTAGCTGCAACGACTGCAATGCCCCCAATCAAACAGACACAACAACCACTTACTTATAAAATATCCAATTCAAAAATCCTCAAATCCAATGGCAATGATGCAGCAGACAAAAAGAGTGATCTTTCCAGCTCAAAATCCAAAGTCAGAATGAGCAGTAGATGGACAAAGCACTGGGAGGAGCCTGCTGGACAGGAACAGGAAGTTGGAGATTCTGTGCACTTCTTCCCTCTCCCCCCATTTATTTAAAAAAAGGACTCCTTGCACAAAAATGACAGCCAAATGTCAATCTGAGGAGTTTTTTTCATACAAATCAACATTTGCAGAAGGTTTTATGCTGCTAGAGCTGAAATTCTTCTCCAAATTGAAAATTTTACATGTTAGAGTTCTCGAGCTTCACATTACTTCTGCCGGATGTCGATGGCGCGTCCAAAATAACGTGTTTGCGTTCTCTCGCTCCCTGTCGCATTGGATATGACGTGTTCGTGTCCTCACGCTCTCGCTCACACTGGAGAATGACGTGTTTGGGTTCTCTCGCTCTGTGTTGTGTTCGATATGATGTGTTCCTGTCCTCATGCTCTGACTCGCGGTAGAGAATGATGTGATCGAGATCTCATACTCTCGTGGTGCATGATCGTGAGACGAATGACGTGATTGCGGGCGCAAACGGCTACCAACATCTCGTGGAGCCTGCGACCAGATTGGGAAAACTTGTTGGTGAACACGGGGATCCAGGCAAGGCGATCGCGTGTGCGAGCACTTATTTGTTGAATGCGAGCATGAAAAAAAAATCCGGTACGCTGCGAATCGTTGAAATTTACGCTTTTTTGTGGTCTCCGCAGAACGTGAAAATGTCAGATTATCGCAATTTCTGCGAGCAGAACGGAATTTGATGCCCACCCCAATTGTGATCCAGTTTAAATGAGAAGTTTGAGAACCAAGGAGCATATTAGCAAGAAATAGTGATATTTATCACTAAATGAGCTTAGCGCATTTTTTTTATAGCTGCCTATCGCTGAATATGTTAGCGGAGAAAGCGTGCCATTACCAACGTTTTTCTCCATTGTGCTAAAGTATCCAGCGATAGTGGCAAAATAAGTGAAAATCGCTGGAAATCCAGCGATATTCTCGCATTAACGTCAATGGGGACTTAATTTGAAGATCCATAAACGAGCAAGTAATGTTTTTAGACGACGTTAGATAATAGCGATAATCGTGCTTAGTGTGATTTTTTTATCGCTATGCCTGCCTTGCTAATAGGCGATAGCTGTATTAGCGCCTGCTTTCAGTAGCTAACAGTTTTGGTACGCCCACTGTGCATGTCATTAGTGATAAATATCGCTGACATGCAAAGTGGGCCCCAAACCGGTCTCTATCGCCTAAAATGGGTCGCTAACTGCAGTTAGCGACAGCCTGCTAATAGGGCGATACAAATATCACCGCTTTAACAGCAAAAAGTGCTGCAAAAGCGGCGATATGGCCCTTGCTAATATGCCCCCAACTTATTAGTGCATAGGTAATTCACAAAATTCCACTGGTTGAAAAAAAATAACTTTATGGAATTTGAAAATAATATTCAGTGACCAGTGTTTTGTGCACACCCTACATTTGGGAGTAGGCAGTGGAGCACTACAAGCTCTTAAACAAACTTTCACAAAAAAAGTGACCTGCTTGAAAAAAAAGTATTTTAATTTAATGCAATCATAGACACAGTTGTCTGCTGATACCAGCATGCCACCATTCCTAAGATGACATGCAATTGAAGTAAGTCGTAATTTGCAACCTATATCATTCATTTTCATGTGAAAGACTACATTGTGACAGGTTAGTTGCAAAAACAACATGTTGCAAGTTGTGAGTCATACTTTTTGTCCAGTGTTATGTACAGCACCTTTATTTTCCGAGAATTGGGGTGGTCATTTTGCTGCCTGGTGTTCTGCATTACAGGGCTGCGCACAAGAAGTGTTCATTGCTAGTGTTTTATCACAAGTGTTCAGATCAGCATTCTGAGCCTTTGATGTCGGATATCACTTCCTGCTTGGCATGGTGGATATGTGTATATTTTAAATTAATTTTCTCTATCATGGGGTTAGCAGTCGGAGCCAATGTACTGAGGGAGCATCACAAGAGATTCAGCAGAAGGAAACATATGAGCAATCAGAGCAAGATGTCACAGGACAACAAGAATTTGTTGGATATTTTAATGATGAGCCTTGAAATTTGCAGTAAGGTAGAGAGACTTAGCTTTACATTACTCAGAGAGAGTTCTATATTTTAATGATTTCTGCTGCTGTATGGAATTGTCCAAACCTTCAGAAATACATAGGACCTGACACAATATATTCAGACCCCAACCACAGTCCCATGATGCTACTGGTGGAGGTACATCCTCAGGCCTGAGCAGGTAGACCAAATGTTGCAGTGTCTGGATCATTCTTGAACAGGTGTTCGGACTAGATGTGTAAACTTATTGTGCAATATAATCTGCAACAGTAGTAACTGATGAGCAAAAACATTCAGTCCTCTTTCAGGTGAAAAGTGCAGACGGGGGAGAGCAGAAGAAAGTTTTTTGTTGTGTATGTATATAGTAGTATTTTGTGTATGCATAAAAATACCTCCAAATCAACTGAGCAACCAGCGTGGTTTCATTGGTCTGCTTAGCTATGGTTTATTGTCATTAGTGATTATCAAGTATTCAATATAGATGGAGACAGGCAGGGGAAGTGCAGGGGATTTCCCTGTTTATTTGTTTAAATCTGTTTTTATTGTTTAAAAATTTTCCATCTTTTTTGAAAGGCAAAAAACATCATATAACGTCGACCATACTTTGAACCATTTAGAGATAGCAAATAAACATGCCGGCAGACTAGTAATAGAACAAGTGCACATGTCGATGACAGTAGTGGCCTAGTTACAAGCTGAACCTTGACCGGATAAACGTCATTGTACATTAGTGACTTGGTTCCAGTGGTATGGTGTACAGAGTCTACTCAGATTCTTCAGCATACATATGTGCACAGATGTTAAAGATAAAAAGACAAAAAAGAGGGCAAAACTCAAAAGAAACCCAATAACCAAGAACAGCAGCATAGTCAGATTGTTGGATGTGTATTCTGTACAGTGTCCCCCGCGCTACGCCCCAACCCCACCGTCCTGCCCCGTGGACCCCCACAGGCAGACACCACCACCCAGAGATCTTAGCAAGGTCCACCCTGAGCTGCAGATGGTGCACGTGTGCTTACATGGTGACACAAATGACCCCTGGTGGATTATTCATCATTCTACATAAGGGCGCCTTCTTCGTGTTCAGATCGCCCCTCTGTGCTGTCCCCCAGTTTGGGTCAAGGCCTGGAGTCGACCCTCCCATTGTGTTGTCCCGTAGGATAGTTATTCCCTCTGCCTTGGCCCATGCTAGGAGCAAATACAATCATGCCCATATGCGCAGCGGGTCTGGCTCCTTCCATCTTTTGGTTAGTAGTCGCTAAGCCAGCACCAGCTCCATGTCGACAAAGCGAGAGGAAACTTTTTTGGCTGGTGTTCTGCGAAAGTGGTGCAACAGGTAAACAGGCCAACTGTAGCGCTTTATAAATTTCATTTTCACTTCATTTCATTTCACTTAATTCAAAGGGTATTGCGCGGCCCGTGCACATGCATAGCACCTCCCCAACCAACCTCCAGTAAGAGTATAGCTTGTGGCAGCTCCACAGCATGTCTACTAACCTAGTTCCCAACTCCTCGGCAGCAGGGACATACTGGCTTTGTGCGATGAGGGTACCTATTGATCTTTTCCATCTCCCAGTGACACACAAAGTGCCGTTGCCTGGGGTGCAATTTCTAGCCCCTGAGAATTGGCATGGCGTCAGAGATGTATGGCCCCATCTTCACCCTAACTGTGGGATTATTGTTTAGCAAGTCCACTTTCCTGAGAAACTCCAGACCTAGCCCATATCGCAGCAGCACTGTCGCTAGGTCGCCCCACTCTAGACAGTCAAAGGCTTTTTCGAGGTCCAGCACAAGGCAGCCTGCCCTGGGCCACTCCGATACGCTATCCGACACCACTCTAAAGAACCTCCACAAATTCAGTGATGTACTATGTTTGGACCCAAAGCCATTCTGGTCACAGTGGACTAGCTCAGGTACCACTGGTGCCAGGTTCTCCACTAAAACCTTGGCGAATATTTTGTAGTCCACGTTAAGGAGTGCCAGGGGACGGTATGAAAGTTTCGGGATTCCTGTTCGGCTTGAGTAGGGAAACCAGGTAGGCCTCGTGCATCGAATGGGGTAGAGTGCACTCGTCAAGAGCTGTAGAGTAAATGCATACAACGGCGGCACTAGGGAATCCCGGGTAGGCCTTATAGTATTCAGCGGGTAGGCCTTCCGGTCCTGGTGCTTTACCAAATGCCAAAGAGTCAATCGCCTCCACAATTTCCTTCAATGTGAGTAGACCTTCTAGCGCCTCTTGGTGGGCCTCGGGGACCGTGGGCAGGTGGGCAGTCTCTAAGAATCTATCCAGATCGAGACCGGAAGAGCCCCTGTGGATCAGTACAGTTGTGCGTAATGGGCGGACATCGCCTTGCGTAGCTCTTGCTGCGTATATACCAGGATCCCCTCAGGCATGCGGATGGCCCCAATTGGGTTGTGGTTCCTCTCCTGTTTGAGCAGCCAGGCTAACAAGCAGCCTGCTCTGTCGGCTTTGACATGGGTACGAGCCTCGTGGGCTGTATAGTTGTGGCACCGTAGACATTTCATGAGTTCCACATGCTGCACCCGAAGGTTGACCAGACAGTCTGAGTGGCGGCCTCGGCCCTCACACTCTCTTTCATATTAGAGTAATTGTGATTCAAGGTGAGTAAGCAACAACTTTAGGTGTTTGCGCATGTTCCATGTGGCGCAGAGGCAGTGACCCTTGATGGCTGTTTTGTTGACATCCTATTCCACCTATGTATTAATCGCCATCCCCTCATTCAGTTCGAAATACTGCAGGATAGCCATCCCCAGGAATGCATGGAATTTCGGATCAGGACGACAATCAGGTACCTAATTCAGCCATAGCCTCAAAGGGTTGTGGTCAGAGTGTGTCCACCCTAAGAATTCTGTAACCTCAAGCAACAGTGTTAGTGCATGGGAGCCCATCACTCTGTCCAACCTCACGTGCAGGTCATGCACTGCAGAGAAATAATAATAGATATGATCATTAGGGTGTAGGCCACGCCACAGATACAATAACGCCCAATGTGATAGCCAGTCAGTGAGGGCCTGTGCGTTTGATACAGCTGCTGTTGTTCGGAGGGGTGGAAAGGACCTATCTAGGTGCACGTCTAGTACCAAATTAAAATCCCGGCCTAAGAGTCATGGGAGCCCAGCATAGGGGGTCAGCTTTGTGGAAAATTGTGCTAGATATGAGGATTGGTCAGTGTTCAGACCGTAAATGGAGCCTAACAGGATGTGTTGACCTTTAAGTGTCCCCCGTGCCAGAGTATATCTGCCCGCGGGGTCTATCACTGTATCTGTGCAAATGAACGGGTACCCGCTTTAACCCAGATCAATATGCCCTGTGTGTACGCCGAAGATGTTGTGCCATACAATTGACCCCTCTAACGCTTGTGCACTCTGTCTAATTCCAGCTGTGTCATTTGGTTTTCCTGCAGGAGGGCAATTGCAGTGGACTGTCTTTGGAGGTATGCGGATATATTAAGTAGCAATGCGCAGGTGTGTAACTTCTGGGGTGAACATTTCTTGATGTCCATCCTTCCAAACCCCTGTAACTGTGAAGTAGTGTGAACTACGTCAGGGAGGTGCCTATTGGGGTGCACAAACCAGCGGTGTTGTGCTAGGGCCGTCCCCCTTGTTCCTGCATATGTGATGTGCCATCTGTATAAACACCAGTGTCGCCTCGTGGGACCAGCAATGCGTGAGCCGAGACACTGAGCCGGGTGAGTTAAATGAGTGTGCCTTCCCCCATCTCACTCCCCTCTCCCTCCCCCATTGGGGTAATATTCAGATCATGACTAGTGGCGGGTGTCTTGTGGCTACACTGCCTCCGTGTGAACTGGGCATTGCAGTTATTTCATTAGGCCAAACTCTGCACCCAGCAGCAGCCACAATATAGATGCTTACAGAGAGTGTTTTACATGTGTGGGCGGTCCATGCCAAAGTTTGAATTCACAGTGTCAATTCAGATAATGTCATCTGCAGTTTGCTGGGTTACCACTGGTAAGCCGAGGTCTTCTGATGCTTCCGTGGATGGCAATAAGGAGCCGCTGGGAACCAATGTGTTGCAAGCGTGGGAGTCTGATCTTTCTTGAGGGCATGGAGAGCCAAGGGTAGTGACTGCTTCTAGGGCTTCCAGACTCTCCCTTTGTATGGTCTCCGGGCACAGGTGGTTATCTCAAGTTGGCCATTCATCATTGTCCCGCATCGCTGTTGCCGCCGACTTCTCCTGTTCTCCGTAACATCGCTTCCTGAGCCAGAAGGCCTAATGCCCGACCACAGCCTCGACTCTTCACGCCAGTCCCACGCCTCCTCTGATGAGTCAAAGAAGCAGGTCCCCTCCTTAAAGAAAATGCGCAGTCGAGCTGGGAACAACAACGAGTAGAGGCAGTTCTAGACTCGGAGCTGGCGTTTCACCACTCCGTCTCTCTACCCTAGCATTATAGTCTGGGAAAATCATAACTGGAATGCTGCTCACTTTGAAGTTGTCCATATTGCGTGTTTCTCGTAGGACCGCATCTCTGTCCCTGTAGTTAAGCAACTTAAAGATGAACGGTCGTGGTTTGGCTCCTGATTGGGGTTTCTGAGCTGGAATGCGGTGGGCTCTTTCAACCACGAACTGCATTGACAATGATCCCTGAGGAAGAAGGTCACTCAGCCAACATTCTGTGAATTGCTCCGTGTTTCTTCCTTCTTCGCCTTCATGCAGGCCCACCACATGGACCTTGTTGCAGTGGGAACGGTCTTCCGCATCATCTGCTCTGTCATCCAGGTTGTGGATGCGAGCGATCAGGTCTTGCAGCGCAGCAATATGACTTTGTGTGAAAGGCTGAAGCTCTTTTAATGTTTGGCCTTGCGTGGTGACTTTTTCTACCAGCTTACTGTGGTCTGCATGGAGGAGGGTGAAGTCTGAGGTGACCATGTCTATCCTAGCTTCCAAAGAGGTCCTGGTGTGCTCCAGCGCATCCCCTATAATTTCTACTGCTGCACGTACTGAGTACATTTTGGCTGCTAGGGTTTTGGTCACAGGGTCTGTCGCCCCTCCAGTACTCATGTCCATGGTGTCCAAGGTGCTCCCCGTAAGGGCCCCTGTTACATCTTGGCTCTCATCCGGCCCATTACAAGCTGCTGCGCCTAGGGCATTCGTGGTTGGACACCAGTGGGAGCGTTGTGCCAGCAGAGATGTTAATGTCAGGGGATGCCGCTCCCGCGCAAGCTGCATGTAGGGTATAGTCTGGCGGGGCAGTTTCTGGAAACCTCTACACTCCTCACTGTCCGTGCCCAGGACTCGGGTATCGGCCTGCTGGGACTGCGTATGGACTTGACCACAAGTTGTCCAGCGATGGAAAAGCCTCAAACCACAGCAGACTAGTATGCCTGAGTGTGGGGCGGCAGTCCCTGCAACCACAAGACGGCGCAGGCAACGCTGAGGCCCCTAGGGGTGGTTGTCTGTGCACGTTTTTACCTCTCCAGTGGCAGGGACCCAGGCGTGTGAAAGTGGGGGTCGGTAGCCTCTGTGCCCATCCAGCATGGTCTCAGCCCTCTCCAGTTGTACTCTGCAAGGATCACCAAAGCTCCGGTAGCAATTGCTGGCCAGCATCCTCCTGGGCGTGCTGCACTAGCGGGGGCTCTTGCTCGCCCCAACCCACCTCACCATTTGCGCCTAGGACGCGGCCCTGGCTGCCACACACCCAGGCACCTGCTGGTAAGTTTGTGGCCTCTGTGAACGGTGCAGATGCCTGACTGCACCAGGTTAGTCCAGTTTGGGACCTCCAAATGACGCACTGTGGACGTGGCTCCCCTCTTCACGCGCTATATGCCTTTTTCGCTGGCACTATAGGTTTGTGCACAGTGGCCTACCTGTATGTAAATGTATTGGCATTTATATAGCGCACTACTTACCTGTAGGGTCCCAAGGCGCTTCGACCGCTGCGAAACCCTTCCTGGCTTCCCTGAGAGATGGTCCCTTAATGGGTATCTCCAGTGTGAGACCAGGCATCCCCGGCGGTCTGGTGGGGCCGTTAGTGAAGATGAGGCAAGCTAATGCCCAGAGTTGCCGAGTGTGATCGCTGATCAGAGTGGGCACCGAGGCGAGAGAATTATCGAGTCCGCTGACCCTGGTCCAGAAACCTGCCGTGCCGGGAATCGAACCCTGGTCCCGGGCCGTCCTCTGCTCTCGGGTCTGCCGCCTCTAACCAGTGAGCCACACTACTTCACTGCTCAACTTCAGGCTGCTCCAGGTACCTCCTCAGGCCTTACATATCTGCTGCACCTGCTCTCCGCAGATCCGCCACATCTGGCCTGCACACTCCCCACAATATCGGCGTCGCTTTAGGGGCCCCCACTCACAAGGGACTGCCCTTCCAAGGCTCAGAGAGGTTTCCAGGGCATGGCATTGTATCTCCCCAGGTGTAACGTTTAAGCACAGAGTCTCACTGTCTCCGTGTACAGAGTCCCGGTCAGGCACAGCCCCAGCCGGTCACTGCGGCCGAAAGACCCCTGGATCCTGGGCAGTATAACTGATAGAGGTACTGTGTCAACAGGTGGGGCGGCCCGCATCCCGGGGCCCTGGCGAGTGCAACTCCTCTGTTGTCAGTGTTTACCTGACGTTGGCGCAAGTGTTTGTCCTGCACTCCTTCGCCTTCTCCACCTCTGCACAGCGTGGGGTAACACACCTCGGGTTTGGCGGGTCTGCTACCCCCACAGCACTGTGAATGGACCTCAGGGAAGAGGGGCAGCCCGGTACAAAAGTGCACGGCTGACTGCGGCATCTCCCTCGCTCAGCCCAGCTGGGTACAATTTGGGCCGGTGCCTTCCACCGCCACTGATTCCCTTACTTAAGCGCTGGTGCCATTTTGCGGTTGGGAATGGCCATGCAGGCTCACAGCGGGCAGGGCCGGACTGTCCTCACCTGCACCGACTTGGTGCCGGTGGGCCAAAGAATTCGGGACAAGGCTTGCTAAGAGCAGGAAATCAGTCAGTTCCCAGCTAGCAGTAACGCGGATGGCAAGTTATAATCTCCTTTCACAGCCAGTAGTGCAGAAAATAAATAATGACATCCAACAACACTGTCTTGTACCCCTCACTTTTTGAAAGATCTCAGAAATCATGTTACCAATGCAAACTCTTGACAGCAGTTTTGTACGCAGACATTTTAATAAATCTTGCAACTCAGGGCCACTGCCCATTCCATGCACCAATTCTAGTAGGTAAGTCACCTACAGTATCAAAGACCCTGACAATGTCTATAGAGGCCACCCAGTGCTCATTTTCCACATGCCAAGTCCACTCTTTCAATTGAAGCCTCCCTAGAAGAGGGAATGTGTTACTGCTCAGAATAAATATTTTCTGTTTGGACAATACCAATGATGGTGCAATAGGCATCAAAATGTTAGACAAAATCTTCCCCAAATGTTATATTCAAGGATAACTAAGGACAAAGGGAGATAAGAGCATATATTCAGAGGATCACACCCCGCTTTCAAAGGGACTACAGCAAGGCCTCTCTCCCACATGCCAAAGTGACCCAGCAGCACTAGTCACCAATAGCAATCGGAGTGACAGGTATGCCCCATACAGTAGTCATGCAGTTCAGCAACCACACTGTCACTCTCTGCCCATTCCTGCAACCATCCTGACAGAACCATGATCTTTTCTAATCACTGTGCCAAAAAACAAGCACTTAGAAACTCACCCTGCTGTCAACAACGGGCACTCTAATTATCCAGTTAGTGTCTGTGCACTTGTAGAATGACTCAGGCATTAAGACACACAGTGCTACAATCAGATGTGCACAATATATGTGGTCCTCCAACCCCCTGCAGGCTACTGATTCTCTCCTTCAAAAATCTCGGTAGTAGACATGCAGTCCAGCAATCACAATGTAAATCTCTGTCACTCTCTGTCCACCCCTGCAATCATCCTGACAGAACCATGATATTTTCTAATCACTGTGCCGAAACACATGCACTTATAAACTCGCCTTGCTGTCAACTAGCAGCACTCTGACTATCCAGTCAGTGTCCATGCACTTGTACAATGCCTCAGGCATTAAGACATGCAGTGCTACAGTCAAATGTGCACAATCTCTGTGGTACCCTAACCACCTGCAGACTACTGATTCTCTCCTTCAAAAATCTCGGTAGTAGACATGCAGTCCAGCAATCACAATGTAAATTTCTGTCACTCTCTGTCCACACCTGCAATATTTCTGACAGAACCATGATATTTTCTAATCAATGTGTGGAACCACAAGCACGTATAAACACACCCCCCTGACAACTACCAGCACTCTGACTATCCAGTCAGTGACCATGCACTTGTACAATGCCTCAGGCATTAAGACACGAGGTGCTACAGTCAAATGAGCACAATCTATGTGGTTCTCTAACCCCATGCAAACTACTGATCCACTCTTGCAGCAAAAATCGAGGTTGTCGCGATGCAGTTCAGCAATCACACTGTCACTCTCTGTCCAGTCCTGCAATCATCCTGACAGAACCATTATCTTTTCTGATCACGGTGCGGAAACACAAGCACTTATAAACACATCCTGCTGTCAACTACCAGCACTATAACTATCCAGTCACTGTCCATGCACTTGTAGAATGACTCAGGCATTAGGACACATTGTGATACAGTCAAATGTGCACAATCTCTGTGGTAGCCTAACCACCTGCAGACTACTTATTCTCTTGTGCAAAAATCCAGAATCACACCATCACTCTCTGTCCACTCCAGCAATCATCCTGATAAAACCAAGAACTTTTCTAATCACTTTGCTGAAACACAAGCACTTCCAAACGTGCCCTGCTGTCTACTATTATCAGCACTCTAACTTTCTAGTCAGTGTCCATGCACTTGTAGACTGTGACTCAGGCATTAAGACACACAGTGCTACAGTCAAATGTGCACAATCAATGTGATTCTCTAACCCCCTGCAGACTACTGATTCACTCCTGCAAAAATCGAGGTAGTAGCTAAGTAGTTCAGCAATCACATTGTCATTCTCTGTTGAATCCTGCAGTCATCCTGATAGAACCATTACCTTTTCTAATCACTATGCCAAAACACAAGCACTTAGAAACTCACCCTGCTGTCAACTACCAGCACTCTAACTATCCAGTCACTGTCCATGCACTTGTAGAATGACTCAGGCATTGAGACACGCAGTGCTACAGTCAAATCTGCACAATCCATGCAGTTGTCTAACCCACTGCAGGCTACTGATTTACTCCTGCAAAAATCCAGGTAGTAGCTGTGCAGTTCAGAAATCACAATGTCACTCTCTGTCTACTCCTGCAATCATCCTGAAAGACACATGACCTTTTCTAATGACTGTGACGAAACACATTCTTTTTAAAACTGTTTGAAATATATTTTTAAAATAATAGACTACTTACAATCTTCCACGCACTTCCGCTTTGGAGCAATTCTGTTTGTGGGTTACGGTCTAGTGTTTGCAGTAGAGCCAGCCGCTTCACATCAGGGTTGAGTGTTGGGGGGGAGTAGTTGCTCGCTTGATTAACAAAGCAGATAGAAGCGCCCAGAGCATTAGAGGTCCACCGAGCTTAGTGGTGGTATGACTCGTACGCTACTGCGCCGCCAAAACATGTTGTTCTTTTTTTAAAACTGTGTCCTAATACTGCTTGAATTCTTTTAAAAACTGTTTGAATTATATTTTTTAAATAATAGACCACTTACAATCTTCCCTGCACTTCTGCTTTGGAGCACTACTGTTTGTGGGTTATGGTCTAGTGTTTGCAGGAGAGACTGCCGCTGAACAGTAGGGCTGAGTGTTGAGGGGGAGGAGTTACCCGCTTGATTAACGAAACGGGTAGAAGCACCCAGAGCCAGAGAGGTCCACCAAGGTTTGTGGTGGTATCACTCGTACGCTGCTGCACCGCCAACACGTTTTGTTCTTTTTTTTTTAAACTGTGTCCTAATACTGCTTGAAGTCTTTTAAAAACTGTTTAAATTATATTTTTCAAATAATAGACCACTTACAATCTTCCCCGCACTTCTGCTTTGGAGCACTTCGGTTTGTGGGTTTCAGTCTAGTGTTTGCAGGAGAGCCAGCCGCTGCACAGCAGGGCTGAGTGTTGGGGGGAGGTGTTACTCGCTTGATTAACAAAGTGGATAGAAGCGCCCAGAGCGTGAGAGGTCCACTGAGGGTTGTGGTGGTATCACTTGTAAGCTGCTGCTGCGCCAAAACATTTTGTTTTTTAAAAACTTGTCCTAATACTGTTTGAAGTCTTTTAAAAACTGTTTGAATTATATTTTTTAAATAATAGCCCACTTACAATCTTCCCCACACCTCCGCTTTGGAGCACTTCCATTTTTGGGTTATGGTCTAGTGTTTCCAGGAGAGCCAGCCGCTGCACAGCAGGGCTGAGTGTAGGGGGGAGGAGTTACCCACTTAATAGTCACACTGGAACAAGTGCGCGCCTTATGCAAGCCCGTCTGTGCCCGTCTGCGCCCGGCCGGGCCTAGGGGCCAGGGCCCCTGCCCAATGTCCCCCTTATACCATAGATGAACTGCGGCTGCTAAACAAAGGTACGACCCAACTCAATATTGTCGTAGTCACTAAACTGAGGTCCTTAGGACTATTAAGACCCCACTCTGACCCCCTGTCCCACAAAATGTATATCCAGAGACCAACCCTAATGGATAGTCCTCAGGAACTCAAGACCGCTACCCTCAATACATGCTCACTTCCAAAGCACAATCTTGAGGTCTTCTCGTTACTGCAAGATGACACTTTTGACATCATAGGCATCACAGAAACTTGGCTAGAAGAATCCTCAACACCACACCTAGTCGCAGCCCTTCCCCCCTATTACGCAGCACTCTGCCACAATCGTCGAGGTAGCTCCAGAGGGGGTGGTGTGGCGTTGCTATACAATCGCCAACTAAAAGCAGAGACTCTTTGCACTGAAAACGTTGAAGGGGCAGAGGTTCTAGGGGCCAAAATGCACTTCTAGTCAGTTTGTCTAGCCATTCTGGTAGTCTACTGTCTGCCACAAACGCCACCTAGGTTCGTTGAATGGTTTACAGAGCTAGCCAATGACTTCCAGTCCTGGTACCAATGTGTGGTGGTGCTGGGGGATTTCAACTTACACTGGGACCAAACGCCCAAAGAAAGCCAGGCCGAACAATTAGAGCAGGCACTAACTGCTCTAGAGCTCCAACAACTACCCATGGGCCCACGCACAACAAAGGACACACCGTGGACCTGGTCTGGACCTCCCATCCTTTCGCCAGCCCTATAACTATTAGCCCATGCCCTTGGTCTGAACACTTCTTACTTAGCGATCGGCTCACCTTCCCTAAGCAAACTGCCAGTCTATCCCCAGACTGGAAAGTGATACAGAGCTGGAAATAAAATATGCGCTGATGACTTGATCACTACTTTACAGAAATCGGCTCCGAGTACACTGAAGCAGGGAAATCATTGATGCAGATAGTAATGCCCTGATAGGAAGGCAACAGTCTGCCGTTGACAAAGTAGCTCCAACACGCAGGGTTCAAATCCTGGACAAGGGCAAGGGGGCCCCCTGGTTTAATGACAACCTCGGATCCCTGAAACAAACCCTCTGCCAAAGCGAGAAAACCTGGCGGAAAACTTATGACCCATGCGCACTGCTAGAATACTGTATGACTTTTGCTACATACAAGAAAGTTATTCTATCACGTAAAGTGGAATTCTACTAGGCTAAAATCATGGCCGCTGACAATAAACAAAAAGAGACCTTCAGTATCCTGAAAGAATTGAGGCAAGTCAAAGAGCAGAAACCTACCTTCTACCCAGAAGTCTGTAACAATTTTCAGTCCTTCTTCTTGTCAAAAGTCAAAGTCTTTCTGATGGAAATCGACTCCACCCCTAAGTTCCCATGCACTTTGATACCTACACCACCGCCCCTCACTTTCTCTGAACCCCTCTCCACCTTCCCCACTTTAACACACAACTCCGCATCATCAGGAGAGTGAAATCAGGGTCCTTGATGGACCCCTGCCCGACATTTTCAAGATGGCTTTCGCAGGCATTGAAAATGAGGTACTCTCACTCCTCATCGATCCCTTGTGGAAGGACATGTGCCATCCAACTTCAAAGAAGAGTGTTATTCCACTCTTGAAAAAACCTGGAGCCAGTACAAAAAATCTAAAAAACTTCAGACCAATTTCACAACTACCGTTTGCTAAAGTGCTTGAACAACATGTGCTAAAATCCCTGACCAACCACATTGAAAATAACCACCTCCTACAATCCAACCAGGCAGGCTTCAGGGCGTACCATAGCACGGAGCTGGTGATGCTTTTTGGTCCTAGATGAACACAGACTAAGGGCCGACAAGAAAAAAACATGTCCCCTGGTCCTACTACACCTGTCTGCGGCACTCGACACGGTCAACCAAGACCAACTAGTGTCGTGGATTTCGGAGCTGGGGATTCAGGGTACGGATCTTGCTTGGCTGACCTCCTTTCTCAAAGGCTGCTCACAGAGAACACAATTGACCGACCTTGTGTCTGACTCAGGACCTCTTTCATGTGGGGTACCTCAAGGTTCAACATTATCATAGCTCCTTTTCAATGCCTACCTCCAGCCCTTGATAGTGGCACTAAACCACATGGAGTGTCAAATTTACAAGTACATCAGCCCATACAAGATTTCAAAACATCTTAAAATTCACGGTGAATTGGATGATGGCCAATTCCCTGAAAATCAACCCAGACAAAATGGAAGTACTGGCCGTCACGTCAGACTCCAACCCGTGGAAGGAGCTCTGCTGGCCGCAAGAGCTGGGGACATATCCGGAGCCTGCTAAGGTTGTAAAAAGCCTTGGTATCAAAATTGATGCCAAGCTCCCCATGACCCAGCAGGTCTCAGCTGTGGTGAGATCATGCACAGGCATGCTGAGACAACTGCGCAAACCCGCCCCTATTCTCATATTCAATACATTCCGAATGGCAGTATCTGTGCTGATACTATCACGCCTTGACTACCGCCACTCACTATACCTCAGCCTCCCGGGCAATTTTTTGTCCAGACGGCAGGTGATTATGAATGAAGCCGCAAGGCTCATCTTTAAAGCACCTAGGCGAGCACATGTTTCACCCCTCCTCAAACAGCTGCATTGGCTTCCTGTCATAAAGAGAGCCAAATTCAAGGACATCTGTATTGCACACAAGGCCATCTACGGCGGAGCTCCCAGCTGCATCAAAGACTGTCTTGCCAAATTCACCTTCAGCAGGGCATTACGGTCCACTGATGTTTGCTTTCTGGCCTGCCCGCGATTTAGCATGTCCAGGAAAGGAGGTAGAGCTTACTTATCATCTATCCCCCACATTTGGAAAAACTTGCCGGAGAGTATTTGCAAGGAACACACCCTCCTTCCATTCAGGAAGAAATTAAAAACAATCCTTTTTGCGGAGGACTGGACGTAATTTACTCCCTCTGGCTAGGCTGGACCCCTCGGATGTGCACAATCTATGGGATTTCTAACTCCTTGCAGACTACTGATTCACTCCTGCAAACATCCAGGTAGTAGCTATGTAGTTCAGCAATGACAATGTCACTCTCTGTCCACTCATGCAACCATCCTGACAGAACCATGATCTTTTCTAATCACTGTGCCAAAAAACAAGCACTTAGAAACTCACCCTGCTGTCAACAACGGGCACTCTAATTATCCAGTTAGTGTCTGTGCACTTGTAGAATGACTCAGGCAATAAGACACGTAGTGCTACAATCAGATGTGCACAATATATGTGGTCCTCCAACCCCCTGCAAACTACTGATTCTCTCCTTCAAAAATCTCGGTAGTAGACATGCAGTCCAGCAATCACAATGTAAATCTCTGTCACTCTCTGTCCACCCCTGCAATCATCCTGACAGAATGATGACCTTTTCTAATCACTGTGCCAAAACACAAGCACTTAGAAATTCACCCTGCTGTCTACCACCAGCACTCTACATATCGTATCACTGTCAATGCACTTGTAGAATGACTCAGGCATTAAGACACACAGTGCTACAGTCAAATGTGCACAATTATGTGGTTCCCTAAGCCCCTGCAGACTACTGAGCCTCTCCTGCAAAAATACATGTAGTAAATATGAAGTTCAGAAATCATACTATCACTTTCTGTCCACTCCTGTAATCATCCTGACAGAACCATGATCTTTTCTAATCACTGTGCCGAAACACAAGCACATAGAAACTCACCCTGCTGTTAACTACCAGCACTCTAAATATCCAGTCGGTGTCCATGCACTTGTACAATGAATCAGGCATTAGGACACGCAGAGCAACAGTTAAATGTGCACAATCTATACGGTCCCCTAAACACCTGGAGACTACAGATTCACTCTTGCAAAAATCGAGTATAGTAGCCATGCATTTCAGCAATCACACTGTCTCTCTCTCTCTTCACTGCTGCAATCATTCGGACAGAACCATGAACTTTTCTAATCACTGTGCCGAAACACATGCACTTATAAACTCGCCTTGCTGTCAACTAGCAGCACTCTGACTATCCAGTCAGTGTCCATGCACTTGTACAATGAATCAGGCATTAAGACACGCAGAGCTACAGTTAAATGTGCACAATCTATACGGTCCCCTAAACACCTGGAGACTACAGATTCACTCTTGCAAAAATCGAGTATAGTAGCCATGCAGTTCAGCAATCACACTGTCTCTCTCTCTCTTCACTGCTGCAATCATTCGGACAGAACCATGATCTTTTCTAATCACTGTGCCGAAACACATGCACTTATAAACTCGCCTTGCTGTCAACTAGCAGCACTCTGACTATCCAGTCAGTGTCCATGCACTTGTACAATGCCTCAGGCATTAAGACATGCAGTGCTACAGTCAAATGTGCACAATCTCTGTGGTACCCTAAGCACCTGCAGACTACTTATTCTCTCCTGCAAAAATCCAGGTAGTTGGCATGCAGTTCAGCAATTACACTGTCACTCTCTGTCCACACCTGCAATAATTCTGACAGAACCATGATATTTTCTAATCAATGTGTGGAACCACAAGCACGTATAAACACACCCCCCTGACAACTACCAGCACTCTGACTATCCAGTCAGTGACCATGCACTTGTACAATGCCTCAGGCATTAAGACACGAGGTGCTACAGTCAAATGAGCACAATCTATGTGGTTCTCTAACCCCATGCAAACTACTGATCCACTCTTGCAGCAAAAATCGAGGTTGTCGCGATGCAGTTCAGCAATCACACTGTCAGTCTCTGTCCAGTCCTGCAATCATCCTGACAGAACCATTATCTTTTCTGATCACAGTGCGGAAACATAAGCACTTATAAACTCATCCTGCTGTCAACTACCAGCACTATAACTATCCAGTCACTGTCCATGCACTTGTAGAATGACTCAGGCATTAGGACACATTGTGATACAGTCAAATGTGCACAATCTCTGTGGTAGCCTAACCACCTGCAGACTACTTATTCTCTTGTGCAAAAATCCAGAATCACACCATCACTCTCTGTCCACTCCAGCAATCATCCTGATAAAACCAAGAACTTTTCTAATCACTTTGCTGAAACACAAGCACTTCCAAACGTGCCCTGCTGTCTACTATTATCAGCACTCTAACTTTCTAGTCAGTGTCCATGCACTTGTAGACTGTGACTCAGGCATTAAGACACACAGTGCTACAGTCAAATGTGCACAATCAATGTGATTCTCTAACCCCCTGCAGACTACTGATTCACTCCTGCAAAAATCGAGGTAGTAGCTAAGTAGTTCAGCAATCACATTGTCATTCTCTGTTGAATCCTGCAGTCATCCTGATAGAACCATTACCTTTTCTAATCACTATGCCAAAACACAAGCACTTAGAAACTCACCCTGCTGTCAACTACCAGCACTCTAACTATCCAGTCACTGTCCATGCACTTGTATAATGACTCAGGCATTGAGACACGCAGTGCTACAGTCAAATCTGCACAATCCATGCAGTTGTCTAACCCACTGCAGGCTACTGATTTACTCCTGCAAAAATCCAGGTAGTAGCTGTGCAGTTCAGAAATCACAATGTCACTCTCTGTCTACTCCTGCAATCATCCTGAAAGACACATGGCCTTTTCTAATGACTGTGACGAAACACATTCTTTTTAAAACTGTTTGAAATATATTTTTAAAATAATAGACTACTTACAATCTTCCGCGCACTTCCGCTTTGGAGCACTTCTGTTTGTGGGTTACGGTCTAGTGTTTGCAGTAGAGCCAGCCGCTTCACATCAGGGTTGAGTGTTGGGGGGGAGTAGTTGCTCGCTTGATTAACAAAGCAGATAGAAGCGCCCAGAGCATTAGAGGTCCACCGAGCTTAGTGGTGGTATGACTCGTACGCTACTGCCCCGCCAAAACATTTTGTTCTTTTTTTAAAACTGTGCCTAATACTGCTTGAATTCTTTTAAAAACTGTTTGAATTATATTTTTTAAATAATAGACCACTTACAATCTTCCCTGCACTTCTGCTTTGGAGCACTACTGTTTGTGGGTTATGGTCTAATGTTTGCAGGAGAGACTGCCGCTGCACAGCAGGGCTGAGTGTTGAGGGGGAGGAGTTACCCGCTTGATTAACGAAACGGGTAGAAGCACCCAGAGCCAGAGAGGTCCACCAAGGTTTGTGGTGGTATCACTCGTACGCTGCTGCACCGCCAACACGTTTTGTTCTTTTTTTTTAAAACTGTCCTAATACTGCTTGAAGTCTTTTAAAAACTGTTTAAATTATATTTTTCAAATAATAGACCACTTACAATCTTCCCCGCACTTCTGCTTTGGAGCACTTCGGTTTGTGGGTTTCAGTCTAGTGTTTGCAGGAAAGCCAGCCGCTGCACAGCAGGGCTGAGTGTTGGGGGGAGGTGTTACTCGCTTGATTAACAAAGTGGATAGAAGCGCCCAGAGCGTGAGAGGTCCACTGAGGGTTGTGGTGGTATCACTTGTAAGCTGCTGCTGCGCCAAAACATTTTGTTTTTTAAAAACTTGTCCTAATACTGTTTGAAGTCTTTTAAAAACTGTTTGAATTATATTTTTTGAATAATAGCCCACTTACAATCTTCCCCACACCTCCACTTTGGAGCACTTCCATTTTTAGGTTATGGTCTAGTGTTTGCAGGAGAGCCAGCCGCTGCACAGCAGGGCTGAGTGTAGGGGGGAGGAGTTACCCACTTAATAGTCACACTGGAACAAGTGCGCGCCTAAGGCAAGCCCGTGTGTGCCCGTCTGCGCCCGGCCGGGCCTAGGGGCCAGGGCCCCTGCCCAATGTCCCCCTTATACCATAGATGAACTGCGGCTGCTAAACAAAGGTACGACCCAACTCAATAATGTCGTAGTCACTAAACTGAGGTCCTTAGGACTATTAAGACCCCACTCTGACCCCCTGTCCCACAAAATGTATATCCAGAGACCAACCCTAATGGATAGTCCTCAGGAACTCAAGACCGCTATCCTCAATACATGCTCACTTCCAAAGCACAATCTTGAGGTCTTCTCGTTACTGCAAGATGACACTTTTGACATCATAGGCATCACATAAACTTGGCTAGAAGAATCCTCAACACCACACCTAGTCGCAGCCCTTCCCCCCTATTACGCAGCACTCTGCCACAATCGTCGAGGTAGCTCCAGAGGGGGTGGTGTGGCGTTGCTATACAATCGCTAACTAAAAGCAGAGACTCTTTGCACTGAAAACGTTGAAGGGGCAGAGGTTCTAGGGGCCAAAATGCACTTCCAGTCAGTTTGTCTAGCCATTCTGGTAGTCTACTGTCTGCCACAAATGCCACCTAGGTTCGTTGAACGGTTTACAGAGCTAGCCAATGACTTCCAGTCCTGGTACCAATGTGTGGTGGTGCTGGGGGATTTCAACTTACACTGGGACCAAACGCCCAAAGAAAGCCAGGCCGAACAATTAGAGCAGGCACTAACTGCTCTAGAGCTCCAACAACTACCCATGGGCCCACGCACAACAAAGGACACACCGTGGACCTGGTCTGGACCTCCCATCCTTTCGCCAGCCCTATAACTATTAGCCCATGCCCTTGGTCTGAACACTTCTTACTTAGCGATCGGCTCACCTTCCCTAAGCAAACTGCCAGTCTATCCCCAGACTGGAAAGTGATACAGAGCTGGAAATAAAATATGCGCTGATGACTTGATCACCACTTAACAGAAATCGGCTCCGAGTACACTGAAGCAGGGAAAACATTGATGCAGATAGTAATGCCCTGATAGGAAGGCAACAGTCTGCCATTGACAAAGTAGCTCCAACACGCAGGGTTCAAATCCTGGACAAGGGCAAGGGGGACCCCTGGTTTAATGACAACCTCGGATCCCTGAAACAAACCCTCTGCCAAAGCGAGAAAACCTGGCGGAAAACTTATGACCCATGCGCACGGCTAGAATACTGTATGACTTTTGCTACATACAAGAAAGTTATTCTATCACGTAAAGTGGAATTCTACTAGGCTAAAATCATGGCCGCTGACAATAAACAAAAAGAGACCTTCAGTATCCTGAAAGAATTGAGGCAAGTCAAAGAGCAGAAACCTACCTTCTACCCAGAAGTCTGTAACAATTTTCAGTCCTTCTTCTTGTCAAAAGTCAAAGTCTTTCTGATGGAAATCGACTCCACCCCTAAGTTCCCATGCACTTTGATACCTACACCACCGCCCCTCACTTTCTCTGAACCCCTCTCCACCTTCCCCACTTTAACACACAACTCCGCATCATCAGGAGAGTGAAATCAGGGTCCTTGATGGACCGCTGCCCGACATTTTCAAGATGGCTTTCGCAGGCATTGAAAATGAGGTACTCTCACTCCTCATCGATCCCTTGTGGAAGGACATGAGCCATCCAACTTCAAAGAAGAGTGTTATTCCACTCTTGAAAAAACCTGGAGCCAGTACAAAAAATCTAAAAAACTTCAGACCAATTTCACAACTACCGTTTGCTAAAGTGCTTGAACAACATGTGCTAAAATCCCTGACCAACCACATTGAAAATAACCACCTCCTACAATCCAACCAGGCAGGCTTCAGGGCGTACCATAGCACGGAGCTGGTGATGCTTTTTGGTCCTAGATGAACACAGACTAAGGGCCGACAAGAAAAAAACATGTGCCCTGGTCCTACTACACCTGTCTGCGGCACTCGACACGGTCAACCAAGACCAACTAGTGTCGTGGATTTCGGAGCTGGGGATTCAGGGTACGGATCTTGCTTGGCTGACCTCCTTTCTTAAAGGCTGCTCGCAGAGAACACAATTGACCGACCTTGTGTCCGACTCAGGACCTCTTTCATGTGGGGTACCTCAAGGTTCAACATTATCATAGCTCCTTTTCAATTCCTACCTCCAGCCCTTGATAGTGGCACTAAACCACATGGAGTGTCAAATTTACAAGTACATCAGCCCATACAAGATTTCAAAACATCTTAAAATTCACGGTGAATTGGATGATGGCCAATTCCCTGAAAATCAACCCAGACAAAATGGAAGTACTGGCCGTCACGTCAGACTCTAACCCGTGGAAGGAGCTCTGCTGGCCGCAAGAGCTGGGGACATATCCGGAGCCTGCTAAGGTTGTAAAAAGCCTTGGTATCAAAATTGATGCCAAGCTCCCCATGACCCAGCAGGTCTCAGCTGTGGTGGGATCATGCACAGGCATGCTGAGACAACTGCGCAAACCCGCCCCTATTCTCATATTCAATACATTCCGAATGGCAGTATCTGTGCTGATACTATCACGCCTTGAGTACCGCCACTCACTATACCTCAGCCTCCCGGGCAATTTTTTGTCCAGACGGCAGGTGATTATGAATGAAGCCGCAAGGCTCATCTTTAAAGCACCTAGGCGAGCACATGTTTCACCCCTCCTCAAACAGCTGCATTGGCTTCCTGTCATAAAGAGAGCCAAATTCAAGGACATCTGTATTGCACACAAGGCCATCTACGGCCGAGCTCCCAGCTACATCAAAGACTGTCTTGTCAAATACACCTTCAGCAGGGCATTACGGTCCACTGACGTTTGCTTTCTGGCCTGCCCGCGATTTAGCATGTCCACGAAAGGAGGTAGAGCTTACTTATCATCTATCCCCCACATTTGGAAAAACTTGCCGGAGAGTATTTGCAAGGAACACATCCTCCTTCCATTCAGGAAGAAATTAAAAACAATCCTTTTTGCGGAGGACTGGACGTAATTTACTCCCTCTGGCTAGGCTGGACCCCTCGGATGTGCACAATCTATGGGATTTCTAACTCCTTGCAGACTACTGATTCACTCCTGCAAACATCCAGGTATTAGCTATGTAGTTCAGCAATGACAATGTCACTCTCTGTCCACTCATGCAATCAATCTGATAGAACCATGATCTTTTCTAATCACTGTGCGGAAACACAAGCACTTATAAACTCACCCTGCTATCAAGTACCAGCACTATACCTATCCAGTGACTGTCCATGCACTTATACAATGACTCAGGCTCTAAGACACACTGTGCTACAGTCAATTTTTCTCAATCTATGCAGTCCCCTAACCCCCTGCAGAGTACTAATAATCTCCAGGAAGTAGACATGCAGTTCAGCAATCACACTGTCACTCTCTGTCCACTCCTACAATCATCCTGACTGAACTAATTCACTCCTCCAATTACCGAAGTAGTACCCACGCAGTCCAAAAATCATACTGTCACTCTCCATGCACTCCTTGAATAAACCAGTCAGTTCCATGTCCTTATCTAATCACTGTGCCAAAACCTAATCACTAATAAATTCCCGGTACTGTCAAATACATAGGTACTTGTATAATGAGTGAGGTATTAATATATGCAGTACTACAATGAAATGTACACTGTACATGCAGTCCCCTAACCACCTACACAGTACTGTTTCAGTCCTCCAGTTACCCAGGTAGTACCCATGAAGTGCAGTAATCACACTGTCACATTCTGTGACGTGTTCCAATCATCCACTCAGTACCTGTCAGAAGTGTACCTGAATTCCTTCGGTTCTCCGTGGAAGCAGACAACTTGAAGGGAGGTCCCAGCAGATTAATTCCCAACTCCCTCACCTCCCTGCGCCCGGATCACTCCGAGACCAGGAACGAAAGGGAAAGGGGAAGTGGATAGACAAACAAGAGAGACGTCCACACAGGTGTTTTCTGGTTCTTCAGCACAGCATGTACACCTAGAACATTAAGGACAACATTAATACAGTTCCAATAACTACTGGCCTATTCTAGCACTAACTCCCTTGGGACTGGTCTCCTACCTTGTGCTAGTGTGGAATTAGCTGCTCTCTTAGATTTCCCAGTATTTCTCTCAAATGCTGAAGATATTGTAGTACAACAGTTCGGTGTCAGGGGGCTACTCCTCTGGTTGATGAAGATGATAAGGTGGTACACAGCAGTATTAATTATATGCATACAATTGAATACCCCTATCTACTAGAGCGCATGAACGCACTCTCCAGTGATGATTGAGGAGATGAGAATTCCCTCGACTACAAATTCATCCAAAAGTAGACTTTTCTTAGGTTTACAAAGTTCCAGAACAGAGCAGGAGTTGTCAACACCAGTAACTTGTTACTCAGGAATACACAGTAATCGCTTGATGCGATACGCAAGAAAGTCTTTGCAATTGTCTCTCAAGATGACATTACAGTCTTTAACTCATAACTCGAAACACAATGGAAACCTCCTACTTGTGGTTCCGACGTGGTTCTGGATTCTCTCAGCAAAGTCGACCACAGGATTCCGCTCAAAAACCTGTAGCTGGAAAATCTTCTGACTGAAATAACAGGATACAGGAATCTGAAGTGACGGGAATAGGGAATAGGCGCAAGAGCACCTCAGAATACAAAATCCGTCACAGAATTCAGAGAGAACAGAGGTCTCAAAAGACGGAAATGGAGAGGGGGGAAGATGGGTCAAAACCCCGAACCAATGGTTGGGTCAAAACTCAGTATATTACAGAAATTGGACGAGCCTCGGGAAGAAGCGACCGTCCGTCAGAAAATGACAGTTGAAGTGCGCAGTACTGATAGAGCGAGCGCACAAAATGGCCGACAGTCAGCTGGAAACTAGAACGCTGACCGCCGTAACATAACGGCTCACCCGGAACCTACCAGTCTAGACTGCCCACAGTTGCGCTACTCGCTGACGCCAACTCCACAAGGATAGAGTAGGTATCGGACCTGAAAGTTTAGGGTATCGTGATCTCCTAGACCGATTTTGACTTGCTGCAGTTCGGGACCTGACAGTACCCCCCACTAAAGCCCCCTCTCTAGGCTTCTGCGGATGGGTCTTGTGGAATTCTGCCACCAATCGGGGAGCGTGAACATTAGAGCTAGGCTCTCAAGAGCAGTCCTCTGGGCCATAACCCTTCCAATCAACTAAGTAGTACAGTCTGTTCCGTCTCAATTTGGAATCCAGTATTCTTTTCACCTCAAACTCTTCTGCTGACTCTACTTGAACTGCCGATGGAGGTGACTCACATCTCAAGTCAGGTGGGTGTTGTTTGATCAAGGACACATGAAAGGTAGGATGAATTTTCATGGACTTAGGAAGTGCTATTCTCACACTAACTGGATTTACCATGCGCTCAACTGGGAATGGGCCCACATATCTAGGTTGAAACTTTCGATTCCCCACTAACTTCATGTGACGGGTGGAAATCCAAACCAAATCCCCAGCCTTAAAAATTGGACTTTCCCTCCGCTTTTTGTCAGCTTGTTTCTTATATCCAGATTTGGCCTTGGAGAGATTGAGAGAAGCAGACTGATAGATTTTCTGCAAATTCTGAATCACCTCCTCAGCAGCTGGGACCTCAAGTTCTTCTTTGCCAAACCACATGTTGAAATGTCTGCCTGAGTTCAGAAAGAATGGAGTGTAACCTGTTGCGGAATGCACTGAATTGTTATAAGCAAACTCAGCGGTGCTTAAGTAAGAAGGCCACTCTCCCTCCTGATCCATCAAATACAAACGAAGATACTGCTCCAGATCCTGGTTCACCCTCTCCGTCTGCCCATCAGTCTCAGGATGGAAACTGGTGGACAAACGGGAGTCCACCCCCAGACCTTTCAGAAATGACCTCCAGAATCTAGAAATGAACTGGGAGCCCCGATCTGAAATCACTACCTTAGGAATTCCATGTAACCTGACTATATGTTGTACAAACAAGGTGGCCAATTGTGGAGCAGTGGGCAAAGACTTTAAAGGGACAAAGTGACTCATTTTTGAGAATTGATCTACCACCACCCAAATCACTGAATAACCTTGACTAGATGGCAATTCTACAATGAAATCCATGGAAATGGTGTGCCAAGGGGACGGGGCCAAGGGCAAAGGCATGAGGAGGCCCTGTGGAGACTGTCTAGAACTTTTCCCCTTAACACACTGCTCACAAGTGGCTACGTGCTGTCTCACCTGAGTTTCCAATCCAGGCCAAGAATAATTTCTCTTCAGCAGTTCCAAGGTCTTAAGGCTTCCTTTGTGACCAGCCATAGGATGATCATGACAGAGCTGAATAACTTCCTTCTGCAATTTGTCACCAGGCACGAATATCTTTCCTTGATGATACGGCATCTGATCTCTAACTTCACGATTCTGGCCTTCTTCTGCCCAATTGCGGTACTGTTCACCACGAAATTCCTCTCGGATCCGATGTCCCAGTTCGTCTTCGACAACCGTCGCCGCAACCTTTTCTTGTGGAATGATATATCCTTTTTGAATCTCCTCTACCTCTCCTTCTGAGCTAAGCCGAGACAAGGCATCAGCTTTCCCATTCGCAGAACCTGGTTTATAGGTCAAAACACTATCATAATCTGCGAAGAAGAGAGACCACCGCAACTGGCGAGGTGTGAGGGTGCGGGCGGACTTCAAAATTGCAGATTTCGATGGTCGGTAAAAATGGTAATCACATGCCTAGCACCCAATAAATAATGCCTCCAAACCTGAAAGGCATCCTTTACCGCCAGCAATTCCTTGTCTGCAATGGAATAATTGATTTCAGCCGAAGACAATTTTCGAGAATGATAAGCCACGGGGTGCAACTGCCCAGTCTGCTTATGGCGTTGAGAAAGAATTCCCCCTATGGCTAAATTGGATGCATCAGCTTTGAGGAAGAAGGGTTCTTTAAAATCCGGGTGTTGAAGAACTGGTGCAGATACAAAGGCTTCTTTTAAAGTTTGGAAAGCATCTTCCGATTCTTGACTCCAAACGAACCGCTCATTTTTCTTCAAAAGCCGAGTGATGGGACTAACCTTCTCCGATAATTCTGGATGAACCTTCGATAAAAATTGGCAAATCCCAAAAAGCTTTGCACTTCCTTCACTGATCTAGGAGCAGGCCAAGATCTAATTGCTTGCAATTTGGAATCATCCATGTAAACTCCCTTTGGAGACAAAATAAATCCCAAAAATTCCACTTTGGAAGAATGGAATACACATTTCTCCAATTTGACGAACAGCTGATGTTCCAGCAAATGCTCCAAAATCACTTGAACATGTCCAACATGCTCCTCCAGACTGTTCGAAAAAATGAGAATATCATCAATATAGACCACCGCGAAGCGGTCCAAAAATTCTCGGAGGACATCATTGACAAAATGCTGAAAGGCGGCTGGGGCGTTGCATAGGCCAAATGGCATGACTTGATATTCGAATAACCCCAGCCGTGTTCAGAAGGCCGTCTTCCATTCCTCACCCTCAGCCATGCGCACCAGATAATAGGCACCTCTGAGGTTAAGTTTGGTGTAAATGCACGCATCTTTCACTTGATCTAACAACTCAGAGATTAATGGTAACGGATAACGATTTTTCTTGGTCACCAAATTTAAAGCCCTATAATCTATGCAAGTCCGCAAAGATCCGTCCTTCTTCGGGATAAAAAAAAGAGGGGAAGACACCGGTGACTGGGATGGTCGAATGAAACCACTAGCCAAGTTTTGCTCAATCTACTCTTTCAGGTGTTGATTTTCTGGTTCCGATAGGGCGTAAATTCGACTACAAGGCAAGGTTGCTCCTGGCTCCAATTCAATTCGGCAGTCATAATCCCTGTGGGGAGGTAGTTTTTTAGCTTCTTGTTCACTAAACACTTCGGCTAAATCTTGATATTCATGTGGAACCTCGGGGACTTCTACTGCGCAAATCATCTGAACTTGCTCTGCCAAGCTGGAAGACAAGGTGGCCTGTGCTTCTTCTTTCCGCTCATGAAAGCAATGCTCCTTACAAAAGGTTGAATTCCTCTCCACAGTGCATTTTGTCCAATCAATTTGAGGATTGTGATCTGTTAACCAGGGCATATCCAATGTCATCTGGAATTGAGGAGCATCAATTAAATTGAAACTCATATAGCTACGACGTTCTCCAGGACCTAGCACCAACATGGACTCGGTGTCAAAAACAATAGGACCAGAAGATAAATTGGTGCCATCCACTGCTCGAACAGACTCCGGTCTGGGTTTCTTCTCGAATTGGATTCCCAAAGTTCTCACAAATCGAATATCACAGAATTTTCCTGTGGCACCTGAATCCAACATAATGGCAACCTCTTTTTCAAAATCTTTTCCAAAGAAGATTTTACAGGAGATTATCAAATGCGGTGCAGCAACCTGTAGAGTGTTCACTAAGTGTAGAGGTTTGGGAGTTGACTCAGAAGGCGCTCCCACCAGAGCAACTCCGTCTACTGGTGGAGCCTGTCTTTTACCCATTGCCGTGATTTTGATCTTTTAGTACAATCTTTTACGAAATGACCAGCCTGACCACAATACATGCAAAGTTTTCCCGCTTGACGCTTTTCTCTTTCTTCCTTGGGAAGAGGTCCTCGTACGGTACCAATCTGCATGGGTTCTTCGCCAGCGCTCCCTTCGACACTTTTCGCCGGCTCAGCTTTCACCCGATCAAAACGAGGCACAAATGGTTTAAAATCTTTTCTCTTTTCACTTCTTCTTTCAGATAGACGCTGATCAATTTGGAGCACAAGGTCTATGAGTTCAGAAAATTCTGTAGGTCGTCTTGGAATTTGTGAGAGCCCATCTTTCAGCTCATCCTTCAATCCTCTATAGAAGATGGCGGCTCTTTTTTCAACTGGCCAACTGGTCTCCACAATCAGTTTATTGAATTGGGCTAGATAAGCCACTAATTCTCGATTTCCCTGTTTCAAATCTAATAATTCATTATCGGTGGCATGTGAAATGGTTCTTCGGTCAAAGATTCTGAGAAATTCAGCCTTGAAGTCTTCACATTTATACAGGACTGGATCATTTGCTGTCACCAAAGGCATGGACCAGGCTGCGGCATCACCACTCAGGTAAGAGAGCACGAAAGCCACCTTGGACTGATCCTTCTTAAACAATATGGCCTTGCAAAGGAAATGCAGAGAACACTGCGTCATGAAAATTTGGGCCTTATTTGGATCCCCCTGAAATCTTTCCGGAGCCGCCAAAGGAATGGTGGGAGACATGGCATGCACTACTTGGGTAGTAAGGGAAGAGGAAGTGGTTGGGGAAGAATCAAAGACAGATGTTTTTTGACCCCCAAAGTTAGGACTGGGACTCTCAGATAATTGATCTAACCTTTGTCGCAGATAACTGGCCTCTTGGTTGGATTTCCTAACCTCTTCTCTGGTCTCGCTAAGCTGTTTCTGTAACACTTCTAAAATTGACGCTAGCGCCTTCAAATCTTCAGCCATCTTGCTCAGACGGAGGAATTTTAGGGCACTTCAATCTGTCAGAAGTGTACCTGAATTCCTTCGGTTCTCCGTGGAAGCAGACGAGGTCCCAGCAGATTAATTCCCAACTCCCTCACCTCCCTGCGCCCGGATCACTCCGAGACCAGGAACGAAAGGGAAAGGGGAAGTGGATAGACAAACAAGAGAGACGTCCACAAGGGTGTCTTCTGGTTCTTCAGCACAGCATGTACACCTAGAACATTAAGGACAACATTAATACCGTTCCAATAACTACTGGCCTATTCTAGCACTAACTCCCTTGGGACTGGTCTCCTACCTTGTGCTAGTGTGGAATTAGCTGCTCTCTTAGATTGCCCAGTATTTCTCTCAAATGCTGAAGATATTGTAGTACAACAGTTCAGTGTCAGGAGGCTACTCCTCTGGTTGATGAAGATGATAAGGTGGTACACAGCAGTATTAATTATATGCATACAATTGAATACCCCTATCTACTAGAGCACATGAACGCACTCTCCAGTGATGATTGAGGAGATGTGAATTCCCTCGACTACCAATTTATCCAAAAGTAGACTTTTCTTAGGTTTACAAAGTTCCAGAACAGAGCAGGAGTTGTCAACACCAGTAACTTGTTACTCAGGAATACACAGTAATCGCTTGATGCGATACGCAAGAAAGTCTTTGCAATTGTCTCTCAAGATGACATTACAGTCTTTAACTCATAACTCGAAACACAATGGAAACCTCCTACTTGTCGTTCCGACGTGGTTCTGGATTCTCTCAGCAAAGCCGACCACAGGATTCCGCTCAAAAACCTGTAGCTGAAAAATCTTCTGACTGAAATAACAGGATACAGGAATCTGAAGTGACAGAAATAGGGAATAGGCACAGGAGCACCTCAGAATACAAAATCCGTCACAGAATTCAGAGAGAACGGAGTTCTTAAAAGACGGAAATGGAGAAGGGGGAAGATGGGTCAAAACCCCGAACCAATGGTTGGGTCAAAACTCAGTATATTACAGAAATTGGACGAGCCTCGGGAAGAAGCGACCGTCCATCAGAAAATGACAGTTGAAGTGTGCAGTACTGATAGACCGAGTGCACGAAATGGCCGACAGTCAGCTGGAAACTAGAACGCTGACCGCCGTAACATAACGGCTCACGCCAACTCCACAAGGATAGAGTAGGTATCGGACCTGAAAGTTTAGGGTATCGTGATCTCCTAGACCGATTTTGACTTGCTGCAGTTCGGGACCTGACAGCACCATGTCCTTATCTAATCACTGCTCTAACACCCAAGCATTTATACATTTTCCATTCCCTTTCATTGTAGTACTCTAATTGTATACAAATGGAATGACTCAGGTATTAATACATCTTTCCACTATTCATGCAGTCCTCTAAAAATGTAAACACTATTTATTCAGTGCAACAATTATCCATTTTGTACCTGTGTACTGAAGTAATGGATTGTGATTTTAAACCCTTAACTGCTGCCGTCGGCCGACGGTTGTCACGTGCACTACCTTCCCAGTGCTGCTGCACGACCGTTGGCCGATGGGCCAGCATTCGTTATCCGAAAGTTCAGCACTCGGCGCTGTACGTTCGACGCTCTGATGAGATTAAAACAAACTGTTTAAATGTTTTTTATATACAAGTTGTTTGTTTAGTAATACAATAGTATACTAACACAAAAGAGGAAACAACAAAAAAAGGACCATTATTTAGAGAAAACACAACAGCAAGAATTAGGTGAATTACAACATGTGGGAAAAAAGAAAAGTCTTGTGGTATGAGAATAAAAGAATGTATTAAAAGACTTTCAAAATGTAGCAATAACAATGTACAACGTAGAAACAATATCTCAACAACAAAGAAGAATAAGCAGAAAAAATGCGGAATTAATGGGAAATTACGTTCTTATACATCAATGTATAGTAAAAGGAGAAAGAATCAGTTTGAAGAAATTAGAAAGACCATGTTTTACAATAAAGCTGTGTTAAATTGGAAGAAACATGTGAAGAAATATAAAAAAGTTCACCCTTTTATAAAAAAGAATAAACAGATTGAAACTATTGTTGAGAAGGACAGAATTAACTTTTGTGATTTTGTTTGGGTGAAAGGAAACACTGATCAAGTTATTGAAGAGGACTATTTTCGAACCATTACATTATTTTTTTCAGTTGATACCAGTGGTCGTGCTTATGAGGTTAAAAACGATTGTCCAATTGAAAAAGATTAGATGGTTCCCAGAAAATGTAGAAGAAGTGATAGCTGATGAAGTTCTAGGGAAACATACTGAAGCCCCAGTGGATACTTGGTATTATAGTAGTTTTTGCAGTATACAACAGGAATAAATTGATATTTTACGGAATTTCCTACGGGAGTATAGTAAAAAAAAGTGTTAAACAAAATATTAAGATGTTGCAACCACTAGATCCTTGCAGAGTGAGAATAAATACTGGTTTGCAAGGTAATTCGCTGGCTTGTCTTTCTAGAAAAGTATGTCAAAGTGTTTTTCATCATTTTAGAATATTAGCAGTACATGATTCTCAAATGTGGAAGTTAGTTAGAAGATTGTATTACTCAAAAAAGTCCAGCAATGTTTTTAAATGATTTAAACAGTGCTCTTTTGAATGGGTCAGTATCAGATGTTAAAAAAGTTAGTGATGAAACTAGCTGTGATACTACAAAAATGTTTTTTGTAGAAGAAGAAGTAATACTTTTTGGGGATGATAGTGAAATGTCACGTGTTCAAATTGAAAAAATGGACATGTACAAAAGTGAAGACATTTATGAACATTATATTGTACATCCTTTACATTCGAAAGAAGTGATGGGGAATACTATTACATTTTTCCAAATGAAGAAAGCGAAGGGGATTTAATGAATGTTTGGGAAAAAAGTTTGGAAGCTCGTTCTTTTCCACAGCACTTCCTCACTGGAAAAGGTGTATGATATGACAAACGATCAGTACAGATTGCTGCATCAGAATCTCGGACAACAAGATTGTATGCAGAAGAGCCAAGATTTTGACAATGTATCCTATATATATTTCATCTTTTTTATGAGACTCACTCAAAAGGGGCCACCCTTGACTGTATCATTTCTAAGGTATCACCAGTCAAGTTTATCTCTATAGACCCATGTGACTGGTCTGACCACCATGCCGTTAACTTCCTTTAACCTGTGACCCACAAGACAAAGACACTTAAACCGTTGATTCCCAAACACTGGTTCAGAGACACTAAGAACCTTGACCGTATGAAACTGGAGGCTCACTGCAAATCTGACCTCCATCCCTCGCATATCACTACCGTCAGTGACCTCAATGAACATTACTCGGCATCTATATAGAATATTCTGGATGACCTTGCCCCTCTAAAAACTAAAAAGAACACAAATCAAAGACAGAAACCCCTGGTTCGCTGGTTCCCTCACCTTGGAGAGGAGATTCCAATGGCAATCTGAAAGACCTTGGAGAAAGCACCCCTCTGCTGCGCATCGAAAACTTCTCCGCCAGGCAAGAAACTCCTACAACAAGCACAACCTTATTTCTAAAAAAGAATACTTCAGATTGGAGTTGGAGATTGCCAAGAATAGACCCTGCAAGTTCTTTGAACTGGTCAAACACCAATCAAATAAACTGGTTAAAACACTGAAAGAGTCTCCTGAATCTCTAATATCATCAGAGGAATTCTCCTCTCTTTTCCTGATCAAATCACAGCATTAGGAATTGAACTCAGTACTGCCACATATTCTCAACCTCCCCCTTTTCCCTACCACCCCCATTAGCCTCACCTAAAAACCAACCACGCTTGACTAACTTTGAATACTATGACGAAGACTCCATCTCCAAAATCCTCTCAATATTAAACCCAAATACCCACTTTAATGACCCACAACCATCCAACTGCCTTGCTGCTGTCTCCCAATCCATTGTTCCTTGCTGGCCTGCAATAATCAATGCGACTCTCCAGCAGGGATCGATTCTGAACCCCTTAAAGCCTGCCAAGGTTTGTTACTTACTTTAAGCTGTGCGGAATACGCATGGGATGATTTACTTCAATTTCTCTGAGAAGCACATTTAAATATTAAAAACATTGAATTAAAGACTCCTGGAGAATTGTGTTCTTTGAATCCTGTAAATGTATGCAGATATTTCAATCATAGGTATGAAGCTATGATTTATTTTAACTGCAATAAATAGATTCCTCCTCTTGGAGAAGTTATTGATTTATTTTCGAGAAAGGAGTATCAAGCTAGAGGTGCTCCGCATACATATGCCTTTATGGATCAAGCATGCACTAAAATTTGGAACTGATTCGGATGAGTCTGTTTTATCTTTTATTGAAGATTATGTTACATGTGCTATACCCAAAACAAGAGAAGAAAACACCTTAAGGCAACAGGTGTTACGGTTTCAAACTCATCGATGTGGCAAATACTGTTTGCAGAAATACAAGTAAAAGGAAAAGTTTTATACCAAATGTCGTTTTGGATTTCCACGTCCAGTAATATCCAAGGCAAGAGAAAATAGTTTCATGTCAGCAGTGAGACATACCATCACTAGAAAATCTCCTATAAATACTTACAATTTGAAAAAAAGTGAAGAATTAAAGTAAATTAGTGATTATAATACAGCTGTCCCATCAAGAGATTGGATCATACGTGTGCTCAGATCGGTTGTATATTCAATGTCAAGAGGAAATATTTGGGTAAGTCTAGGTCTGGATGCAACGGGAGATTGAGTATTTAAATCTATACAAGAAATCGAATATTTAGCTTTAAGTGAACCAGAAAGCAGAGAAATTGTTAAAACAAACACAATTTTGCAAACTAATGAGCAGCTCAGGTCAGCTCCTGTCTTAAAAGTTTGGGGTGATTCTTCAAGTGGGGGCTGAAGTAGAGGTCGCTGAAATAGGGGTCCCAAAATGCATTTTCCGCATGGTAATTTCAATAGGAAATTTTTGGTACAGGCCACATCCTCAACTGCTGAACAGAATTACACCCAATTTGGCAAAAAGTATCTCTTTGTTCAGAAAGTGTCTTTTGTTAAATGGTGTAAATCCGTTCAGTAGTTTCTGAGAAATTTTTAAAATAAAAATCTCGATGTCTGAGCACTGAAGAGGATTTGCAAATTCTCCTGAGCAAGAGCTTCACTACAATTGGCTGCCAACACTCCAAAACCAGGAAGTGCTGGCAGCCATCTTGTGACTCAGTAATCAAGTCTCAACTCTCAAGAAAACTGTAGAAAAAACATTGCAAAACATGTCAAGGGAAGAGGGAAGAAACACTCTGACCCACAAGGACAAGGAATACACAAATTCGGATAAAAAAATAAAACAAAACAAACAGTTTTAATACATGTAACAATGACAAAATTATGAAGAAGCACTGTCAAAAAGTGTGCCACATAATGCCTCATAATGTATCTTTTCCTGCTGAATAAGGCAGTAATCCTTGCCACATGATCTGACTTTGCCTAATTCCAGTGGTTTTGTTTATGTTACGTTATGCAGTATTTTTCTATGTTGTCATAGTTGCTTGTAAAGTAATTAATGTAGCTCCAGGGCCTGTCTCAAAGCTGTGGAAGCAGGAAGAATAGATTGAAAGGGAAGCATAGCTTAGAGACATTTTAGTACCAGTGAGAATTCATTGCGTCAATTGAGTGACAAAGATTTTCTCAGGGAAATTGGAAAAGCCTAGTCAAAATGAACACATTTTAATTCGTTTCTAACAGTTTTGACACTTTCATAGTTTCAACATGATTTTCTTAATCCGGGAATGTGTCTAAATATATGAGCATTGCTTGGGAACACCTACCAGAGCGCCCATGGCATGCCTCCCTGGTGCAGTGTGAGGCAAGGCAGAGACATGTCCTTTGTTGCATTGCACCATATATACAAGGCAATGAAAAGCCATGAACAGTGGCTTAGTGTTTTCTTGAAGCTATAGGTCTGTGCTCTGCGCTATGCGGTATTGGAGCGTCAAAAAGCTAGTAGCTTTGATTTGTGTTGTATGACTATAATTTATTGATTTTTTATTTATTTACTAATTGTTCGACTAGCAATATTTGGAACTGGAATGTTACTGTCCAATATCTGAAACAAATATTAGTTGATTAAATGGACTGCAGCCTCTGGATTAGGATTCTTGGATCCATTATTATTTTTCACATTTGGGAAAAATTGGGAACAATTGAGAAACCACAACTTTAGAATAGGGGGCATATCATTTCCTCTTTTGTATTAATAGAGGGGTGATTCCGTTTTATCTAGAATTGCTTTTGAAAAAATAATACTAATGGGGAGTTGTACCTGAAAAGTTTCACACACCAATACAGTAAATAAAAGTGCCCAAAATTGTACCTGTTGTAAATAAAGTTAAGAATGTGAGTGTTAATGAGATAACATTGTACACAATAGAATATTACAATTTATTTAACTGGGTTGGTAAGATTTACCGGTACAACTCACCAGTAGCATTTTTAGGTGTCACCAATCTCGAGTGATTTTGATCCAGATGTTCATTGTAAAGAGAATGGGTGGATGAGGTGGACCCAACCCCAATCACATTGGTCACTCTCTGAACATGCTGCGTGAAACTCCAAAGGACTAAGCCCCATCAAAGAGGCTATGACAATGACCAACCAACTGATATAATGTTGTTTCTGGGATGGTTGGTCTGGTACCTGTAAGGCTGAAACTGTTATGTATGGACAATGTACCTGACTAATATGTGGGAGGCAGCCAGCTGTACAAGGGATGTTCTCTACAGAATGACTGGTGGTGCTGCTGAGACAAGGTCTGCAATCCGGTGTATCCAGAGGAAAATAAAAAATGTGTGATGAGCTCCTGGACCTATGCTATGTGGCTCTCTGCTGAAGTTCCCAAGCAGAGTCGAACTGGAGAACTCTTGGAAACGCTGCTGCTGATGGGCCTGTTGTTCAGGCCCATCGGACTTTCTGCAGCAGCCATCTTGGCTTGGGAGACTTCCTTTTCTCCACTAGAGGGACAGTACTTAAGGAGACGGTTATCCCTCTGCGCAGCGTACGCTACCAGTGGACGCGCCGTATCAGCGCTGGAGTCACGCCAGAGTCCAGCCCGTCTACGCCTGTCAGTGACATTGAGGCGCCAGGGGCCAGGAACGCTGCCCCCCTTCCCCCTCTTTTCACCAAAGTGGAACCTCTTTATACCTTTAGTGCCCTACGTGCCCTCAAACCACCTCAACTACCCTGTCATCATACCATCACTCTGGAAACGTTCATAACAACCCCTGAGGGCTGCTGGACTAAGACAGCTAACCACCAGCAGGCTCCAGATGCCGGTAAATATCTGCCTTCCCCATTAAGGTCAGGTCCTCCTCTTATGTCTACCCGCACTGGCTTCCTCATCAATACCCGCTCACTTGCCAAAAATAACATCACTTTCAATGATTTCGCCTCCGAGAAACAACCCTGTTGGTCTTTATTACCGAAACCTGTGCCACGGACTCTTCTGAGCTGGACCTAATAAATGCCATCCCTGAAGGCTATACATTGGCCAGAATGGATAGAATAGGGCACGTGGAAGGGGGGCTCGGGGTACTTTATCATAGTTCGATAAAATGCCGAACCTCTTACCTTTCCTCCTTGCACGACCCCTTTCAAGCTATGCATTTTATTCTAAATCCTTCCTCTATGGTCTCCTTTTCAGGGATCCTGATCTATAGACCCCCTGGCTTCTGCCTCGAACTTCTAAAAATTCTGGAACCCTATATTGATACCCCCAATCTTAGGACCAAGCTGGTTTTATCCCAAGGCGTAACACGACTATGAACATTCGCAGGTTGTTCCGTTTGCTAGGGGAACCGTTTGTGGATGCCCCGTCCCCGGTTGTCTTATCGGTGGACCTAGAGAAGGCTTTTGATAGCCTGGAGTGGGACTACCTCTGCACGGTGCTACGGAGATTCGGCCTCGGTGAGGGCTTCATCAGATGGACCGCGGTTCTATATGCCTCTGCATCGGCCAGGGTTCGGGCGGGGCCACTGATTTCCTCACAATATCCAGTAGAACGAGGCACGAGGCAGGGGTGTGCGTTGTCCCCACTTCTCTTTGCGCTGGCGGTGGAGCCACTCGCGCTGCACCTTCGATCGGGAGCCCACTATATGGGCCTGTGGACGCCTTCGGGCCCGCACTACGTTTCGCTGTATGCAGACGACCTGTTGCTCTTCCTAGAGGACCCGCTCGACGCTTTACATGGAGCGGCGACGGCGCTCACGGAGTTTGGGGAGGTTTCGGGCCTCCGGGTGAATTGGTCCAAGACCTGTCTTTTCCCGGTTCGTAAGGGCGCCCCCGCCCCTCCTCTGAGTAGGGAGATTAGATGGGAACCCGACTGCTTTAAGTACCTGGGGGTATTTGTCTATCACGACCCATCCGACCTCCTGGATGGGAACATTGCCCGCAGCACTCGAGCCCTTCGAGGCTGCATGGACTTTTGGGCCACGCTGCCGCTCTCGGTGGCGGGACGGATCGCTCTGCTTAAAATGGTGGCGCTTCCCCGACTATTGTATTACTTCCGGACACTACCGATCTGGGTCCCACCGGCCACGTTCCGATTATTACGATCTATGATTGTCGGATTCCTCTGGGGCTCGGGCCGCCGTCGGGTGGCCCTCAGGACCCTGATGAGGCCGAAAGATGAGGGGGGGCTCGCGGTGCCGGACTTTGAAAAGTATTACCTGGCAGCGCAGCTCCAGACCTTCACCCAGGAGATCGCCCGGGAATTCCGGGGCCCGGAAGACAGAAGGGGGACGGGCATGGCCAGGCACGTTCTCTCCTTCATAGCGTTGCGACAACGTTTGACCCTGCGGGATTTATCGCTGGAGGAGCGGACTATCCGCCTGTGTTGGAATCGGGCCCACGCCCGAGGCCATCTGAGAACACCGTATGTGCCCGAAATACCTTTGGGGATGCTGACGGACCTCCCCCATGGAGGCGATTGGTCACGATTGGTGGCCTGGGAGGACACCGGCTTACAGCTAGTTGGGGATCTGTATGAGGACGGGGCGCTCTTGTCCTTCCAGGATCTTATTGATCGCTTCGAGATCCCCCGTGGTGACTTTTTGTTGCACTCGGCCATTGTCCTAGCGATCCAGGCACACTGGAAGAGCGGGCAGGAGGAACCCGCCTTATCTCCGGTGTGCCAATACGTGATGATGTCTGCGGGCACGGTGAAGGCGGTCACTTGCCTTTACGGTAGATTGCTCAACGAAGGGTTGGCTCCTCTCACTACTTTGAGAAACCGCTGGGAGGAGGACATCGGCAGGGAGATCCCGGAGACGACATGGTCCCAATTGGTGCAGCGAGCCTGGAAGGGCACACGCCACGCCCGATTTCAGCTGGTCCACTATTACGTTCTCCATAGAGCATATCTGACCCCAGTAAAAATTAAGCGATATTTTGCCACGAATTCGGCGGATTGCCCTAGGTGCCCAGCTCAGGAGGCGGACCTCCTCCACATGTTATGGGCCTGCCCGGGATTATCATCCTACTGGGTGGAAGTGGAGAAAACCCTGGAGGAGGTGACGGGAGATCCTTATCATTTGATGCGGCGGTGGGACTCCTACACTGGTTCCCTCATACCCCCAAGAATAAAATTTCCAGCAAATTTATCGACCTAGGGCTCCTCCTTGCTAAGCGAGAGGTGACCAGGAACTGGAAGGCACGAGTTGGTCCGACAGGGAGCAGATGGCACAGCGAGCTCTTGAAGTGGGCGGCGGGGGAGAGCACACTGAGATACCAACTGGCTTGGAGGCAGCGTAATGAGAAGGCGCAGGAGGCAGCGTTGGAGTGGGAAATGTTAGTGCAGGCCCTCAGGGATTATTGCGCCCCCAGTGACTCTGAAGGTGAAGAAGCGACTCGCCCTGAGTCCCGATAAACTATTGCACTATTAGGTCTGTTGCTTTCCCCGTGGGTCCCATAGCAGATCCTGTTGCGGTTGCTCCCAGGCGCTGATGGCGGGGTTGGGTGGGGTTTACCTTAGTTAGTAGTATTTTGAGGGTGGGGGTTTTTCTTTTGGGTTTATAGGCTTGTTTGGAAAAGCAGATGACGGACAGTGGATTATCCGGACCAGCTCTAACATCCTGCTGAGCCCCCATTGAATTTCGCCGCCCGACCCCAGGGTTGTGGGCCGGATGGCTGTGTACGAACCTTACGGTGCGGGGACAGAGGGTTATATTTCGCTGATACTGCTTGTGATACAATGCTGGTCGATTTTGTAACGATTTACTAATTCCTGCAATAAAAATATATTTAAAAAAAAAAAAAAAAATTGATACCCCCAATCTTACCATCCTCTGGGAATTTAATTTCCTCTTAGAAAACCGCATCTCCCCTGACACCATACATCTGTTGGATTCCTTAGCCTCCTGCTGGGCATACCCTGGATGGGGTATTTACTAACGACCCCAGGCTTTAGAGTGGATCCCCCCTCCCCCTGCCTGGTCTGACCATCTGGCCGTCCCCCTTGAATTTGCTTCCCCCCTTTCCTCTGGACTCCGGCCAGACCGCAACAAGTGGGTTCTGAGGAGAAATTTTAGGAAGATAAGAAATGAGACTCTTACTCCCTTCCTATCCAAATGTACGATCCTGTTTACAAAGGATGACGAAACTGCGGCTCTCGAGCTCTCTAACATCTTAGCGGAGGCCTTCGAATCTCTTGCCCCGGTTTGCCAACACTACTCGGCGAGGAAGCGTCCTTCAGCCCCCTGGTTCTCGAGCTCCTTCGGGACCATTAGACAGGGTTGTAGGAGGCAATAAAGACTATGGAGATCACATCTGGACCCCATAGAGAAGGACAAACATAAAACTCTCCTCAAGGGCTATAAAGAGGCAGTGTTGGCAGAAAAGAAGGCACACTTTACTAACCTAACTGGCTCACTTTCTTCCCCCAGAGACCTGTTCAATATAGTCAATACTTTATCTCTTCTTCAGGCTCCCGTACCTATAACAGCCTCCCAAAATCTTTGTGATTGGATTTCCACCTATTTCCACACAAAAATCTTGGATATTTACACCGATTTGGAAACTCTTAACTTTAAGCTCCACCCTGTGATCCCCCTCACCTTCCGTAACTCAGATAATCAAGCTACTGAGCTCTCCACTCGGCTCACCCATTTTCCCCCCCTTGCCCTCGACCACCTTAGTGCGCTCCTGGACAGGCTTGAGTCCGGTTCCCCACTTGACCCCTGTCCTGTGAAAATCTTGAAAGAATGCAGACAGGTACTTATGCCCCCTCTTTCCGAGGTAATGAATCTAGCTATTTCTGAAGGGGTTTATCCCTCGACGTGGAAAACTGCCATTGTCAAACCCCTTCTGAAAAAGACGACACTAGACGCAGGGATTTTAAAAATATCCGTCCCATCTCCCTTCTCCCTGCCCCCGCTAAACTCCTGAAGGCACACCTTAACCACCACTTGAGTGCCTTCCTCGACAGTTCCAGCTCTCTGGACCCCTCTCAGCATGGCTTCCGAAAGGCACACAGCACCAAGTCGGCAGTCACTGTTGTTGTCGACAGCATTCGGGCCAAGGTCGATAGTGGCCAAACAACTTTACTGGTGCTGCTTGACTTAACGGCGGCTTTTGACACCCTTTCCCCATCTATCCTTGCTGGTCGTCTTGGCAGTATGGATTAGATGGCTCCGCTCTCAGCCTCCACACATCCTTCCTTGGCCAACGTCAGCAAAGGGTAAAACTGGCTTTATCTCTCCCATCAAGACTGTGAAGTGTGGGTGCCCCCAGGGCTCTTCTTTGAGCCCTACGCTTTTTAACATTTACGTGGCCCCACTCGACAGGCTTGTGAGGTCATTTGGCCTACAAGTTCTTTCCTACGCCGACGACACACAGATCATGGTCTACATTACACAATCTGTGGAAATTACGGCTCGTAACTTCAAAAACTGTATGGAGGCGGTCGCTGACTGGATGGTCAAGAACTTCCTCAAATTAAATGCTGAAAAAACTGAGGTCCTCATCTTCGGAACCAAACATGAGATCTGGTCAATGGACTGGTGGCCCCCTGCCCTTGGTATCTGCCCCACGCCCTCCTCCTCCACCCGTAATTTGGGTGTTATCCTGGACACCACTCATTCCCTTGGGAAACAGATCAGCAGGACAGTCTCCACCTGCTGTGGTGCCCTGAGGATTTCAAGAAAAATCACCCACTACCTTTCCCTGGAAGCCCGCAAACAGGTAGCAGTGGCTCTTATAGCCTTCAGGCTGCACTACTGCAATGCACTTTATCTTGGCATTAACATTGGCTTAGTCCAGTGCCTTCAGATTGTGCAAAACGCAGCGGCCCAGTTTGCCATGGATGTCCGGAAACACTCTTCGGGTTCGGCCATTAGGAAGAACCTGCATTGGCTCCCATGCAGGCTAGGATAAACTTTAAAGCCTTTTCCCTTACGTTCTGTGCCTTGAATGGCACTGGGCCCGAAGGCATTTGGTCACTTGTGTCCCTTTATGTCCTGGGCAGGGCACTTCGCTCATCCAACAAAAATCTGCTTGTGGTGCCTCGAGTATCTAAGGCGAGATGGGGCGGAAGGGCCTTTCAAGCTCTCACCCCCAGACTCTGGAACACTCTACCTGATGACCTCAAGGAGGTTACTTCCCATGCCCTTTTTCACAAAGCACTTCAGAGCTGGCTCTTTCAGGAAGCTTACCAATAACCTGCTCCCACTCCTTCTGACCAAACAGTTTTACCATCTTTAGCGCCTTGATGCCTTTGGGTTTAGTTGAGCTCAATAAATTCATTTTCATTCATTTCATTCATTAATTCGTTCAGAAGTTCAGAGGTGATGGAGAGTTGTAGGGTCGCTGACTCCAACAGTGTGTGTCTCCCTGGCAAAATCAGGTATGGATGTGAGACCCCTTCTTGTTCGTGTATTTAAAAACATTTTGATGCAGTGGAAACAGTAGGACAGAGTATTACTGCAAGCTCTCAAACTATTTTTACCCAAAAAGGTAAAGGTGTGCTGCTTTTAAATTGTTTAAATATGTTTATTTTAATTAAATGTGATCATAGACACTGTGGTCTGCTGACAACAGTATGCCACCATCACTTAGATGACATCCAATTGAAGTAAGAAATACTTTGCAACTATAGCCTTAGTTTTAATGTGGAAAACTTCTCTGTGATCCAGGTGGAATGAGAATTTTAGGAACAAACCTAATACTGCACATATTAGTTGCAAAAACGTGTTGCAAGTTGTAAATCATATTTTGTGACCAGTGTTTTGTACAACAGCTAGATTCTCAGTGGTTTGGGGTGGCCACTTTGTTTTCTAGTGTTCTGCAATGCGTGGCGCTGCACAGAAGTGATTATTGTTGGTGTTTTATCACAAGTCATCAGATTAGCATTCTGAGCCTTTTGAAGCCAGATATCACCTCCTGTTTGGCATGGTGGATATGTGTATATTTTAAATTAAATTTTGGCATCATGGGTTTAGCATCTGAGTCAATATCCTGAAGGAGTATCACAGGAGGCTCAGAACAGACAAATATGAGCAATTTGGAGGTAAGGTGGAGAGAGTTAGCTTTACATTCTGCAGAAAGAAGCAGAAAAAAAACCGTGTAGAATGCAAAAAGGGGTCAGGGTAGAAACACCCTCACCCCCTAGGGCTGCTCAGGTGGTCCCACAAGGATATTAACATATTTAAACGTTATCCGCTAATAGAATTGGCATTTAGAAAAACTTTGAAATTTATTGAAAAAAACCATAGGTTTCACACCTGATATAGGTAGGAATTAGCATTTAAAAAACCTTGCAAATTCACTGAAAAAAACCATAGGTTTCAGGCCTTATATAGTTAGGAATTAACATTTAAAAATCCTTTCAAATTCACTGAATAAACCACAGGTTTCAGGCCTTATATAGTTTGGAGTTAACATTTAAAAATCCTTTCAAATTCACTGAAAAAAACATAGGTTTCAGGCCTTATATAGTTAGGAATTAACATTTAAAAATCCTTTCAAATTCACTGAAAAAAACATAGGTTTCAGGCCTTATATAGTTAGGAATTAGCATTTTACAAAACCATTGAAATTGCTCCTATATATTTAGTTGTACTAACTATATTTCGAGCACCTGCAATCCACTGCTGATGATGTCACATATTACATCATTCATGACATGGTTAGTGACATCACTGATGACATCTCAAATGACATAAATGATGACATCACTGATGACATCATCCACGTGACGATCACATACACCTTTTCTTATACTAGTAAAATCTGTCATCACTCTTTGTAAAATACAGAGTATCATATTTGAATCCATTGACACAGCAATACAAGTATCTAAAAATCCACTCATTGATTCCTAGATGTATACACACATCTAATCACTTACCTGTAGATTCACTCATACATGCTGTCAATGAACAATAGAACACTATCAAAAATACTTATACACCAATACCGACATTACACACCAGCACACAACCTATTCACATATGCAGTTATCCTACTCACTTATGCAAACAATGGATCATACGGACATACTTACTTAGCTACACACTTATACAAACACCACTTCCACTTCATCTATTCATTTTGATAGTAAGTCATATTTAGTATATTATGAAATCATTATTACAAGTATACAGTTATCCATACAGTCACTCACACAATCATTGAGTCTATTGTATATTTATTTATATACACTAACTGACACATACACTGCCTTTTATTTTTCTAGTTAGTTGGACATGTACCGTTGAGAAATATATTTGCTCATCACCACACCCATAAAGATATTCATTCACCCAAACAATTGTTAGAACATGTAGATTTAACTTCATATATCTACTGAATCAACTATTCGCACATCTTTGGGCTGTCACACACCCTCTACCGAACCACATACACATTCACTCTCCCATACAAATACTCAGTTAACTAATCAATAACTTACATAAACTTTCACATAGCTAGTAAGCAACTGGAGAACCATTTTAAACAACAAATGACAAAGTGATACAGATATTCACACAGTTTAGTCACTATCCACTATATTTAATGAGACACTATAAATTGTTAACCGCATCGCTGATGTGGTTATTTTTGCGCTGTGCGGCTGTTTTCAAATAACTGCGTTACATGACGAGCTCAGCTCGTCATCCGCACACGTCACCCGTGGCTGATGACGAGCTCAGCTCGTCATCAGCATGGAAGCGCCTTGGGACCCTCCGGGTAAGTAGTGCGCTATATAAATGCCTATACATACAAGGGGTTAAAGTCCTCAATCCAAATATGCATACTTCATACTTCAATGCAGATTGCTATATATATAATGCATATTTAAATATTGAAGCAAACCACATTAACTGGATGATGTCATCAGTGAGGTCATCATTGATCGGTCGCCAGTAGGTATATATAGTTAGGATTTTTTCTCTATGGGACTTTTGAAAATTCTATGTCTAATAACTTTGGCGTTTGTGGACGGAATCGCCTGAAATTTTCAGGAAAATGGCACATTTCGTTTCTGAGCAGCCCCTGAAAATGTAGGGGAATTTCGTCAAGGGGGGCTGAGAAAAAAGGGGGTCCCAAAACGCATTTTCCCATTCTTTTTTCTATAGGGCGTTTGGCCTCACTTTTAGCTCGACCGGCTGAATGGATTTGCACGAAACTTGGCAAAATTGTAGGGGCTGTTAGCCCGATGTGCCTTTGCTGGGTTTAAATATATGTGCTCCAGTAAATTTTGAGAAATTAACATTTAAAAAAAAACAGATATATCTGTGACAGCGTCCCGGGTAGCGCTCCAGTTCGCGTACTTTTCGCGTAACGGAACTTTGCGAAGCGAAGCTGATTGGCTCTCCGTTGTCTGTCAACATTCTAAACAGTCTGTAACAGCCGCCATCTTGTCTCTCGGTAGGATCGAGAGACAAGAGTAGGAGAAAAACGAAGGGGGAATTTAATGAAAGGGGGCAAGGTAGACTCCTCTTGACCCCCTAGGAATGATGTTGGGGTTATTAAAGGGTCCTGTGGGGCAAATAAAAAAATTGGATTTTTCGCTGTAGAAGCGCTTCCCGGTTCGCGAACCGGGTCGCGAAACGGGAATTCGCCATTTTGTGTTTCGATTTAATTAAATTACAAGATGGAGGAAAAACAATGTGAGAAATGGGTATAAGGGGGTACGGGAGACGTATCCTGACCCCTATGTTTTCTGAGGATGGCTGAGGATGCTCATATATGTTGATACATGTCTTCCAGCGGCTGCGCGTGAGCGTTTTTTTTTTGTCTGCATGACGTCTGTTAACGTTCGATTCGAAGGAAATCAGGAAGTGTTGACCGCCATTTTGTCACTGCGAGTAAATATTTTGTAAAAAATAATTGTTATAAATTAATCCGTATTGATAAACATTGTCTGCGCCATCTTGCCTTTTTTCCAATGCCACACTTTTGTCGTGCACGGCAGCCATTTTAGATGCCTTGACCAGACCCACTCTCTGCACGCCGCCGATCCTCAGCATGGCTCCCCACCCTCGCAAGCATCTCCCCCACGCACTGGTCACCCCCGCTCTCTCTCTCATGCATGGGCCATAAACCCCCCATCTGCGCTGCTCTTCCCTGAGAATATTTACAACAAGGGGTGGTGAGGGACAGAGTCTCTGAATTAAACAGAATACTCTCACCCAGTCAAGAGATCAGGGCTAGATCCAACACCGTTTTTCAGCTCACTGCACCATCCCAGTTTCAGAACCTGGCTGTATGCAAATTAGTCTGTTCCTGTCCCAGTGCATGATGGGAACAGGGCAAACCAAACTACAAAAGCCAATTCTTACACTGGGAAGGAAACAAGCTACCGGGGACCGGTTTCTGGCATTTCAGCCTCTTCGGCCCGGCTTGCTTGAATCCTGATGGTGCAATGAGCAAGGGACTCACATCTGAGTATACCCTTCCACGCTTAGGGTGGACAAAAATATTTACAACAAGGGGTGGTGAGGGACAGAGTCTCTGAATTGAACAGAACACTCTCACCCAGTCAAGAGATCAGGGCTAGATCCAACACCGTTTTTTAGCTCACTGCACCATCCCAGTTTCAGAACCTGGCTGTATGCAAATTAGTCTGTTCCTGTCCCAGTGCATGATGGGAACAGGGCAAACCAAACGACAAAAGCCAATTCTTACACTGGGAAGGAAACAAGCTACCGGGGACCGGTTTCTGGCATTTCAGCCTCTTCGGCCCGGCTTGCTTGAATCCTGATGGTGCAATGAGCAAGGGACTCACATCTGAGTATACCCTTCCACGCTTAGGGTGGACAAAAATATTTACAACAAGGGGTGGTGAGGGACAGAGTCTCTGAATTAAACAGAATACTCTCACCCAGTCAAGAGATCAGGGCTAGATCCAACACCGTTTTTTAGCTCACTGCACCATCCCAGTTTCAGAACCTGGCTGTATGCAAATTAGTCTGTTCCTGTCCCAGTGCATGATGGGAACAGGGCAAACCAAACTACAAAAGCCAATTCTTACACTGGGAAGGAAACAAGCTACCGGGGACCGGTTTCTGGCATTTCAGCCTCTTCGGCCCGGCTTGCTTGAATCCTGATGGTGCAATGAGCAAGGGACTCACATCTGAGTATACCCTTCCACGCTTAGGGTGGACAAAAATATTTACAACAAGGGGTGGTGAGGGACAGAGTCTCTGAATTAAACAGAATACTCTCACCCAGTCAAGAGATCAGGGCTAGATCCAACACCGTTTTTTAGCTCACTGCACCATCCCAGTTTCAGAACCTGGCTGTATGCAAATTAGTCTGTTCCTGTCCCAGTGCATGATGGGAACAGGGCAAACCAAACTACAAAAGCCAATTCTTACACTGGGAAGGAAACAAGCTACCGGGGACCGGTTTCTGGCATTTCAGCCTCTTCGGCCCGGCTTGCTTGAATCCTGATGGTGCAATGAGCAAGGGACTCACATCTGAGTATACCCTTCCACGCTTAGGGTGGACAAAAATATTTACAACAAGGGGTGGTGAGGGACAGAGTCTCTGAATTAAACAGAATACTCTCACCCAGTCAAGAGATCAGGGCTAGATCCAACACCGTTTTTTAGCTCACTGCACCATCCCAGTTTCAGGACCTGGCTGTATGCAAATTATTCTGTTCCTGTCCCAGTGCATGATGGGAACAGGGCAAACCAAACTACAAAAGCCAATTCTTACACTGGGAAGGAAACAAGCTACCGGGCACCGGTTTCTGGCATTTCAGCCTCTTCGGCCCGGCTTGCTTGAATCCTGATGGTGCAATGAGCAAGGGACTCACATCTGAGTATACCCTTCCACGCTTAGGGTGGACAAAAATATTTACAACAAGGGGTGGTGAGGGACAGAGTCTCTGAATTAAACAGAATACTCTCACCCAGTCAAGAGATCAGGGCTAGATCCAACACCGTTTTTTAGCTTGGTAGTTTAGTCTGCCCTGTTCCCATGATGCACTGGGCCAGGGACAGACTGATTTGCATATAGCCAGGTTCTGAGCTGGGATGGGGCAGTGAGATAAATAACGGTGATGGATCAAGCCCTGATCTTTGGACTGGGTAAGAGTGGTCTGCTCAATTCAGACACTCTGTTCATCACCACCCCCTTTTGTAAATCGATTTTGGCCACTATAGGTGTGGCAGGGTATACTCAGACATGAGTCCCTTTCTCACTGCTCCATCAGGATTCAAGCAAGCCGGGCCGAAGAGGCTGAAATGCCAGAAACCGGTCCCCGGTAGCTTGTCTCCTTTCTGGTAAAGAATTGGCTTGGTAGTTTAGTCTGCCCTGTTCCCATGATGCACTGGGCCAGGGACAGACTGATTTGCATATAGCCAGGTTCTGAGCTGGGATGGGGCAGTGAGATAAATAACGGTGATGGATCAAGCCCTGATCTTTGGACTGGGTAAGAGTGGTCTGCTCAATTCAGACACTCTGTTCATCACCACCCCCTTTTGTAAATCGATTTTGGCCACTATAGGTGTGGCAGGGTATACTCAGACATGAGTCCCTTTCTCACTGCTCCATCAGGATTCAAGCAAGCCGGGCCGAAGAGGCTGAAATGCCAGAAACCGGTCCCCGGTAGCTTGTCTCCTTTCTGGTAAAGAATTGGCTTGGTAGTTTAGTCTGCCCTGTTCCCATGATGCACTGGGCCAGGGACAGACTGATTTGCATATAGCCAGGTTCTGAGCTGGGATGGGGCAGTGAGATAAATAACGGTGATGGATCAAGCCCTGATCTTTGGACTGGGTAAGAGTGGTCTGCTCAATTCAGACACTCTGTTCATCACCACCCCCTTTTGTAAATCTTCCCTGAGAATGACACCCTGTGCCCGCCCGACACCTCCCTTTCACCCTATTCACTACCGCACCCTCTGACACTACTCTTCCTCTGTGTCTGATTGTCCAGTCCGGTCCCAGGCTATCACCTAGCCATGCGGATGTAGTTTATGGCCCCAACTGTAAAGAATAACCCCTCTTCAAAGGAGTTACAGTAGATCAAGGCCCCCACCCCATGAGATCCGTCACACCACACGCGTTCCTACTATCTGATAACGATCCTGTATTGTGATTGGGGAGGGGATTCTCACTGTAAGGGTGTGTGGGACCGAGCCTGAAGTGGAAGATTCCAGGGATGCCTTTTTGTACATCAAAGTCTTCACAATTATGTGTCACATTAAAAATATATAGCACTCCAACAAATTAGTAGGATTACAACTCTTTAATAACTTATAAATATATACAACGCTCCAACAAAGTAAACATGTTAAAAAAAAAAAAAAATTACACAACTATTTACATGGCAGCTTGCTCCAACATCCATCTCAAAGCAACAATGGGCTGCTTTGGTTTGTCTTTTAGTTGGCAAAATCCGTCGGCCTGTGAGGTGGCGTCAGTAGCGGTACGTTGTGCGAATAGGCCGAAGGCAGCACAACGCGCCGAGATCCGGACGGCACCCAGGTGGTGTCCAGTAAGTTGTCGCACTGGTCTGGCCATCCTACAATGCTGCGCCGAAAAACAGCGTGGGGCGCCCCGGGGGGGGAGGCAAAATGAACGGGCCTCCCCCGCCTCCCCAGGTGGAGGCTCCTCTGCTGTAGTGGGGCGCCCCTTGGCGTTTCACTCGCCATCCAGTTGTTTAGCGCCCACTTTTGCGGCACTGTGCCTCATCCCCCATTCAGCTGAGTTGCGCCCACTCTTGCGGTGCAGCGATAGGCGGCTGCCACAGGACTCTTAAATTGGCGGCCGGCTCTTCCGATTTGGGCCTGGTCCACTAAAATGGCCCTGGGACACATTTGAACTTGGATATTTGCCTGCTAGGGCTTGGGCCCCATTCTCGAAAGCGTCCCCTCAGCCTTGAAGATTCTACAAAAGTCATCGGGGCCCTTGACTCCCGCAGGCTTTCAGTGGGGAGCGGCTGCCATGATTGCTTGCGGAATGGCCACGACGGAGCCATGAGATGGTGGTGCTCTCATGCTGACGCCAGCTTCAGTCTGAAACATCCAGAATCACTGTAGACTACCAATTCGATGACTTCCAGTGGAGCCCCAACGTGACCCGGTAGGGAAGAACTTGCCCTCCCCTCTTTTGACTGATGGTTCTTGTTGCCTGTCTCCTCTGTTGTTATCTAACGGAACCTTTTTGGATTGCCGAGTGAGAAAAAAAAAGGTGGGGCTTTCATCATTTGGGAAAAAAAAATGTTTCAATTCAATGAAAAGTTTTATTTTTAGGTCACATGATCAAGCCTTCCATCATTAGGAAACCAAAAGTAAAATGAACCAATGAAAACTTTTATAAACAAGTCACATGACCTGTTATGCGGCTTTGGGCTATAAAAAGCCTACAAAATCCTTTGGCCTGTGAGGCGGCGTCAGTAGCGGACCGATGTGCGATTAGGACGAAGGCAGCAGAACCCGCCGAGATCCGGATGGCACCGAGGTGGTGTCCAGCAAGTTGTTGTACTGGTGTGGCCATCCTACAATGCTGCTCTGAAGGTCGGCGTGGGGTGCCCGGGGGGGGGGAGGCGTCGCAAACGGGCCTCTCCCGCCTCCCCAGGTGGAGGCTCCTCATCTGCAGTGGGACGCACCCTTCGCGTTTCACTCGCCATCCAGCTGAGTTGCGCCCACACTTGCTGCTACAGTAGGCCGAAGGCAGCACAACGCGCCGAGATCCGGATGGCACTGAGGTGGTGTCCAGCAAGTTGTTGGGGGGGGAGGCGGCGCAAACGGGCCTCTCCTGCCCCCCCAGGTGGGGGGGCCGGAGAGGCCCCCCCACTGAGCTCTCCTACTGAGCTCTCCACTCGGCTCACCCATTTTCTCCCCCTTGCCCTCGACCACCTTAGTGCGCTCCTGGACAGGCTTGAGTCCGGATCCCCACTTGACCCCTGTCCTGTGAAAATCTTGAAAGAATGCAGACAGGTACTTATGCCCCCTCTTTCCAAGGTAATGAATCTAGCTATTTCTGAAGGGGTTTATCCCTCGACGTGGAAAACTGCCATTGTCAAACCCCTTCTGAAAAAGACGACACTAGACGCAGGGATTTTAAAAATATCCGTCCCATCTCCCTTCTCCCTGCCCCCGCTAAACTCCTGAAGGCACACCTTAACCACCACTTGAGTGCCTTCCTCGACATTTCCAGCTCTCTGGACCCCTCTCAGCATGGCTTCTGAAAGGCACACAGCACCAAGTCGGCAGTCACTGTTGTTGTCGACAGCATTCGGGCCAAGGTCGATAGTGGCCAAACAACTTTACTGGTGCTGCTTGACTTAACGGCGGCTTTTGACACCCTTTCCCCATCTATCCTTGCTGGTCATCTTGGCAGCATGGGTTAGATGGCTTCGCTCTCAGCCTCCTCACATCCTTCCTTGGCCAACGTCAGCAAAGGGTAAAATTGGCTTTATCTCTCCCATCAAGCCTGTGAAGTGTGGGTGCCCCCAGGGCTCTTCTTTGAGCCCTACGCTTTTTAACATTTATGTGGCCCCACTCGACAGGCTTGTGAGGTCATTTGGCCTACAAGTTCTTTCCTACGCTGACGACACACAGATCATGGTCTCCATTACACAATCTGTGGAAATTACGGCTCGTAACTTCAAAAACTGTATGGAGGAGGTCGCTGACTGGATGGTCAAGAACTTCCTCAAATTAAATGGGGAAAAAACGGAGGTCCTCATCTTCGGAACCAAACATGAGATCTGGTCAATGGACTGGTGGCCCCCTGCCCTTGGTATCTGCCCCACGCCCTCCTCCTCCACCCGTAATTTGGGTGTTATCCTGGACACCACTCATTCCCTTGAGAAACAGATCAGCAGGACAGTCTCCACCTGCTGTGGTGCACTGAGGATTTCAAGAAAAATCACCCACTACCTTTCCCTGGAAGCCCGCAAACAGGTCGCAGTGGCTCTTATAGCCTTCAGGCTGCACTACTGCAATGCACTTTATCTTGGCATTAACATTGGCTTGGTCCAGTGCCTTCAGATTGTGCAAAACTCAGCGGCCCAGTTTGCCATGGAAGTCCCGAAACACTCTTCAGGTTCGGCCATTAGGAAGAACCTGCATTGGCTCCCATGCAGGCTAGGATAAACTTTAAAGCCTTTTCCCTTACGTTCTGTGCCTTGAATGGCACTGGGCCCGAAGGCATTTGGTCACTTGTGTCCCCTTATGTCCTGGGCAGGGCACTTCGCTCCTCCAACAAAAATCTGCTTGTGGTGCCTCGAGTATCTAAGGCGAGATGGGGCGGAAGGGCCTTTCAAGCTCTCACCCCCAGACTCTGGAACACTCTACCTGATGACCTCAAGGAGGTTACTTCCCATGCCCTTTTTCACAAAGCACTTCAGAGCTGGCTCTTTCAGGAAGCTTACCAATAACCTGCTCCCACTCCTTCTGACCAAACAGTTTTACCATCTTTAGCGCCTTGATGCCTTTGGGTTTAGTTGAGCTCAATAAATTCATTTTCATTCATTTCATTCATTAATTCGTTCAGAAGTTCAGAGGTGATGGAGAGTTGTAGGGTCGCTGACTCCAACAGTGTGTGTCTCCCTGGCAAAATCAGGTATGGATGTGAGACCCCTTCTTGTTCGTGTATTTAAAAACATTTTGATGCAGTGGAAACAGTAGGACAGAGTATTACTGCAAGCTCTCAAACTATTTTTACCCAAAAAGGTAAAGGTGTGCTGCTTTTAAATTGTTTAAATATGTTTATTTTAATTAAATGTGATCATAGACACTGTGGTCTGCTGACAACAGTATGCCACCATCACTTAGATGACATCCAATTGAAGTAAGAAATACTTTGCAACTATAGCCTTAGTTTTAATGTGGAAAACTTCTCTGTGATCCAGGTGGAATGAGAATTTTAGGAACAAACCTAATGGAAAGGGGCGACCACTCGGTCCCCCCGAACGTATTGTGGAGTACCCCGATCCCCCCGGGAAGCCATTTTGGGCGGGAGGTGCGTCTCGGCTGGTATGCCCAAAGCGGCGTAGCCGGGGCGCGCTTTTTCCCGCCCAAGAGTGGGTTGTCCTAGACACTGAAGCTGTCAGCCACGCCCCCGGAGGCGGGAGGAGCCGGGTTTACGCCCGCCCAAAGAAGAATAAAAGGAGCGATAGTCCAAGGAAGCATCCTCTTGTTCCTGTGCTCTGAAGCTGCACCTCCTCGCTGCACGTGAGCTCGAGACGGAACGAGGAGCCAATTTTGAAATTTGTAATTTCTCTTTTTTCTCTTCTAGCACTACAAATCTAGTCCAGGACCTTTCACCTACGTGGGGAAAATGCCGGGCAAAAGAGTCGCAAAGAAGGTCAGCACCGACCAAATTCTCCGGATGTTGATGAAAGACATGGCAGAGATGAAGAGGAAAATGGCGGCCAGGGACGGTGCGGGAAGGCCAAAAAGATCCAGCCCGGTGGAGGTCCCGGCCGGGAGAAGGAAGAGGGCTAGGAATGGGGCAAATGAGGACGAGGTCCCAGTTCCGGAGGCACCCCCGGCGAGCCCTCCCAGACCAGCGGAGACTCCCGCGCCGGCTCCCGTCGAGGGCCAGCGGATGCCCGTGGTAGTTACCCCAGTGAACGAGGGGGACATGCCCCCGGAGTTGGCCGCCCAGTTGGCGGCATGGTTGGGTAATAGCAGCGGGGGTTCCGTGGCTCCGGGGGACACGGCCGAGGAGGCCAAGCAATTAATGAGACAGCTGCGGCAGTCTCGGGAGGCCGCAAAACCTTGTCCTTTTGTTTCCCCGCAGGCCCCAGTAGGTCAACCCGCAGCGGGCACGAGTTCGGCAGCAACTGCGGTTACAGCTTCTAGCTCAGGTAAGCAGCTAATGCCGATTGCGGGGAAGGGGTCTGTACCCTCGAGAAGGGAGAAATTGGCTCAGCATATCCCGATGGAAATCAAAGAACGGATATGGGCTGAGAAATATGTAAATATGTTTTCCTTGTTAACTGATCATTACGAGATTGAGCATGTGAAAGTTCAGAAAGAGCTTATGCACCCGAGTGTTTGGCGCGCCAAAATGGCCGCTTTTAGAGTTGATGAGACGATAGGTAATTGGGGCAGAGCATTTGGCATATTCACTTCAATTATGGGGGAACGGAGGCCTGAACTGTTGGCCGAGTTACCCGTGTACCAGACACGTATTATGGAGTTTTCTCAGACATATGCGGGCAATGAGTGGTTTTGCTATGATAATATTTTTCGCAAGGCCAAGGAGTTCGACACGTGCCTGACGTGGGATTGTTACGACTCCATTTCTTGGCAAAAAATGGAGAATTCAGGCATGTTAAAGGCGCCATTGTTGGGGGGGAACGGGGGTGAGTTTTCCCGCCATTCATCTGGGGCGCCCTTTCGGGCGGGGGCAAGTAATGAGCATCACCCAAGGTCGAATGGCAATACAGGTAAGAAAGGGGTATGCTGGAATTTTAACAGGGGAAAGTGTACGAGGCCCCAGGGGTCATGCAAGTTTAGGCATGACTGTGGGGGGTGTGGACAGTCCTCGCATCCCGAGACCATGTGCAGAGCCAAAACAGGTGATAACGGAAGTAGGGGAAGCGCCAAACAGGTCTGAAATAGTCCGAGGCGCGCCTTTACCTACACCAGTTGATACCATGGCAATGATTCCTTGGCTCAGTGAATACCCGGATCATGTCTCCGCTGGGGTGTTGCGAGACGGTTTTTCGTATGGTTTCCGCATCCCGGTGGGGAACTTTCAGGGTAAAGCGCATTGTAGGAACCAACTATCGGTCCTGCAGAATACGGCGGTGGTGCAAGCGAAGATTGGGAGAGAGGTGACCCGGGGTCGGGTTGCCGGACCATTCGACATGCCACCAGTTCCTAATTTTGTTTGTTCACCCTTGGGAGTGGTCCCCAAGAAGGACCCGGGTGAGTTTAGACTGATACATAACTTGTCAGCTCCGAGAGGTCGGTCAGTGAATGATGCGATAGATCCGGAGGTGTGTTCGGTGCGGTACGCATCCTTCGATGATGCCGTTGCCATGTTGAATCGCCTGGGGCCCGGGGCGCTGATGGCCAAGTCAGACATCAAATCAGCGTTCCGGTTGCTCCCGGTACACCCAAACGATCAGCGTCTCCTGAGTTTTATGTATCTGGGGCGCTATTACATGGATAAATGTATGCCGATGGGCTGTTCCATATCTTGTGCTTATTTTGAGAAATTCAGTTGTTTCCTGCAATGGGCATTCACAAGAATGACGGGGTTTCAGCATGTTATGCATTATCTTGACGATTTTCTGTTCCTGGGGGCAGCCGGGGATACAGAATGTGCACAGGCTTTGAAAGAATTTTGTGGTCTGATGAGTCAGTTTGGGGTGCCATTGGCGCCAGGTAAGACTGTGGGGCCATCAACTTCGCTCGAGTTTCTTGGAATAGAGCTTGATTCCGAGGAAGGTTGCTTCCGGTTGCCCGAAGAAAAGGTGCGGAAATTCAGGGCCTCGCTTGAGGCATGCATTAGGGAGGCTAAGGTGAACTTGCATCAATTGCAGCAGACTGTGGGTCAGTTGAATTTTGCACTTAGAATAATGCCAATGGCCCGCCCTTTTTCCCGCTCGATTGCACAAGCCATGGTCGGTCTTAAAGAGGGGCACCACCGCACGAGGCTCTCGGCAGAGATTCGCCAGGACATGCGCATTTGGTTGGCATTCCTGGCGGATTTCAATGGTCGGGTTGTCTGGACCAAGCCGGCGGTGTCCTCCGAGGAGTTGGGGCTGTGGACCGATTCGGCGGGGAGTATAGGCTTTGGCGCCATATTTGGCAATCACTGATCGGCTCAAACGTGGCCGTCATGGTGGCACGAGTGTGGACTTACAAGTAACATTGCTTTTCTTGAACTGTTCCCTATTCTGGTGGCTTTGAAAACATGGCCTGAGGGGTTTAGGGATCACTCTGTGGTGTTCTGGTCTGATAACATGACCGTGGTTGAGTGTATCAATAGTCAGGCAGCACGATGCAAATGGATTCTGAGGTTGCTCAAAGAAATTGTTTTACTATGTATGCAATTGAACGTGCTCTTTAGGGCGAGGCATGTGCCAGGGGTGCTGAATCAGGCTGCTGATGCGCTTTCTCGTTTCCGTATGCAGGCCTTCTGGGGTTTTCTGCCCACAGCGGGCCCGGTGGCGGCACCATTTCCCGAAGCTCTCTGGTCTCTCGGTGCCCCGAACTACAAAACCTCGTGGGAGAGAGTTTAGCACCCAGGACAAGGAAGGCATATGAAGGGGCGTTCCGTTCCTATTGGTCCTTTTTGGGTTCTGCTAGGGGGGAGCTTTGGGGCCAGGAAGAATTTGTCATCAAGTTTTTACTGTCATTACGCAGGGCAGGCAAATCGGTGGCCACGGCCCAGAGGCATCGGGCCGCCATTTCCTTCATGGCACGGGCTCATGGGATCCAGGACCCTACAGCGTCTTTCGTAGTGCAGAAAGCGCTGCGTGGGTGGCAACGCCTTGAGGGTCGCAGAGTAGATGAAAGGCACCCGATAGGTCTGGATAGGTTGGCCCTGTTACTGTCCGTACTCCCTGCGACATGTTCATCCCAGTCGGAAACAGTGTTATTCCGGGCCGCTTTTGCATTAGCATTCCATGGGGCTATGCGGGTAAGCGAACTGGTGGCAAAAAACAAGCAGGATACGGGGGGTGGTCTGTGCCGAGAGCACATTCAAGTAAAGGGGGAGACGATGATTGTCTCGTTTGTCAGGTCCAAGACCGATCAGGGGGCGATCGGGGACAGTGTAGTAGTCCAGCGGATTCCCGGATCTCCCATGTGCCCGGTTGCATGCGTTGAGGAGTATTTGGCGCAGAGGGCGGCAACATGGGGGGGGACCTTGCTGAGACACGCAGATGCCACCCCACTGACGAGGTTTCAGTTCCAGCGGGTGCTTGCAATGGCAATTTCGGCCGCGGGCTTGAACCCGGGCGAGTTTGGGACCCATTCCTTCCGGATAGGGGCTGCTACAGAGGCTACAGCCAGGGGTCTGAGTGTGGAAAAAGTGAAACAGTTGGGGCGTTGGTCCTCGAATTGTTACAAAAGGTATGTGCGGTTGCACATGTTGTGAAGCTGATATCATGTACTCACGCTTCTTGTCTTTGTTTGGTTACAGTTTCGCAAACCTACGAGGCGGGGCGGACTGTACAGTCGACCCGACACCGGGGAACCAGCGGTCAGAGATCACCGGCTGATGAAAGAGTGGTGTGGGTCGTGGGCCACTCATACGTGAGGCGTGCCGCGGACGTATTCAAGGCAGGTGACATGATTCACACGGCTGGGGAATACGGGTACAGGGTGACCTTCTACGGTAGGGGCGGGCTCTGTATTGACCAGTTTCAACCTTTTCTTGAGGGTTTGTTAGGGCGGACAAGGTCACCGCCATCTATAATCATAGTACATCTTGGGGGCAATGATTTGGTGACCACTGGTAGACGACTACTTCTCGAGGCGATACTATCCACAGTAAGTTGGTTGGCGAGAAGGGTTCCAGGGTGCACGATTGCATGGTCCCATATGATTCCACGAAAGGTGTGGCGGGGGGCTAATTCAGTGTCTGCTATAAATCATTCTGTGAAAAAGGTGAATAACAAGCTTGGTAGACTGTTCCGTACCAGTACATTGCATTCGATTCCTCATGCTTGTATCAGGGGGGACAATATGTATCTAGAGGATGGGGTCCATTTGTCCCGGGTGGGGAATTCTTTACTCATAGGAGACCTCGTAGCCTGGTTAAGGAGTTTACAGCATGACCTTTAGGTAGGAGTTTTGTGGGGGGTCCGGATAGCCGGTCAACTATCTGGCCTGTGGTGGTAAGGTCATGATCGGTGAGCAGTCATTGGAAGATCCCTAGGGGGGGCGTCACCCATTACGGATGGGAGCGCCTGGGGGGAGGTGGCCATTGGCCCCTCAACGGGGAGGCGGTCCCTTCTAAAGGACGGGACGCCTAAAGGAAAGGGAAGGCGGTCAAGGCCCCTCCCTGGATAGGAGGGGCTACGGGCCCCTCCTGGGAATTTCCCGGGGCCAGGACATCTGCGACGGCAGATGTGGTAAGTTGTGTGGGGTGGGGAGGGGGGTCTACGCTACCTTCTAGACACCTCACACGAGTCCTTGGACGACCACGTAGATGGCGTCGAGTTAACAGGGGCCCCCTTCAAGACAAGGGAAATTGGTATGGCACATGAGGTGCAGTCCTCTGTGCGGCCGCCCCTCACAAGTGAGGGGGGAGTTCTGGTTTAGGGATCTGACACCGGTTACGACCTTGCCGTTGGCCCTTAACGTTAGGATGTACAATTTCAATTTGGAATGCATTTGTAAGGATGTTAGTATCGGCTAGGAGAACCTTTGTATTAGAAATGTGTTAAGGTTAGCCAAAACATCGTAATGTGGATATGAAATTGTACATGATATGAAACTGTTATTTTAATGTTTTAATTTTGTTTCATATTTTAATAAATACGGCCGGGAGGGTAACTCCCTCCCGCCTTCCAAAAGTTCAGAACTGTTTCCGGTTTCCCAATTCTTGGGGATTGTGTTGAGAGGGGGTGGCGGGTATCTCAGCCATATGGAAAGGGGCGACCACTCGGTCCCCCCGAACGTATGGTGGAGTACCCCGATCCCCCCGGGAAGCCATTTTGGGCGGGAGGCGCGTCTCGGCTGGTATGCCCAAAGCGGCGTAGCCGGGGCGCGCTTTTTCCCGCCCAAGAGTGGGTTGTCCTAGACACTGAAGCTGTCAGCCACGCCCCCGGAGGCGGGAGGAGGCGGGTTTACGCCCGCCCAAAGAAGAATAAAAGGAGCGATAGTCCAAGGAAGCATCCTCTTGTTCCTGTGCTCTGAAGCTGCACCTCCTCGCTGCACGTGAGCTCGAGACGGAACGAGGAGCCAATTTTGACCCACCCACCAGCCCCTGAAGACAGCAAGTTGTTTTGGAATAAAGTCATTTGACGTAGTAGTTGTTTTCTTACAGTTTGTTCTGAATAAAGTGTGTGATTCGGTTGCAATAAAGTGGATTATTCTTCGCAGTATGCTTTATTAAAGACTTGCATCAGAGTGATCAGTAATGTTTTAGAGAGTTTATACTTGATCGGCTTAAGGTATAAATGTCCTTTCTTTCTTTAGTAATTAATCTTGTCGTATTTATTGTTTGGTCGGGCGGTAAGGTCATGATCGGTGAGCAGTCATTGGAAGATCCCTAGGGGGGGGCGTCAGACATTACGGATGGGAGCGCCCGAGGGGAGGTGGCCATTGGCCCCTCAACGGGGAGGCGGTCCCTTCTAAAGGACGGGACGCCTAAAGGAAATGGAAGGCGGTCAAGGCCCTCCCTGGATAGGAGGGGCTACGGGCCCCTCCTGGGAATTTCCCGGGGCCAGGACATCTGCGACGGCAGATGTGGTAAGTTGTATGGGGTGGGGAGGGGGGTCTACGCTACCTTCTAGACACCTCACACGAGTCCTCGGACGACCACGTAGATGGCGTCGAGTTAACAGGGGCCCCCGTCAAGACAAGGGAAATTGATATGGCACATGAGGTGCAGTCCTCTGTGCGGCCGCCCCTCACAAGTGAGGGGGGAGTTCTGGTTTAGGGATCTGACACCGGTTACGACCTTGCCGTTGGCCCTTAACGTTAGGATGTACAATTTCAATTTGGAATGCATTTGTAAGGATGTTAGTATCGGCTAGGAGAACCTTTGTATTAGAAATGTGTTAAGGTTAGCCAAAACATCGTAATGTGGATATGAAATTGTACATGATATGAAACTGTTATTTTAATGTTTTAATTTCGTTTCATATTTTAATAAATACGGCCGGGAGGGTAACTCCCTCCCGCCTTCCAAAAGTTCAGAACTGTTTCCGGTTTCCCAATTCTTGGGGATTGTGTTGAGAGGGGGTGGCGGGTATCTCAGCCATATACTGCACATATTAGTTGCAAAAACGTGTTGCAAGTTGTAAATCATATTTTGTGACCAGTGTTTTGTACAACAGCTAGATTCTCAGTGGTTTGGGGTGGCCACTTTGTTTTCTAGTGTTCTGCAATGCGTGGCGCTGCACAGAAGTGATTATTGTTGGTGTTTTATCACAAGTCATCAGATTAGCATTCTGAGCCTTTTGAAGCCAGATATCACCTCCTGTTTGGCATGGTGGATATGTGTATATTTTAAATTAAATTTTGGCATCATGGGTTTAGCATCTGAGTCAATATCCTGAAGGAGTATCACAGGAGGCTCAGAACAGACAAATATGAGCAATTTGGAGGTAAGGTGGAGAGAGTTAGCTTTACATTCTGCAGAAAGAAGCAGAAAAAAAACCGTGTAGAATGCAAAAAGGGGTCAGGGTAGAAACACCCTCACCCCCTAGGGCTGCTCAGGTGGTCCCACAAGGATATTAACATATTTAAACGTTATCCGCTAATAGAATTGGCATTTAGAAAAACTTTGAAATTTATTGAAAAAAAACATAGGTTTCACACCTGATATAGGTAGGAATTAGCATTTAAAAAACCTTGCAAATTCACTGAAAAAACCATAGGTTTCAGGCCTTATATAGTTAGGAATTAACATTTAAAAATCCTTTCAAATTCACTGAATAAACCACAGGTTTCAGGCCTTATATAGTTAGGAATTAACATTTAAAAATCCTTTCAAATTCACTGAAAAAACCATAGGTTTCAGGCCTTATATAGTTAGGAATTAACATTTAAAAATCCTTTCAAATTCACTGAAAAAAACATAGGTTTCAGGCCTTATATAGTTAGGAATTAGCATTTTACAAAACCATTGAAATTGCTCCTAATATTTAGTTGTACTAACTATATTTCGAGCACCTGCAATCCACTGCTGATGATGTCACATATTACATCATTCATGACATGGTTAGTGACATCACTGATGACATCTCAAATGACATAAATGATGACATCACTGATGACATCATCCACGTGACGATCACATACACCTTTTCTTATACTAGTAAAATCTGTCATCACTCTTTGTAAAATACAGAGTATCATATTTGAATCCATTGACACAGCAATACAAGTATCTAAAAATCCACTCATTGATTCCTAGATGTATACACACATCTAATCACTTACCTGTAGATTCACTCATACATGCTGTCAATGAACAATAGAACACTATCAAAAATACTTATACACCAATACCGACATTACACACCAGCACACAACCTATTCACATATGCAGTTATCCTACTCACTTATGCAAACAATGGATCATACGGACATACTTACTTAGCTACACACTTATACAAACACCACTTCCACTTCATCTATTCATTTTGATAGTAAGTCATATTTAGTATATTATGAAATCATTATTACAAGTATACAGTTATCCATACAGTCACTCACACAATCATTGAGTCTATTGTATATTTATTTATATACACTAACTGACACATACACTGCCTTTTATTTTTCTAGTTAGTTGGACATGTACCGTTGAGAAATATATTTGCTCATCACCACACCCATAAAGATATTCATTCACCCAAACAATTGTTAGAACATGTAGATTTAACTTCATATATCTACTGAATCAACTATTCACACATCTTTGGGCAGTCACACACCCTCTACCGAACCACATACACATTCACTCTCATATACAAATACTCAGTTAACTAATCAATAACTTACATAAACTTTCACATAGCTAGTAAGCAACTGGAGAACCATTTTAAACAACAAATGACAAAGTGATACAGATATTCACACAGTTTAGTCACTATCCACTATATTTAATGAGACACTATAAATTGTTAACCGCATCGCTGATGTGGTTATTTTTGCGCTGTGCGGCTGTTTTCAAATAACTGCGTTACATGACGAGCTCAGCTCGTCATCCGCACACGTCACCCGTGGCTGATGACGAGCTCAGCTCGTCATCAGCATGGAAGCGCCTTGGGACCCTCCGGGTAAGTAGTGCGCTATATAAATGCCTATACATACAAGGGGTTAAAGTCCTCCATCCAAATATGCATACTTCATACTTCAATGCAGATTGCTATATATATAATGCATATTTAAATATTGAAGCAAACCACATTAACTGGATGATGTCATCAGTGAGGTCATCATTGATCGGTCGCCAGTAGGTATATATAGTTAGGATTTTTTCTCTATGGGACTTTTGAAAATTCTATGTCTAATAACTTTGGCGTTTGTGGACGGAATCGCCTGAAATTTTCAGGAAAATGGCACATTTCGTTTCTGAGCAGCCCCTGAAAATGTGGGGTAATTTCGTCAAGGGGGGCTGAGAAAAAAGGGGGTCCCAAAACGCATTTTCCCGTTCTTTTTTCTATAGGGCGTTTGGCCTCACTTTTAGCTCGAACGGCTGAATGGATTTGCAAGAAACTTTGGCAAAATTGTAGGGACTGTTAGCCCGATGTGCCTTTGCTGGGTTTAAATATATGTGCTCCAGTAAATTTTGAGAAATTAACGTTTTAAAAAAACAGATATATCTGTGACAGCGTCCCGGGTAGCGCTCCAGTTCGCGTACTTTTCGCGTAACGGAACTTTGCGAAGCAAAGCTGATTGGCTCTCCGGTGTCTGTCAACATTCTAAACAGTCTGTAACAGCCGCCATCTTGTCTCTCGGTAGGATCGAGAGACAAGAGTAGGAGAAAAACGAACGGGGAATTTAATGAAAGGGGGCAAGGTAGACCCCTCTTGACCCCCTAGGAATGATGTTGGGATTATTAAAGGGTCCTGTGGGGCAAATAAAAAAATTGGATTTTTCGCTGTAGAAGTGCTTCCCGGTTCGCGAACCGGGTCGCGAAACGGGAATTCGCCATTTTGTGTTTCGATTTAATTAAATTACAAGATGGAGGAAAAACAATGTGAGAAATGGGTATAAGGGGGTAAGGGAGACGTATCCTGACCCCTATGTTTTCTGAGGATGGCTGAGGATGCTCATATATGTTGATACATGTCTTCCAGCGGCTGCGCGTGAGCGTTTTTTTTTTTTGTCTGCATGACGTCTGTTAACGTTCGATTCGAAGGAAATCAGGAAGTGTTGACCGCCATTTTGTCACTGCGAGTAAATATTTTGTAAAAAATAATTGTTATAAATTAATCCGTATTGATAAACATTGTCTGCGCCATCTTGCCTTTTTTCCAATGCCACACTTTTGTCGTGCACGGCAGCCATTTTAGATGCCTTGACCAGACCCACTCTCTGCACTCCGCCGATCCTCAGCATGGCTCCCCACCCTCGCAAGCATCTCCCCCACGCACTGGTCACCCCCGCTCTCTCTCTCATGCATGGGCCATAAACCTCCCCCCATCTGCGCTGCTCTTCCCTGAGAATCACACCCTGTGCCCGCCCGACACCTCCCTTTCACCCTATTCACTACCGCACCATCTGACACTACTCTTCCTCTGTGTCTGATTGTCCAGTCCGGTCCCAGGCTATCACCTAGCCGTGCGGATGTAGTTTATGGCCCCAACTGTAAAGAATAACCCCTCTTCAAAGGAGTTACAGTAGATCAAGGCCCCCACCCCATGAGATCCGTCACACCACACGCATTCCTACTATCAGATAACGATCCTGTATTGTGATTGGGGAGGGGATTCTCACTGTAAGGGTGTGTGGGACCGAGCCTGAAGTGGAAGATTCCAGGGATGCCTTTTTGTACATCAAAGTCTTCACAATTATGTGTCACATTAAAAATATATAGCACTCCAACAAATTAGTAGGATTATAACTCTTTAATAACTTATAAATATATACAACGCTCCAACAAAGTAAACATGTTAAAAAAAATAAATTACACAACTATTTACATGGCAGCTTGCTCCAACATCCATCTCAAAGCAACAATGGGCTGCTTTGGTTTGTCTTTTAGTTGGCAAAATCCGTCGGCCTGTGAGGTGGCGTCAGTAGCGGTCCGTTGTGCGAATAGGCCGAAGGCAGCACAACGCGCCGAGATCCGGACGGCACCCAGGTGGTGTCCAGTAAGTTGTCGCACTGGTCTGGCCATCCTACAATGCTGTGCCGAAAAACAGCGTGGGCAAAATGAACGGGCCTCCCCCGCCTCCCCAGGTGGAGGCTCCTCTGCTGTAGTGGGGCGCCCCTTGGCGTTTCACTCGCCATCCAGTTGTTTAGCGCCCACTTTTGCGGCACTGTGCCTCATCCCCCATTCAGCTGAGTTGCGCCCACTCTTGCGGTGCAGCGATAGGCGGCTGCCACAGGACTCTTAAATTGGCGGCCGGCTCTTCCGATTTGGGCCTGGTCCACTAAAATGACCCTGGGACACATTTGAACTTGAATATTTGCCTGCTAGGGCTTGGGCCCCATTCTCGAAAGCGTCCCCTCAGCCTCGAAGATTCTACAAAAGTCATCAGGGCCCTTGACTCCCGCAGGCTTTCGGTGGGGAGCGGCTGCCATGATTGCTTGCGGAATGGCCACGACGGAGACATGAGATGGTGGTGCTCTCATGCTGACGCCAGCTTCAGTCTGAAACATCCAGAATCACTGTAGACTACCAATTCGATGACTTCCAGTGGAGCCCCAACGTGACCCGGTAGGGAAGAACTTGCCCTCCCCTCTTTTGACTGATGGTTCTTGTTGCCTGTCTCCTCTGTTGTTATCTAACGGAACCTTTTTGGATTGCCGAGTGAGAAAAAAAAAGGTGGGGCTTTCATCATTTGGGAAAAAAAAATGTTTCAATTCAATGAAAAGTTTTATTTTTAGGTCACATGATCAAACCAAAAGTAAAATGAACCAATGAAAACTTTTATAAACAAGTCACATGACCTGTTATGCGGCTTTGGGCTATAAAAAGCCTACAAAATCCATTGGCCTGTGAGGCGGCGTCAGTAGCGGACCGATGTGCGATTAGGACGAAGGCAGCAGAACCCGCCGAGATCCGGATGGCACCGAGGTGGTGTCCAGCAAGTTGTTGTACAGGTGTGGCCATCCTACAATGCTGCTCTGAAGGTCGGCGTGGGGTGCCCGGGGGGGGGGAGGCGTCGCAAACGGGCCTCTCCCGCCTCCCCAGGTGGAGGCTCCTCATCTGCAGTGGGACGCACCCTTCGCGTTTCACTCGCCATCCAGCTGAGTTGCGCCCACACTTGCTGCTACAGTAGGCCGAAGGCAGCACAACGCGCCGAGATCCGGATGGCACTGAGGTGGTGTCCAGCAAATTGTTGGGGGGGGAGGCGGTGCAAACGGGCCTCTCCGGCCCCCCCAGGTGGAGGCACCTCATCTGCAGTGTTTGCCTCTTAGTGTTTCCCTCGCCGTCCAGCAGAGTTCCGCCTGCTCTTGTGGCACAGTGCCTTACCCCCCATCCAGCTGAGTTCCGCCCGCTCTTGCGGCACAGTGACTCACCCGCCTTCAAGCTGAGTTGTGCCCGCTCTTGCAGCTACAGCGTCTCGCCCACCATCCAGCTGAATTACGCCCACTCTTGCAGTGCAGCGATAGGCGGCTACAACAGGACTCTCAAAATGGCGGCCGGCTCTTTGGATTTGGGTCTGGTCCACTAAAATGGCCCTGGGACACCTTGGAACTCGGACACTTGCCTGCTAGGGCATGGGCCCCATTCCCGAAAGCGTCCCCTCTTTTGACTGATTGTACTTGTTGCTTATCTCTTCTGTTGTCATTTAACGGAACCTTTTTGGACTGCCGAAAGAGGTTCTGGTCTAACCGCTGGTTGGTGGAGACATTTTGATTATATCCTGGACCTGCCGGGCCTCGCCCAAAATGGCGCCGGTATAAATGGGACTCGTAACTCCTTGATATCACGAGATACGTATGCAGTTTTGAAGCACATGGCGGGCGGGGACGAGTACTGATTGAACATTTAGACATCCCTATTGATATTAAGTTCTGATGTGTTATTGATTACTGTACTATTGAAAGTTTGAATTAACGTCACCCATGGTACTTGCCCGCAAATGTATATCTAGATAATTTTATTGTAACTGGCCCTGTTGTACTTTAATTATAAAATGTACTTCCACTGATTCCGCAACTGTTAGATACCTTAGTTCTTGCAACCTAATGGGTCGCCTGTTACGTTCTTTTACAGTGTAAATGTCCCCTCATCATATCCGATTCAAGTTTGCTCCGTGGCCGGCCCACATGGTTATAGGCCTGTATTTGTATACTGACATTTTCACAATAAAGGTTTTAAAAAAAAAACATGGTAGTAGTACCTAGATTGGTAAAGTTTTGAATAATAGCCACTGTTTTCGAATCAGTAAAAAGCAAGTGAAATAAAGCAGCCCGATTACATGATGGTTAAAAGGTATAATACGCAGGAACGCAGTAAAGATAAATGGTCAAGGGCTATTGTGCTTTCCACTCCTGCAACATAAAGTGATCGATAAGAATCCGATATTCATGCCTATCAGCGACTAAGACAGCAGGCCGAGCCTCTTTTGTTCAACGGCTCCCTCATGGGATGAAGAAACGCCCTTTTTCTCGAAATAGGAATATTTCACTTGCAGGACAGTTGTAAATTTCCCGGGAAAATACATTAGCCTGGAGCATTCTTAGTGATAAACTGTAAATGCATCTGGGTCTTTTGCTTTACAAGTAAGAGGGAGAAAAAAAAAGGTGGGGCTTTCATCATTTGGGAAAAAAAAATGTTTGAAAGCAATGAAAAGTGTTATTTTTAGGTCATATGACCAAGCCTTCTATCATTAGAAAAACAAAAGTAAAATGAACCAATGAAAAGTTTTATTAACAAGTCACATGACCTGTTATGCTTACGTTACGCGCCGCGCCCTGGATCGTTTCCGGGAAGCTGCGCCTCGCGCACCGGAGCACTTCCGGGTGCGCTAACGCGGCACGTCATATGACGCATTACGCGACAACGCAGGTCCAGAAAATAGTCAAACTGTCTCCACCAACCAGCGGTCGGAATATAACCCCTTTCAGCAGTCCAAAAAGTTCTGTTAAATGACAACAGAAGGGACAGGCAACAAGAACCATCAGTCAAAGAGGGGAGGGCAAGTTCTTCTCTACCAGGTCACATTGGGGCTCCACCGGAACTGATCGAATTGGTAGTCTACAGTGTTTCTGGATGTTTCAGACTGAAGCTGGCGTCAGCATGAGAGCACCACCATCTCGTGGCTACGTTGTGGCCATTCCGCGAGCAATCATGGCAGTCACTACCCACCGGAAGTCTACAGGAGTCGGAGGTCCCGGTGACTGTTGTAGAATCTTCAAGGCTGAGGGGACTCTTTTGGGAATGGGGCCCATGCCTTAGCAGTCAAGCGTCCGAGTTCCACGGTTGCTCAGAGCCATCTTTGCAGGCCAGGCCCAAGTCTGTGGAGCCGACCGCCATTTCGTGAGCTCCGTAGCAGCCGCCTGTCGCTGTACCGCAAGATTAGGTGCAATTCCGTTGGATGGTGGGTGAGACGTTGTAATAGCAAGAGCAGGCGCAATTCAGCTGGCCGAGCGAGGCACTGTGTCGCAAGAGCGGGCGCAAGTCAGCTGGTCGAGTGAAGCGCTGGGGTGTAGCTGAGAAACCTCCACTTGGGGAGGTGGGGGAGGCTCGTTCGCGCCGCCTCTCCCTTCTAGTGCACCCCACGCCATCTCCTGGCGCAGGTATATGTGATGGTCGGACCAGGGCACCGCAGGACGTGACTTCAGGTCAAACGGATTGTGGGACAAGGTGTGGAGCAGGCGCAATTATCTCGGGGGCCTCCGTCAAGCGGTTCAGGGAGGCACATTGTTTTCCAATGCAGTCAGGTTCACAAACAGCCCCCACTTACTTTGAGAATAGTGAAGCTGCAGCAGGTGCAAATAAGCTTCAGACAGTGTTACAAGCGCTGCTCGGAAACCTCAACCTTGGCACCCAACATCCAGGACTTATGCCATTTGTGCAAGGCAGTGACATCGAAGCATCTCAGGAACCAAGCAACATACTATATCCAGAGTCCTTACCACAACCTCTGCCTTCCTTCTTACCTAGTTATTGTTCTTTCACTCCCACTCCAGGCTTTTAGTCTGTGATGGAAAACCATGAACCTACACTCACCTATGAAAATCTTACTATTGATGGTTGATATTAAACCCCAAATAAAAAAGCCTTGTTTGGATCGATGTTGCAGCAGGCTGCCATGTAAATAGATATTTAATAAAACGTTTTACCCTGTTACTTGTTGATTTTGAGTCCCAAATACAAAGGCTTGTTTGGATCGATGTTGCAGCAGGCTGCCATATAAATAGTTATTTAATAAAACGTTTTACCCTGTTACTTTGCTGGTGTGTTCTATATATTTATAATATTTGCATAGGGTTTGTCGTTATTTTGGGTGGGGTGGGCGGCGGAGCCGAGCTGTCTTGCAGCCATCATGGTGTCGAGCTCAGTTCCTCTCACTAGTTTCGTATTTCTCATGAGGGGTTGTTCATAATGTTTCTATTTTAGCGAGGTCAAAAAGAGATCCCATTAGTGGCCTATTGATTTTGCTTGATTCCTTTTGTTTTTTTAACGATTTTTCACTATCTGCAAAGACTAAACAGAGTATTGCGACTTTGTGCTTATTTGTAAATAGAGAATGAACCAAAGAGAACCAATTCCAAAACAATAAATGCTAGGATAACAATCAATCAAATGGAGAGGGAAGCAGGCACGACGGATTACAACGGCGGCAAAGGACTGTGTTACCTACCCTTCACTATCTGCAAAGAGAGAATACTCCTAAAAGAAAAGAGGGGGGGGGCAGTGTTCAAAGCACATCAGCGTGCATAAACACAAAAATGTTTTTACCTACCACGTACTTGACATTTTACAGCTTTTGATATTTGCTATTAAAAAACTATTGAAATTCACTGAAAAAAACCATAGGTTATAGACCATATATCGTTAGGAATTAGCATTTACAAAACCTTGAAAATTCACTGAAAAGAACATGGGTTTTAGACCATATATAATTAGGAATTAGCATTTACAAAACCTTATTTTATTCACACAAAACCATTGAAATTTCATATATAGTTAGTTGCACTAACTATATATCGCGCACCCGCAATCCACTGCTGATCATGTCACATATTACATCATTCATGACATGATCAGTAACATCACTGATGACATCACTGATGACATCTCAAATGACATCACTGATGACATCACTGATGACATCTCATTTGACATTACTGATCACATCACTGATGACATCAATAATGTGATAATATGGTGAACCTCTTCAGACTCTAATATAATCTTAGATACACTCAGAGTAAATAGACACTCACAGACTGTCACTCATCCATGGAGTTACTCACACACCTAGTCAGTCATGCAAAGAATAAATCACACTTCCATTTCTTCAACTATACAGTTATACACACCTTACTTATTCAATGATATACTAACACATATTTACTCTCTTATACAATCCCTGATACAAGTTCACAATGATCCATACAGCCACTCACAAATTCACTGGCTCTTATGCACAGTTATTTATATATGTCAACTCTCACATGTACTGTGTTTTACATATATACTTACTTTGACATGTAGCACTGAGATATCCATTCACTCACCAATACACTCATGCACACAGTCAACTGCCCATACAGCTGTTTCTACATGCACTTTTGAACCCATACATCTAGTGAATCAACTGCTCACACATCTATGCACAGAGTCATACACCTCCCAGCCACCCACACACACACACAGTCCCCCATACAAATACTTGGGCAACCAATCAATAACCCATATACTTAATCATAAAGCTACTGATCAACACATGCAGCAGTTTACAGTACAACAGACATAATGATGCATAAATTAAGACAGTTTAGTCACTAACCCATGCACTCAGTGAGACACATTTAATCACTCACTCATACAGTCAGTCATGCACCTACTAAATCCTTCATCCAGACACTTATACATCCACTCATTCTTCAATATGTAAGACATATGTTGACTTTACAGAAACACACAGTCACTGGATGTTGTCATCAGTGATGTCATTTGAGATGTCATCAGTGATGTCATCAGTGATGTCACTGATCATGTCATGAATGATGTAATATGTGACATGATCAGCAGTGGATTGCGGGTGCGCGATATATAGTTAGTGCAACTAACTATATATGAAATATATATATTACCTATATAATATATATATTTCATATATAGTTAGTTGCACTCAAAAATACTGTTTTACCCACTTTCACGGTATTATCTGTACTGCTGGACACATACCCTGTTTCTCATCCCCAATCGTCTCTGATAACGATTCTAATGTCTTGTGCTAAACTCGTGTTGGCTAGAGCATGGATAAGTCCTAAACCTCCTGATATATGGGAATGGTGGTCATTAGTTAATGAAATTTACTCTATGGAGCAAGGATTAGCCAAACTAAGAGGGGTTCTCTCACTACAAAAATTTCAGAAAACATGGGGAAACTTTTTTGACGGTCCTACGTCCAAACAGGAATAGAAAGATTTTTTTTTTTTTGGACTATTTTATGTATGTACGAAATTAATTATTTTGTTCTTTTTTCTTTTTTCTGTATACCAAGTGGAAAAAATGAAATTAGCTCCTTTTGGGGAGCAGGTTACTTATATTTTGTAAGCAAGGATTTTGTATAATATGTACCACTATTTGCCTTCTCTAAAAGTTTGTCAATAAAATAAAACTTTAAAAAAAAAAGAAATATATATATTACCTACTGGTGGTCGCCAGTAGGTAGTTATAGTTAGGACTTAGTTTCCATAGGAAATCCTCAACATTCTATTTGGAATAACTTTGGCCCTGGTGGATGAATCTTTGCGAATTCCTTGAAGAAGATGGCTCGGTCCGTTGCGCTCCTTCCCTGAAAGTTTGGGGGGGATTGGTCAAGTGGGGGCTGAGATAAAAGGGGGGTCCCAAAACGTGTTTTCTCCATGTTATTTTCCATGGGACGTTTAGACTCGGCTACAGGTCGAATGGCTGAATGGATTTATAAGAAATTTGGTAAAACTGTAGAGTCCGGTTCGCAGATTACGCTTTTTCAGTAGTTGCTGAGAAAATTAAAGTTAAAGTTAATTATATATCTATACGCGCGCACAGGTGCACGCACCCAAGCGGCTGCGCGTGAGCGGAATTTTTTTTTGCTGCGTGACGTCTGTTAACGTTCGATTCGAAGGAAATCAGGAAGTGTTGACCGCCATTTTGTCACTGCGAGTAAATATATTGTTCATTTCAAAGCGTTGAAACATGGAAAGGGGAGAAGGTAGAGATTATCTTGCTGCATAGGTTTTCTCGGGGTGTGCAGTAAGGCCCTTAAACGCGAAAAGATATATATTTATTTTTTTTAAAAGTTGCGGGGTGCGCGCACCCGGTCGCGCACACCTATTTACAAGAGTGTGAAAATGGAGATAAATCAGAAGTTTGAGTGCTTAGATATAAGGTGGCTCTGAAAAGAGCCTTTGTGTTAATTGAGTTTTTTCTGCATCTATAAGTAAGTACCGATGCAGAGCCTGATGTTGCAGAGGAAGATTCTGTTTCCCTCATCCGTGAAATGAACACCGTCTCTCCTATAGACGTCTTGCATGTGGTAACGCAAGTTGTTGTGGTAAATAGAACCCATGCTATAATCTCTGAGGAAAGCAGAAACAGATTTATTTACATGTCTCCTTGCTTTCTCAATTTGTGCACAATGTTGATTGGACCAATTCCATTTCTGTCTTTGGCATATATTGGAATATACCAAGGCAGTTCAATGAAAAAGTGTCATCAATTGTCGAAATGTGTCTTTTAGAAGCATTTCCAGACCTACCCCAGTGATTGTGCCTAGATCGTTCCCACCACAGTGCACAATTATAAGGTCTGGTTCTGGGAGATGCATAAAAGTTTTCACCAATGGAATCAATTGGTGACATTTCAATCCTCTTTGGCCAATCCACGTTATGTGTACATTTGCTAAACCAAGGTTGCAAATTCGTCTGCTTGCTGCATATTTTCCACTCCAGTGAATATAACTGTGTCCTATAAGCCAGACCTTCATTTTCAAGGGATATGAAGTCGTCCTCCGATCGGTTCTGGAAGTGGAATGGTAGTTAGAAGCTGAAAGTCAGGATAAAAAAAAAGGATGAGGCTGGATGTGGTTGAAAAAATAAAAAATGATTGGTTGATTGTAATAACTGGAGATTGAAGACTACGTTGCATGTTAATGTTTATGTTAAACGAAAAGTACTATTGGGTGTGAAAAAAATGACATGTAACAGAGCTGTGGATTGGCAGGTGTTTCTGGAGGGAAAACAGTCTTCTTAGTTTGCTGTAGAACGTTGAGACATGAACTTTTGACCTGTGCCTTCAGCCAGGTGCAGAATGAGGTGTTTCCATGGAAACAGCCAGAGATGGCAGTTGGTGAGGGGTGACTTTCACGTGAGATTGAAAATATTGTGAAGGACAACCAATTGAAATGTAAATTTGATTTCACAATTTTGCGTGACGAAATGTGATTAGCTGAAGAGAGTTATATGAGTGTGTATTGACTGGATATCTGTGCCATTGAATTTTGGTTGCAGTGATAGAAGCTTAATAGACAGTTCAGTCAAACGAATATCTGTTTTGTGTCTGTCACTGTTGTACATCGTACAAAGCATTGGTAAAGGTAAGTCTGTAACAGTTTGTTTTGTCATGTACCGTAAAATATAGTTTAGTCACAAACATTGATTGATTTTCCTCGTAGCCTGAAAGAAAAGTAATTTTTGGCTGTCATAATGTGTTGTATTTCTAAAAGTAATTTTTTCTTTTAAATGTTGAATACGCAGTATAAAATATTTTTAATATAGAGAGTAATTATTTTTGAGATTTTTAAGCGTTTATATATAATGAGAGAAGTTGTTCAGGAAGTGAAAAAAATGATATTAGCAGAGAGACAGATAATGCAGAAAGAGAGAGAAATGGTAAATTACTAGTGATACCGTCGTCAGAAAATGCTAATGGTTAATGAATTTGTGAAGTTTTTGTCAGTCGAAAAAATTTCAGGCTGGTTGGTGGCCGTGGCCTGCACTGGTGGGGGTGGGGCGAGAGGGAGGGGGAAGGGGGCTAAAGTGGTAATGATTAAGGCATTCACAAAGTTTCTGTTAGACGACAAAATTATAGTGCGTTTATGGTCGCGGTTTGCACTGGTGGGGTGAGAAAGGGAGGTGGTCGAGTGAAATAAAATGGAAAGTTTTGACCATGAGGTTGTACACAGATTTGTGCAGTAAATGTGTTCGTACATTGAGGTAGCAGACGGAGTATAAAAATATCTCTCTCAGTCCTGCTGTTTGACTGCATCTTCATGTCCCTTCTGTTTTCCGTCTCCGTTGCCCTGTGTTATGTTATTGTGTGTGTGTCTGTCTGTGTCTGCCTTCAGTCCGAGCTGAGGAAGTTTGCTGTGGAGGCACACACAGATCGTCCTATCAAAGTAGTTGGAACGTTTTCAATAAAATAATTATATAATTGCATTGCTATTTTTAAAGCGCTACTGAATGTTTTCTTTCAGAATTACCGCTTGTTTGCTTTCACAGAGCAGAGGGTATGTCGTACTTCACTTGTTGGTGCCTCTGCATCTGTAGTCTGTTCTCTGGTGTCTGGCGGAGAACTGTTTGTTTTTGTGGAGATGAAAGCGTGATAAGGAGTGAAATACGACATAGCATCTGGCCTGTAGAAGCGTGGGAGCAGTGATAACTCTGAGTCAAGCGGAACTGTGGCGGTGCTTGGTAACAGTAATAATTTTTTTTTTAACAGAGGTACAACTGTCTGTACGGTGCGCGACCTACTAAGAAAGAGTTCACGGGCCGTTATAGGCTTGCGGGTTGTAGTATCAGTAAGTGAGGTCGACAAAAGAAAACATTCAGTTAGTACAGCTGAGGTTACGTGGAACACATAAATAGTGTTTCAATATATAATTATTTCAGTTTAGATTATGGATTAAAAGAGAGAACGTGAATATTTGAAATTTTTATTCAGAAATGCACTGTTTTGAAGGCAAATCATTATGTAATAGGAGTACAGACATTGCAAAAAACACAGTAATCGGTATTGTCAGTAGTACATGGAATACAGACGCTATAGTTGAAGAAAAATGAATATAGTTTCGCAAAATTAATTGTACACTCTTATAAGGAAGTATATTATATTTTAATAAATGGAAGAAGCTCTCTGGCCTTTCAGTTTAGGAACGATATATGAAAATGCTAGTGGTTATACATCATCACTTTCTCAATCAGCTGTCTACATGCGAAGCACTATCAAGTTTGTGTTATGTTACTGTGAGAGGGGAAACAAAGGCGCCAAAAGCGACAAAATGGCGAGAGGTGCATGTATGTAATCTGTTGGATGGTGCGCAAATCACTATTGAGAAGAACTACTGTATTGAGATATCTTTTGAAGGTTGCAGTATTTCATTTGAAATACAGCACAAGAAACAATAGAAATATTATTGAAAGAACATATTTTTCTCTTATGTATTTAAAAAAATATTTTTATGGAAAATTAAAGGAGCAGAGGCGTGTGAGGCGGAAATAAGCAGTTGAGAGGCGAAATGAAGTTTACAGTTATAAAAAACTCGTTTTATATTTACACATTAATTAGGGCACATGTAGCATATATTAGCGAGTTTTGCATCGAGTACGTTTGAAATAACATAAGATAAGATTTGCAATAGAATTGTTGAGATTAGAGTTTAAAAAAAAATAAAGTTGAAAATCGAGTAGCTGAAGAAAAAAACTTTAGTCCACATAAAAGACCAAAATTTAACCAGCACGAAATCATAATGTCCACTGTTAGTAAAGCCAATAGGTCTGTTCTTCATAAGAAAATATCCAAAAGAACGTGAAGAATATAGGGAGGCAAAAGGAAATGAGAACGTCAATGGCTTGCATAAGAGTTATCGAAGCATTGTGTAGGCAAAGTAGGTAGCTTCTGCTTCTAACAGGAAATCACTGTTATCATTTGAAAGTATGTCAGCTATCCAATGGAAAAGAGGAAAGCAGCATTCATGATCTGTTATTATCGTACCCTGTTTTACCATCAGAGGACAGCTCGGTGGGTTTTCGATGTAGCTCTCTGTTAGGAAAGAGTTATCCGTCCATTGTGTAGGCAAAGTATGCAGCAAGTGCTTCTAACAGGAAATCACTGTTATCATCTGAAAACATGTCAGCCATCCAATTGAAAAGAGGAAAGCAGCATTCATGATCTGTTATTATCGGAGCCTCTTTTACCATCAGAGGACAGCTCGATGGGTTTTTGATGTAGCTCTCTGTTAGGAAATCTTACGCCGCTGCAAATATATTCCAATGACCCAGAACTCTTTGTATCGCTGCAAAGGCCATAAATCCTCCGTTGTAACAAAGCTGTTCATGATCAATTAACGGATTCATGAGGTGATTGTAATTCGCTTCAGGAGGTACCAAGTTGCAGAGACATAAGTCAAGGGCCCACATGAAATCACAGCTCAGGCAATGAAATACAGGCTCCACACAGGTGAAATACGAATATCGAAATGATAATCGATATGAAGTATTTAGAAGTCGAGAGTGCTAAGGTGCCGTAGTAGAGAAGCATTCTCTGTCGAAATAGTTCTAAGTGGTCCGGCTCGTTTGCGAAGATAGGAGGTGACATCCATTTTGAATTTACCAAGATGGTAAAGGAAATGACGCAGCACTGCCGGTTCCATAGGAACTCCACAGAAATAGGTCGCCGGCTATGCAGTGAAGAGTAGCAGAATGACTTGATACATTTTCTAGCAGACTAGTCACTTAAATATTGCTTAGTAGTTATCAAAAAAATAGCCTGTCTTGAAGTGGAGGATGCGTTAAAAAATAAGGGAGTCATTTGAGCAAATTGTAAAGGAAGGTCAATTTTTTTTTACACGAATGCTGTTCTCTGTGAATATTATCTAAGTGAAAGATATGTGTGTGAGCAGATGCTACGTTAAGTTTTAAATGTGACAATGGAGCTCTTGTTCATGTCTTCCGATTCAAGGTCGGTATTCGCTGCCAAATGCAAATATCAAGGATCGCATGTGTGGGGTAGATAATCTACATTCTTAAAGGAAAGCAAATGGAGAGTTATTTTTACCGCGTTAGCTTTGTCGCTTAAAAAGTTACAGTGATTTTCAATATATGTTAAGAAAGTATCACTGATGAAGAATGAAAAAAAAAAATACTTATAATAACAGGGACTGGTGTATTTTAGAAAAGGTTTGTAACATTACAGGAATTGTAATTAAATAAAAAATGTAATTGAAAGTGTATGGTTTAAAAATGAAATGTAAAGGTTTAAAGCAGGAGTTTTGAAAGCGGTTCTGGAGGGCCAGTTGCATGATAGATTTAAAAAAAATACTACATGTTTTTTAATGGGATTATGTAAAAAATATGTGCCTTTATGTACTTTTTAGTTTATCTGCCTGTTGCCTATTCTTTGAGTTTTAGTAATGCTGTGTCTTATAACTTTACCAGGGGCGGTTCTAGGCTCATGGTGGCCTTGGGCAGGGACGGTAGGTAGGGGGTTTGTAATAGGGGGTACGGGTGGGGTGCAGAGTTCAGTGAAGAGGGGGGGGTCAGGGTGTTTGGTAGTGGATCAGAGTCAGAGGACGCCAAATTTCTGGTATGGGCTGCCACGCAAATATGTATCCATTCTCAGAGGTTTATTATATTAAGGATATATATTAACATGGTGGCTCTTGTGGTTTTGTGGTTCTGTGCATGTGTATAATGCTGGCCCTGTATTTTTTGTCTATGGACATGGGGCCTTATTTATGACGGCCTTGCACCACCCGTGCGTCACTTTTCCCATGCTAAAAGTGACGCACTGGCGGCGCAAGGTCTTCATAAATAAGGCTTTTGTTTTTTTGTGACTTGGCCTTTTAATTATGAAGGCCTACTGTTGCAGGTGCATGAATTTTAACATGGGGAAAAGTGACATATCTGTGGTGCAATGCTTTTATAAATGAGACATTTTGTATTTGGTTTTAATGCAGAGGATTTTGGGGTACTTATTAGTTATGCTTGTTCAATGCTATAATGACTGTATATTGTGTAGGAAATAGGTTTGTAATAAGTTAATAACATTTTAATATTTCCTTTTTTAGAGTGTTTGGTGCCTGAAAGCAACAACCTGCCTTTTGAATTATATAATTTGAGAGAATATATTCTTTTTTTCAGGTGAGTTACTTTTTTTGCTTTGGCAATTTCTGTGGGTGGTGATGAAAATAATAAAGAATATTTTTTGAAATGTTTGGAACATGATTTTATCTTACATTTTTCACATGTGGTTCTATCTGCTTATACTAGATATGTATTTTGAGATGTTCTCCATTGACAGTTCAAATTATCTTTTAATGAGCTTGGTGCATGTGTTCTTTTGGAAGGAGTTGAGATTTACAAATCATTGGAGTATAATGAATTCAGGTTTCTTTTAATTAATTCTTGTGAAGTGCTCATTATTTTTTAAATCTTGTTGCATTAAGTTTGGCAGTGTTTCACCTTTATTTACAGAGAGGTATTATGATATGGATCTAAATGTGATGGTCATATTTCCTGCATACCTGTGATTATAATATGTATAGGCACTTTTTTACATATTAATGTAGAGCTTTATTATGAGGTGGTTCTTCATGGTTAGTATGACATTTTGCATATGCTAAGACATTTACATGGTGAGTATGCTGTTGTAACATAAATGGAACTGTCTCTGTGGGAAGTAGTAATCTGTTAAGTTAATGATATGGTTTGTATAGTGTGATCCTTTTCTTCAGAGTGCATACATTTATATTGCACTTTGTAGTGATGAACTAAAAAAATGGGTTTCAGATATCTAGAAAATCTAAAAATAAATTTTACAGTGAAATGTCTTTTAACAACAGTAATTATTTAATGGAAAAAAAAGCTCAGTGTAAATGTTTAGAGTTATGTTGCCAATTTCTTTTTCAAAACAAGAGGAATGTGGTATCTTACAATATATAGAGTTAATAAGTTAGAGATTATAAAAATATATGTAGTTTAAAAATTAGTAAAGGTACTTTTCAGTTATACACTTATGGAAAAAGATATAATTCAGTCTCTATATATTTTTAAAAGGATACAGAAGAATAAAAATAGTCTAGTTATGGAGAATTGGTCAGAAGATAATCAAATTCATTTTGACATCATTAACGAACTGATGGAGGAAATTTTAGACGCGGTGTTTCAAGAGGAAACAGATGAAAATAATGATTTCATGGACATACCTTTAGATTCAGCTTATTTAGAGATGGTAGAAGAAGATGAGGACAATGGACTTGAAGAAGTCCCTGATTAACTAATGTTGGAAGTTCTTCTAAATTATAAACTTATGAATACATAAAAAAAATTGATAGCAAAGCATTCGTGATGACAGTTTTCTTGATATATTCGTCGATGATGTGCTTTATGAGAGTGATAAGATATGTTCTCATGAAGTGTAAAAGAGATTGTAGTAAAAAACATTAAAACACCTATGATGACCGATAGTTCTTGAAAAAAGTGTACTGTTTGTATGCTTTAAAAATGTTTTAAAAAATTGTCTATAATGTTAAAACAGATATGGAGTGTGATAAATTTACAACAAACATTCACTACAGGATTTCCTACTTTGTTCAGAGATGTTCTGTTATTATCTGTATTTAATTCGAAAATGAATCTGTGGTTTTAATTTGTACGGTATATGCTAGTAGTGAACTATAATATTTGTTATTTTTGTGTTTTACTGATTGACAATTTCATCAAAATTTTAAATTAAGATGCTGACCAGAATTGAAAAAAAGAAACTCTACAAACGGACTTACAGTTTGAAGAAGAAAGGAATTTAGGTATTTCCTAAGAAAGAGAGGACGGATTCAAAGAAGAGTGCTCCTGGTAAGCAAACTAAAAAGTTTTTGAAAGGAATTTTGGGAAGGAAAAATGTTAATATTGAAGTCCAGAAGGAGAAAACGATATCAGTATCTAAAAGGAGATATGGAATCAAAGATAAAAATGTTTCTGGAATTAGGAGAGATGAAACAGTGTACAGTAAAACCCGGACTAATCAATTCAGCCAAATCAGGAAGCGTATGTTTTACAACAGAGTAGTTTCGAATTTATTACAAAAGGAGAAAGTTTCTAAAAGAAGATCTGCTTTTTTTAAGAAGAAACAATATATAGAGGGTATCGTTGAGCGCGCATTTGAGACAAAAAGAAAATTATTTATTTTAATACTTAATAGAATAAATATTTTAAATAAGGCGATTCGAGTTTTAAAAGGTAAAAGTAAATGGAAGAGACACATAAATAGGAGTCATTTTTGTAAAGTGTTTTCTGGGAAGTGGATGCATACTTCAACTTCTGAGCCATTTTTCAATGAAGAGAGTTACTTTCAAAGTAACGATCTGTTGCATGCAGTTGACACCAGTGGTCGAGCGTATGAAGTGAAGGATGGTTGTGTTATTAAGAAAGAGAAAATTGTGGTTAGAAATGCAGAAGATGTTATGGCTAGAGAAGCTTTAGAGGGACGTCCTAATGCTCCTGTTTACAGTTGGAATTGTAGTAGCATTTGTAGTGTACGACAGGATTCAATTGATTTCTTTCGCAATTTCTTACGTAAGTACACTAAAGAAAGTCTAAAAAAAAAAATTTTAATGTTGCAAGAATTAGATCAATGCAGAGTACGAGAAAAAATAGGTCTGCAAGGCCATTCTCTGGCTTGTCTTACTAAAAAAATATGCCAGAGTGTCTTTCATCACTTCCGGATGTTAGCAGAGCATCATACTAAAATGAGAAAATTAGTGAGAAAGTTGTACTATGCAAAAAGTCCAGCACTTAAACTTAAACAGTTAAATAGTGTTCTTTTGTATGGATGTGAATTAGATGTTAAGAAGATTTGTGCAGAATTTGAGGAAAGTTATTTTGGTCCAGAGGAAGATAATGGAGAAACTGATATAATTATAGAAGGAAATGTGTTAGGAAATGTTGGAAATGTTAATATTGAAAATGTTGACCAGGAAATAATAAAGTTTAAGGTAATTGCAGGTGAGAAACCAAATTTTTCTTGTGTCTGTTGTCGACGCATTCCTTACAAAAGTCAAACTAGGTTAGTTGATTTATATTTAAAAAGTGAAGATGAAAGTAATGGTCAATGGAAAGATTTTGCAACTTATTTGTTGGTGGAAAACTATTTTGATTTGGGTTTTGAGCAACGTGTTTGTAAATATTGTTATAATAAATTAATTGAAAATAAAATGCCTGCTAGAGCTGTTCATAATAATCTAGAGTTGGTAAATATTCCATCAGAATTGATGGATTTAAATACTTATGAGACTATTCTGATTCAATGTGTACATCCTTTTCAGGCTATTGTTCGAATGGAGCCTAAGACTGGTAAATTAAATCCTTCAGATTTACAAAGAGGATTAAAGGGTAGAGTTGTGTTTTTGCCACTTGATTTAAAAAAAAATATGGAAACAATTGGTGTTGAAAATGTAGAAGAAGAACCTCTAGTTATTCTAGTTAATGGTTTACCTACAAAGAGTAAGAAAATCTGGCAAGATTTAGTGGATGTTAGGAAAGTGAAAAAGGCAACGTTGTATTTAGTTCAAAATAATAAGTATTACAAAGATGTATACGTAGAACAAGAAGATGTAAGTGAAGAAGAGGATAGTGATTTGTATAGTGGACAAATTGAAAAAGTTGATGTATCCAGATCTGAAGAAATTTATGAACATTACAGTGTTCATCCACTGCATTCCAAAGAAGCAATAGGGAATGCTATTGAATTATTTCAGATGAAAAAGGCGAAAGGAAATCCTATTAGTGTGTGGGAAGAAAGTTTGGAAGGTCGTTGTTTTCCACAGTTATTTCCTACAGGTGAAGGTACACGATATGATGATCGACCGATGCAGATTCCTGCATCTGAGTACCGGACAACAAGATTATATGCAGAAGATCCAAGGTTTCGCCAATGCATTCCATATTTGTTTCATAATTCTGTTTGAGAGTGACTTATCTGGTCTGTCTTATGCAGTAAATCATATCTTAAAAAGTGGTGTACATCTGCAAAATATTTCAGCAAAGGAATTTATGGATAAAGTGCAAAGGAAAGATAGTGTTTTGGATTCACATCTAATTAATTTAATGGCTTGTCAGCGGGGTACTAATGAGTATTGGTACCGACGTCATGGAGATTTGAAGTGCATGCTTAGAAACTTAGGAGCACCAACATGGTTTTTAACTCTAAGCTGTGCAGAGTATGCTTGGGAAGATTTACTTGAATTTCTTTGGGAGGCGAATGCAAACATAGAAAACATAAACTACAAGACACCTGGAGAACTGTGTTCATTAGATCCAGTTAATGTTTGAAGATATTTTAATCATAGATTTGAAGCTATGAAGTCTTTCATTACAAACAAGAAAAATCCGCCTCTTGGTGAAGTACTGGATTTCTTTTGGAGAAAAGAATATCAAGCAAGAGGTGCTCCTCATATTCATATGCTGCTATGGATCAAGGATGCTCCTAAATTTGGAATAGACTCGGATGAGACTGTACTGTCTTTTATTAAACAGTATGCCACTTGTGACATACCTAATAGTACAACTGATAAGGACTTAAGAGGAAAAGTGTTACGTTTTCAAAGTCATCGTTGTGGAAAATATTGTCGGCGAAAATTCAAATCAAAGAGCAAATTCTACACCAAATGTCGCTTTGGATTTGCCCGACCGGTACTTTCAAAAGGAAGAGTTAATAATTTGATGTCATGTTTGCGACATAATATCAGAAGGAGGTCACCTAAAAATATGTACAATTTAAGAAGAGGTGAAGAATCCAAATATATAAATGACTATAACCCAGTCATTTTGTCCATGTGGAAGGCTAACATGGACATACAATATGTTGCAGACAACTCTATTGCTGTGGCTCGATATGTAACGTCTTACATCACGAAATCTGAAAAGACGGAACTGAAGGAGATGTGGGAAGACATTTCTCATGAAAAGGGCCTAAGCAAGAAATTGTATACGTACAGTTTGAAGATGCTGTCTCATCGAGAAATTGGAGCATATGAATGTTGTGACAGATTATCATCAGCAAGTCTTTATGCGAAATCAAGGACTATTCTCTGGGTGAGTTTGGGCCTAGCAGAAACACGAAACCGTGTTCTGAAACCTGTGCAAGAAATTGAATATTTAGCCCAGAAAGAACCAAACAGTACAGACATTTTGAAAACAAATATGTTGGATACATACTATCCAAATAGAAGTACTCTGCTTGAAAACATTTGTCTGTATGAAATACTTCAAAATTATACTTTTAAAAGGAATGTTACGGAGAACATTGATAAAGGTGTACATGCTGTAACTGGACATGAAGGATGTCTGGTAAAACAAAGAAAAGGACACTTGATAAATCATCGGAAACTGAGTTGCGAAACACCTGATAAGAGAGAATTTTACTATTTTGCTCTTTTGCAACTCTTTAAACCATGGCGTAGAGAAGAGGAACTACTTGGAGACTTTGATAGTTATGAAGATTCATTCAACGCATCTAAAAGTAATATTGAATGTCCTGTTTTTAGTAATTATCTCCAAATGTTGAATGATGAAATAGAGCAAGAAGCGACAATTGCAGCGGAGATTGCTAGAGATAGTTCACAAGGTAGTCAAAGTTCGGCTTCATTAAGTCAAGATCCACTGGGACAACCAATTATCCAAAATGAAGCAGCCACCGCCATGGATGAGGTTTGAAAGAGCAATGCAGCAAGGTCAAGAGGAAGTAATCGACTTAGAGTAATTAAAGAAGCAGTTTAATGTTGAGCAAAGACAGATATATGATGAAGTGACAGAGCACATTGAGCATGGCTTACTTCATGAGAGAAAAGATCGCTCATGTATGTCATTTGAACCTATTCGATTATATGTAAGTGGAGAAGCTGGGACCGGTAAAAGTTTCCTAATTAAAGGAATTACTACATATTTACAGCAAACAACTCAGTCAACACTGTCGTGTGTTGTTACTGCTCCAACTGGATTGGCAACACATAACATTAAAGGTGTTACTTTACATCGTTTACTGATGCTGCCAGTTGAACATGAAAATAAATTACAATATCAGAGGCTATCTGGAGAAGCTTGTTTTGAAGTTTCTAGAGTCCTTAAAAAATGAAACTTCTTATTATTGATGAAGTAAGCATGGTATCCAATTTAATGCTTGCTTTTGTGCATTTAAGAATGCAACAGACACTTAAGACAGAGTATGATGTGTTATTTGGAGGTAAACATGTCATAGTTTTTGGAGATCTACTGCAGCTAACTCCTGTGAAAGGACAACCTGTGTTTGAAACTGTTACACATGAGGAGACCAGAAAGTGCCTGGGTAGAATTGGAAATGTAAATATATGGTCACATTTCAAATATACTGAACTGATTCAAAATATGCGACAGGCAAAGGATACTAAATATGGAAGTATTCTTCAAGATATTAGGATTGGAAAACTAACTGAAGATGCGAAACACACTCTACGAACCCGATTACTTTCCAAGCTGTTTCCAAATGAAGATAATGTACTGAGAAAATATATAGTAACGAGGTAGCAGATAAGTCAGTGATATGCTTGATGCCAACTCTGAAAGAATGTTCAGTTTTTAATGAGAAAATGTTGAATTTAGAAAATCAAGAAATTAAGAAACTGGAAGCTAAAGATAGAATATAGCATGAAGGTAGTACTATTGTTTTGTCTGAAAAGTTGAAGTTAAAATTGGATTCTCTTCAAAAAACTATATCTAAAACTGCTGGTTTAGAGAAAAATCTGTATGTATGTTTAAATTGTCGGATAATTTTAAGGAGAAATTTACATGTAGAAAGAGGATTGGTAAATGGAGCAATGGGTAATGTTGTTGGTTTTGTCAATTATACAAATAGAGATGAGATTGAATTTTTGAGGATAAAATTTGATGGAATTGAGAAAGTTCAACAAATTAGTCGATGTTCAACTCGTTTTTTGCTTGTGAAAGACTTATATGTCCGTCGTAAGCAATTTCCAATTTGTTTGGCATATGCAGTGACTATACATAAATCTCAAGGTTTAAGTGTAGATTGTTCTTTGGTAAATATTGGAAGCACTGTATTCAAAGAGGGTATCGCGTATGTTGCTTTATCGCGAGTTAGAACTTTATGAGGACTTTATCTAATTGATTATGATGAGACAAAGATTAGTGCAGATTTAAATTGTGTGAAGGAGTATAATAGGTTAAGAAGAGAACATGCTCCAAGTTTACCTCAATATCCTTTAATTGAAAGGTGTATAGTTGGTCAGAAAAGGAAAAATGAGGACAAATGTGCTGAAGTAGTCGAGAAACGACGAAAAAAAGATGTAGCTGTTGTTGGTAGCCGTAGCAAAACTGTTAGTATTGAAGAGATTGTTGCATTTAAGTTTGAAAATAGGTCTGGTGTTAACTGCTATGCAAATGTAGTAGTTAATCGTGTTTTCTTTTGAAAAATGTTAAGGAACAGATTATAGAATATCAGGAGCAAACATTTTGCTATTCTTTAAATTCTATATTTGAAATATGTAGTAGTGGTGATAGTGAAGTAGCAAGTGTTTCAGAACTAAGGAATGTTTTAGACATATGTGCAGGAGTAAATCAATTTTCTCAGAATATTCAGCAAGATTGTCAGGAATATATCATGTATATGTTTACAGTTTTGGAAGATGAAGGTGTAGATATTGATAGCCGCTCACTTGTTCTTGCCATATTGGAGGAAGGTTTCACACTGCACACGGAGGGTGCATTCTGCATTTAAAGGCATTTGTGAGGTTGCGCAGCTGGTGGGAGCTTCTCCGCATTCGGCGGACAGCCTGCATGCTCCCAGCGTGCGCTTGACCTTCAACTACCTGCCGCCTTCACCGGGGGACTGCGAGGACCAGCAGCCTTTACACCTCACAGCTGGTGCCTCTTCCCCCGGCGGCCATGCCCCCCATCAGCCGGTATTTACTTTTTGCGACACCCGCTCCGCAGGTGCCGCTCACTTGTTCTTGCCATATTGGAGGAAGGTTTCACACTGCACACGGAGGGTGCATTCTGCATTTAAAGGCATTTGTGAGGTCGCGCCGCTGGTCGGAGCTTCTCCGCATTCGGCGGACACCCTGCACGCTCCCAGCGTGCGCTTGACCTTCAACTACCTGCCGCCTTCACCGGGGGACTGCAAGGACCAGCAGCCTTTACACCTCACAGCTGGTGCCTCTTACCCTGGCGGCCACGCCTCCCATCAGCCGGTATTTACTTTTCGCAGCACCCGCTCCGCGGGTGCCGCTCACTTGTTCTTGCCATATTGGAGGAAGGTTTCACACTGCACACGGAGGGTGCATTCTGCATTTAAAGGCATTTGTGAGGTCGCGCCGCTGGTGGGAGCTTCTCCGCATTCGGCGGACAGCCTGCACGCTCCCAGCGTGCGCTTGACCTTCAACTACCTGCCGCCTTCACCGGGGTACTGCGAGGACCAGCAGCCTTTACACCTCACAGCTGGAGCCTCTTCCCCTGGCGGCCACGCCCCCCATCAGCCGGTATTTACTTTTCGCGATACCCTTGTTCTTGCCATATTGGAGGAAGGTTTCACACTGCACACAGAGGGTGCATTCTGCATTTAAAGGCATTTGTGAGGTTGCGCCGCTGGTGGGAGCTTCTCCGCATTCGGCGGACAGCCTGCATGCTCCCAGCGTGCGATTGACTTTCAACTACCTGCCGCCTTTGCCGGGGGACTGCGAGGACCAGCAGCCTTTACACCTCACAGCTGGTGCCTCTTCCCCCGGCGGCCACGCCCCCCATCAGCCGGTATTTACTTTTCGCGACACCCGCTCCGCGGGTGCCGCTCACTTGTTTTTGCCATATTGGAGGAAGGTTTCACACTGCACACGGAGGGTGCATTCTGCATTTAAAGGCATTTGTGAGGTCGCAACGCTGGTGGGAGCTTCTCCGCATTCGGCGGACAGCCTGCACGCTCCCAGCGTGCGCTTGACCTTCAACTACCTGCCGCCTTCACCGGGGGACAGCGAGGACCAGCAGCCTTTACACCTCACAGCTGGTGCCTCTTCCCCCAGCGGCCACGCCCCCTGCACGGACATATTGATTCGAACAGTCCTCCCCGCAACGCGGGACGAAGCGCGGGGCGAAGCCCGGGCCAAGGGCGGGCCCGTTTAAGCCCGTTCAAGACCGGGCAAGACTGGACTGGGCCACCCTATTTACGTCTGCCTTTTACCCTTTTATCTTTGCTGTCATTGTGTGTATTTCTAAATAAGCCCTTGTAGTTCGCATTTAGACTTTACAGTACCTCTATACCACAACGAACTACATTGCATCATGTCTCCGAGAACCACCAGGAATACAGTTAAGAAACAGGCCCAGGCTGCTGCTGAGGTTATTGGGCCAATAGACCAATTCATAACTAAAGCCAATGAGGCCATTGAGCAGGGCATTACCCTATTGGAACGGAGAGTCTCACAGGACCTGGCTATCGCCAGACGCTCATCTATGGGCTTACTGGCCACTGCAAAAACTCCCCAGCATCTTGTTGAGTTACCCCCTCCCCTGACAGTGCACGCAGAGATGCATACTGTCCCCCGCACAGTGGACCTATCTGCGTCCTTAGATCTTTCCGAATCCCATCTTTCACTTGAAAAATCCCCAGTTATTTTTGCTACCCAAACTGATGTTGCTCCTTTCACAACTACAGCTAGGGGTGCACGCGAAGGTGCAATCCCCAAACAAAAGAAGAAGAGGGAAACTACTAAGTCTCATCATACTACTAACTCCCCCCCACAACTATCCCTGCAACCCCTTCCGCTTCTCATCCACCCCCACAAACCATTAATCTTGCCATAACTCCTCACCAACCTCCCTCCCCGTCTTGTCCTTAGCCCTGAACTCAAGTAAGGGTAACAACAAAGATTCCAACTTGGCTCAAGGAAGGCCCATTACTCATAATACAAACACATCTAAGCCTGGTACGACTGCACCGAATCCCCACACTACCAAACAAAAGGTCCCACAGAAACCCATCCAAAAACAGCCACTAGCACCTACAACCAAGCCACAAGCACCTCCCAAATCATCTAATCCCATACCGACCCAATCTTCAACCAACTCTAAGTCACTGTCATCTACCCAACCAAAACCTCTTCCTGTCCCCCCTACCCCTGCCCTTCCTACCCCTGCCCCTACCCATCCCAAAAACTTGTTGGATTTAACACCATCCCGAGAAATCGAAAGAGAAGGGGCCATCCTATCCATCTTCCACCTGAGGCATTCCCCTATGTAGTAATAATGACAGGTGTCCCGGAACTCCCCCCAAATCAGGACGAACCAGTTTGGTCATTAAAAAACAAAGTTATATACTGGTTGTCCAATAACAGACCTTTACCAACCTTTTTGGACAACAGAGTTACCACTGTGCGCAGAGTGCCCTGGCTAGGCAATGAACCCAAAAACATCCAGGGTGACTGCGTCATAGTGAATTTCGCCAATCCTAATACAGTTGAGCATATCTGCTCCTGGGGAGACCATACTTCCACTGAAGGGATCGCCACCCACAATCTGTCATATTTCTACCCTCTGACTCCACGACACAATGCCGGTCCCCCGTGGAGCTGGACGAGAGTGGGGAACTGGGGTGGAAATAGAGATCGAGGCCATTGGACAGGTTACGGTTTTAGCAATCCACCACCTGGTCACTTTACCAACTGGAGAGGCCCACCGCTATCCAACAGATACGATTGTTTGGTTATGGTAGACTGACCATCAATCCCATTCACCGAAGTCAATGCCACCAATAATGTACCGATTCACTCCAAACATATTTCCAAGAAAGCTTGGATGGCTGGTTCCACCCCGCCTTCTCTGTCTGGCACCCATACTGAGCCTTGCACTCCCCTGTTAACTCCATTCTCTCAGTCGACATCCCCTATATATCAAGATTCCTGTCACGGTCAGTCAACCCTCCCCGAGGAGTCATACACGAGTCAACAACATATCACCCCAACCTTCTGTGATTCAAAACTAATTCCCTCCCCTCCTGTCCGAATCGTCCAGTTCCATTCTTCACCTCCTTCTGCTGATCTACAGACCTCAAATTCCATCTTACCACCAACCTGGGATCTTCCAGTGCCCTTTTGGAATGTAGCAGGCCTCAGATCCAAGACTCATCTCCAGTCTTGGTTCGACTTGGTTAATAGGCATAAGTTATTCTGCCTCCAGGAAACCTGGGCTATTGACCCTATTCACATTCAGGGCTTTAATACTTTTCATTTTCCCGCCAGCCTGTCTACACACGGAAGACCTAAGGGTGGTTTAGCTATCTATATCTCCAATCAAATTCCATTTATGACCATTGAAGTTCCCTCAGTATCTTCAATTCTCCAAATCCTTAAGCTAGTCCCCGACAAAAGCTCCTGTTACTATTTCATCAACATGTACAATAACTCTACACCTGCCGACTGTGTAAAATCTCTGTTAGAAACTACATCATATTTGCATGACCAGAAAGCTAAGAACCCGCAGCTACAATGTCATGTTGTGTGGGGTGGGGATGTTAATGTTTACCTATGTAACAACTATAAAAAAGGTATCTGCGGGCTCCAAGACGAGCATGATGTCCCCATTGCCCACTACCTTAAATAACAGTCTTTTTGCACTAGAACTTGAATTTGCGAATGAATCAGAGAGTCCTGTTGTCGAATTCAAGCCGACCTTTCATGGTAGAGGTCTTTCCACTATCATTGATTTTATTCTGTGTTCATAAACTTTAAATAATCGATTGAAAAACTTTATAACCGGCACTGATCCCTCCAGTGATCATTACTCCAATAGTATTACCATAATATTTAACTCAGCCTCCCCAGCTCATTCTAAGACTAGTCTCCTAACGCAGCATTCCTTGGAGATGAGTAAAACCAACGGCTATACTGTAAAATGGTCAAAGATCAACCCCTCCGAGGTTACCAGCAAGATTATCCAAAAAACCCTTCCCCTAATATACAACTGTTTAGAGGAGACCTCACCTCCCCAGTTGATCCTCTCTAGTTTCGTTAAAATCTTAGAAGCTATTCGGCAGGAGCTTACTCGCCAACATTAGACTCATGATAAGGACTCCAGGGGGTGGTTTGATTCCCACTGCCGCAAAGCCCTTTGCGCACTAAAACGTGCTCTACATAGCCAAGACAGGGACATGTCCTCAATAGCCTTATTAAGAAGGAATTACAAGTTGGCCCAAAAAACCCGCAAACGGGAAATAAAAAACAACCTCTGGGCCCAACTGCACCAGAGCACATTAAGTAAGGACAGTACTCTGTTTTGGCGAACAGTTAAGGCCCCTTTTTTAGCGGATGCGACTGCTGTTCGCCACCTAGATGTGGCAGTACCTGCTGAAAAATGGGTAGCTCACTACTCACAGATTTTTGGGGACTCCACTTCAACAACTGAGGCCTCCGGAATCGGGGAGGCAGTCCTTACAAGGGTTAACCCTTATCCCATTGACCTCCACTTCGATCTTGTGGAGGTGACTGCTGCGTTGACTTCCTCAAAGACCGGGAAAGCTCCCGGCCCTGACGGTGTCCCACTTAACATCTTTGTGAGTAACCTAGACCTATGGTCCCCAATTGTTATGCAAGTTATGTCCGCAGCTTCACAGATTGGCCTTATCGACTCTTGGTCTACTTCTGTGCTTCTACCCATTTTTAAAAAGGGAGAACGCGACAACCCAGCCTGCTACAGACCCATTTCCCTCTTGGATTCTCTGGGCAAGGTCGCTGGGAGACTAATTTTGGAACGTCTCCAGGACTGGGCCACAGAGAATAAGATCATAACCGACCCACAGTTCGGTTTCCAGGAGGGATTGGGCACTGTAGAACAGGCCCTTAACCTGACATTGCTCATGGGAACATATGCTTGGGCCAAAGGCGGTAACCTTTACCTGGTCTATGTGGACCTAAGCTCCGCATTTGACTGCGTAATCCATTCCAAGTTGTGGGAGATCTTGAGTAACTTGGGCGTAGATCCTGCACTCCTGAAATTTCTTCGAGAGCTATACTCGGATGCAAAAGCATGTGTGAGGTATGGCATCAATGGAGAGCTTTCGGAATCATTTGGCATTGCAAAAGGCGTCAGACAGGGGTGCGTCCTTGCTCCATTTTTATTTAATATCTATACAAACGGATTGGAACAAGCGATGCTGGTAGATAACAAAGACCTCCCCTGCATAAACACCCGGTCAATCCCTGCATTACTATATGCTGACGATTCCGTCATTTTAGCAAGAACACCTAATCAGCTCCAGCTCCAACTGGACAAGTACTGCCAGTACATGCTCTCTCTTGGACTAAAAGTAAATAAATCCAAGACTTTTGTTATGCATATTGGCAAGAAAGCCCAGAAATGCAAACCTCTTTATATCGAAAACACTGGTTAGAAACTGCTAAAACATATCCTTATTTAGGGATCCTTATCGACAATCATTTGTCTTGGAAACCTGCCACCTCCAGCAAGAAATTGCAGTTTCAGCGCACAACATCGGCGCTGACTTCTTTTTCAAGGAAGCTGGGCAAGCCCGCCCCTGCCGTGATTCAGAAAATCTACCAAGCCAAATGTTTGAGTGTGGCTACTTATGGAGCGGGTATATGGGGCTACACGCCCGCTACTGAGCTTCAAATAATCGAAAACGATTTCTTGAAATATATATTAGCCCTCCCCGGAAGTGCTCCTAACTACGGTACCCATATTGAGCTCGGTTGGGAGTATCTATCTGACACCATTAGATACCAACCAATCCTCCTTTGGCATCGTATATGGACTCAGGAGCAATGTCTCCTTACTAGGTCACTAATAACTGATTGCCTTACATTGACCTACTGGAAAAAGATTCCCTGGCTATTATATGTTTTTACATTTCTGAATGATCTGAATTGTCCAGCATTTTTCACTCACCCTGTCTCATTAACGGCTATACCAAGAAAAACCTTGAAGAATCTGTGTGTCGCCCATTTAAGAGACCTACGTATGTGTTCTGAAATTGGCAAACAATCAAACACTCATTTAATGACGATACAATCCTCCTATGGCATACAACCTTATTTGTCTTTTTACCTGTCAAATTATGATAGATATGTTTTAACTAGATTTCGGTCTGATTCATTTTACCGTCTTGTCTCGTTCCCTGAGCCCTCTGATTGGTCATGTGAACTAGCTAGTTGTCCTTGTGATGGCTGTTCTTCCCAGTCTACCTTGCATGTAACTTTATTTTGTAGCTTTTACAAGACCCCGCGTAAACGCTGGCTGGTCCCACTTCTCCGACAATCAGGTCTGAGAAGATGCAGACCTGCTCTTTTGGCACTTCAGTTCGTAGATACCCCGTTTGTTGCCAAATCTATAGCTTGCTTCCTTATGGCATGTCTGAAAATTCATTCTCAACTATTGGTTACTGCATCGTAAGACTTTATTCTGATCATGTGAACAACTTGGTATTTTATTGCTGTACAGTGTGACATTGTATAGACGATTTTAATGATTAATTCATTGTTTTATGTATCTTCCAGTCAATAATGCTCAAATGAAAAAAAAATATAAATTGCTGTAAATATTTTTCTATAATGTACTTTTATGATTGAAAATTCAATCGAAATAAAGTTTCTTTTGATTTGATTTGATTGATAGTCTTTTTGGCCTTTCTTATAAATGGGAACATAAGTGTGATATTTGCTCATTTTTAAGTAGTACTGAGATACACAGTGAAAGACTTTTATATTTGACATTACCAGACTGCAAAGAAGTGCCTTTTAATAAACTAGTTAAAGATGCGCATCAGAACATGGTCTGTTCTCAATGCAAGTCTGAAATGTTATCAACTTTATTTATCCATAGATACGGACAATATGTAATTTTAATGTTTCAATGATGCAGAGCTGATGGGAGTAAATTGTGGCTTCTCAAGTTTCTATTTCTAGAAGAACATTTGTAACTGTAGCCATTATTTTTCATGAAGGGCCTTCTACATCATCAGGACATTATACAGCTTATGTGAAGTGTGCTAGTGGCTGGACGCTTTGCAATGATAGCCAATTGACTTTTAAAAAACGTTTGCCTTTTGCCTTAACTAACTCTTATCTGTTATTTTTGGAACCCAAATTTCAGTAGAATGACTTGCTGTAGGAAGATGTATACTGTAAAGATCTGAAACTTACTAGTTTACAAATATCATGTAAATGAGGGTGTACAAATCTATAAATGAAATTTGTGTTTGGCATAGTGATAACATTAGGTACACATTTACTTAATGTTTGATGGTATAAAACATGTTACAAATTTTAATTGTAAAGGTTCAGAAAACAATAGATAAGACTAAGATTAAATAATTTCAGAAAAAAACTACTTAACTCATAGTATTTGGCCACGTGGAAAAATATGAGAGAAGAAAATGAGTACTTTTGAAAATTATTTTAAAACTTATATGGACGCAAGTTTTTGGGAGAGGTATTTAAAAGATAATGAGTTAGCTTATACAATTTGGCCACGCGGAAAGGTATGAGAGAAGAAACTGTGTCTTTCAAATAGATTTTTTATAGGAGATACCTGCACGGGGCTTTGTTGAGATATCTTGAAAAATAAGTGGTACACTTTAATTAGTTTGTAACTGTGGAAGATGTAGTGTGCTTACTCAAGAAATTGCGAATTTGAGGAAACATTTAAGACATGTTTTTTTCAGGTATTTATAATATGTAGGCAGATTTTGTATGGGTTTTTTAAACACAATCATTTTGATTGTGTTTTTTTTCCCCCGCTGTTATATGATGATATATATTGAAATCACTCTTGATAGTGAAAATCAATGTATTCTGAGGACAGCAAAAATAAATTATTTAATATGTTGTTTGACTTATTTTGTTACATTGCATTCAGAAATATGTATTATAACAGATTTTTTTTTACTCTCCTCCACAGATATTATATTTATAAGGTAAGTTCAAATAATAATATCTGCGAGTTTTCTCTGCATCTCTCTTATTGTCTCCTATTGTTTTTTCTTTAATAAAATGTACTTTATAATCTTATTTTTAATTTTCTTCCACAGGTACTACGTTTTAAAAAGAAATTGACTTTCTTTTTTTCTTTTTTTTTAGGTAAGTATATAAAATAAAGACATTTTTACATCATTGTGTTATTTCTTTGTCTATCCTCGTTAAAGCAATGTCATCTTTTACACATACATATTTAGAAGGCTGAAATGCCAGAAACCGGTCCCCGGTAGCTTGTTTCCTTCCCAGTGTAAGAATTGGCTTGGTAGTTTGGTTTGCCCTGTTCCCATCATGCACTGGGACAGGAACAGACTAATTTGCATATAGCCAGGTTCTGAGCTGGGATGGTGCAGTGAGCTAAAAAGCGGTGTTGGATCTAGCCCTGATCTCTTGACTGGGTGAGAGTATTCTGCTTAATTCAGAAACTCTGTCCATCACCACCCCTTGTTGTCAAATATTTTGTCCACCCTAAGCGTGGAAGGGTATACTCAGATGTGAGTCCCTTGCTCATTGCACCATCAGGATTCAAGCAAGCCGGGCCGAAGACGGCTGAAATGCCAGAAACCGGTCCCCGGTAGCTTGTTTCCTTCCCAGTGTAAGAATTGGCTTGGTAGTTTTGGTTTGCCCTGTTCCCATCATGCACTGGGACAGGAACAGACTAATTTGCATATAGCCAGGTTCTGAGCTGGGATGGTGCAGTGAGCTAAAAAGCGGTGTTGGATCTAGCCCTGATCTCTTGACTGGGTGAGAGTATTCTGCTTAATTCAGAAACTCTGTCCATCACCACCCCTTGTTGTTAAATATTTTGTCCACCCTAAGCGTGGAAGGGTATACTCAGATGTGAGTCCCTTGCTCATTGCACCATCAGGATTCAAGCAAGCCGGGCCGAAGACGGCTGAAATGCCAGAAACCGGTCCCCGGTAGCTTGTTTCCTTCCCAGTGTAAGAATTGGCTTGGTAGTTTGGTTTGCCCTGTTCCCATCATGCACTGGGACAGGAACAGACTAATTTGCATATAGCCAGGTTCTGAGCTGGGATGGTGCAGTGAGCTAAAAAGCGGTGTTGGATCTAGCCCTGATCTCTTGACTGGGTGAGAGTATTCTGCTTAATTCAGAAACTCTGTCCATCACCACCCCTTGTTGTTAAATATTTTGTCCACACTAAGCGTGGAAGGGTATACTCAGATGTGAGTCCCTTGCTCATTGCACCATCAGGATTCAAGCAAGCCGGGCCGAAGACGGCTGAAATGCCAGAAACCGGTCCCCGGTAGCTTGTTTCCTTCCCAGTGTAAGAATTGGCTTGGTAGTTTGGTTTGCCCTGTTCCCATCATGCACTGGGACAGGAACAGACTAATTTGCATATAGCCAGGTTCTGAGCTGGGATGGTGCAGTGAGCTAAAAAGCGGTGTTGGATCTAGCCCTGATCTCTTGACTGGGTGAGAGTATTCTGCTTAATTCAGAAACTCTGTCCATCACCACCCCTTGTTGTTAAATATTTTGTCCACCCTAAGCGTGGAAGGGTATACTCAGATGTGAGTCCCTTGCTCATTGCACCATCAGGATTCAAGCAAGCCGGGCCGAAGACGGCTGAAATGCCAGAATCCGGTCCCCGGTAGCTTGTTTCCTTCCCAGTGTAAGAATTGGCTTGGTAGTTTGGTTTGCCCTGTTCCCATCATGCACTGGGACAGGAACAGACTAATTTGCATATAGCCAGGTTCTGAGCTGGGATGGTGCAGTGAGCTAAAAAGCGGTGTTGGATCTAGCCCTGATCTCTTGACTGGGTGAGAGTATTCTGCTTAATTCAGAAACTCTGTCCATCACCACCCCTTGTTGTTAAATATTTTGTCCACCCTAAGCGTGGAAGGGTATACTCAGATGTGAGTCCCTTGCTCATTGCACCATCAGGATTCAAGCAAGCCGGGCCGAAGACGGCTGAAATGCCAGAAACCGGTCCCCGGTAGCTTGTTTCCTTCCCAGTGTAAGAATTGGCTTGGTAGTTTGGTTTGCCCTGTTCCCATCATGCACTGGGACAGGAACAGACTAATTTGCATATAGCCAGGTTCTGAGATGGGATGGTGCAGTGAGCGAAAAAGCGGTGTTGGATCTAGCCCTGATCTCTTGACTGGGTGAGAGTATTCTGCTTAATTCAGAAACTCTGTCCATCACCACCCCTTGTTGTTAAATATTTTGTCCACCCTAAGCGTGGAAGGGTATACTCAGATGTGAGTCCCTTGCTCATTGCACCATCAGGATTCAAGCAAGCCGGGCCGAAGATGGCTGAAATGCCAGAATCCGGTCCCCGGTAGCTTGTTTCCTTCCCAGTGTAAGAATTGGCTTGGTAGTTTGGTTTGCCCTGTTCCCATCATGCACTGGGACAGGAACAGACTAATTTGCATATAGCCAGGTTCTGAGCTGGGATGGTGCAGTGAGCTAAAAAGCGGTGTTGGATCTAGCCCTGATCTCTTGACTGGGTGAGAGTATTCTGCTTAATTCAGAAACTCTGTCCATCACCACCCCTTGTTGTTAAATATTTTGTCCACCCTAAGCGTGGAAGGGTATACTCAGATGTGAGTCCCTTGCTCATTGCACCATCAGGATTCAAGCAAGCCGGGCCGAAGACGGCTGAAATGCCAAAAACAGGTCCCCGGTAGCTTGTTTCCTTCCCAGTGTAAGAATTGGCTTGGTAGTTTGGTTTGCCCTGTTCCCATGATGCACTGGGACAGGAACAGACTAATTTGCATATAGCCAGGTTCTGAGCTGGGATGGTGCAGTGAGCTAAAAAGCGGTGTTGGATCTAGCCCTGATCTCTTGACTGGGTGAGAGTATTCTGCTTAATTCAGAAACTCTGTCCATCACCACCCCTTGTTGTTAAATATTTTGTCCACCCTAAGCGTGGAAGGGTATACTCAGATGTGAGTCCCTTGCTCATTGCACCATCAGGATTCAAGCAAGCCGGGCCGAAGACGGCTGAAATGCCAGAAACCGGTCCCCGGTAGCTTGTTTCCTTCCCAGTGTAAGAATTGGCTTGGTAGTTTGGTTTGCCCTGTTCCCATCATGCACTGGGACAGGAACAGACTAATTTGCATATAGCCAGGTTCTGAGCTGGGATGGTGCAGTGAGCTAAAAAGCGGTGTTGGATCTAGCCCTGATCTCTTGACTGGGTGAGAGTATTCTGCTTAATTCAGAAACTCTGTCCATCACCACCCCTTGTTGTTAAATATTTTGTCCACCCTAAGCGTGGAAGGGTATACTCAGATGTGAGTCCCTGGCTCATTGCACCATCAGGATTCAAGCAAGCCGGGCCGAAGACGGCCGAAATGCCAGAATCCGGTCCCCGGTAGCTTGTTTCCTTCCCAGTGTAAGAATTGGCTTGGTAGTTTGGTTTGCCCTGTTCTCATCATGCACTGGGACAGGAACAGACTAATTTGCATATAGCCAGGTTCTGAGCTGGGATGGTGCAGTGAGCTAAAAAGCGGTGTTGGATCTAGCCCTGATCTCTTGACTGGGTGAGAGTATTCTGCTTAATTCAGAAACTCTGTCCATCACCACCCCTTGTTGTTAAATATTTTGTCCACCCTAAGCGTGGAAGGGTATACTCAGATGTGAGTCCCTTGCTCATTGCACCATCAGGATTCAAGCAAGCCGGGCCGAAGACGGCTGAAATGCCAAAAACCGGTCCCCGGTAGCTTGTTTCCTTCCCAGTGTAAGAATTGGCTTGGTAGTTTGGTTTGCCCTGTTCCCATCATGCACTGGGACAGGAACAGACTAATTTGCATATAGCCAGGTTCTGAGCTGGGATGGTGCAGTGAGCTAAAAAGCGGTGTTGGATCTAGCCCTGATCTCTTGACTGGGTGAGAGTATTCTGCTTAATTCAGAAACTCTGTCCATCACCACCCCTTGTTGTTAAATATTTTGTCCACCCTAAGCGTGGAAGGGTATACTCAGATGTGAGTCCCTTGCTCATTGCACCATCAGGATTCAAGCAAGCCGGGCCGAAGACGGCTGAAATGCCAGAAACCGGTCCCCGGTAGCTTGTTTCCTTCCCAGTGTAAGAATTGGCTTGGTAGTTTGGTTTGCCCTGTTCCCATCATGCACTGGGACAGGAACAGACTAATTTGCATATAGCCAGGTTCTGAGCTGGGATGGTGCAGTGAGCTAAAAAGCGGTGTTGGATCTAGCCCTGATCTCTTGACTGGGTGAGAGTATTATGCTTAATTCAGAAACTCTGTCCATCACCACCCCTTGTTGTTAAATATTTTGTCCACCCTAAGCGTGGAAGGGTATACTCAGATGTGAGTCCTTTGCTCATTGCACCATCAGGATTCAAGCAAGCCGGGCCGAAGACGGCTGAAATGCCAGAAACGGGTCCCCGGTAGCTTGTTTCCTTCCCAGTGTAAGAATTGGCTTGGTAGTTTGGTTTGCCCTGTTCCCATCATGCACTGGGACAGGAACAGACTAATTTGCATATAGCCAGGTTCTGAGCTGGGATGGTGCAGTGTGCTAAAAAGCGGTGTTGGATCTAGCCCTGATCTCTTGACTGGGTGAGAGTATTCTGCTTAATTCAGAAACTCTGTCCATCACCACCCCTTTTTGTTAAATATTTTGTCCACCCTAAGCGTGGACGGGTATACTCAGATGTGAGTCCCTTGCTCATTGCACCATCAGGATTCAAGCAAGCCGGGCCGAAGACGGCTGAAATGCCAGAAACCGGTCCCCGGTAGCTTGTTTCCTTCCCAGTGTAAGAATTGGCTTGGTAGTTTGGTTTGCCCTGTTCCCATCATGCACTGGGACAGGAACAGACTAATTTGCATATAGCCAGGTTCTGAGCTGGGATGGTGCAGTGAGCTAAAAAGCGGTGTTGGATCTAGCCCTGATCTCTTGACTGGGTGAGAGTATTCTGCTTAATTCAGAAACTCTGTCCATCACCACCCCTTGTTGTTAAATATTTTGTCCACCCTAAGCGTGGAAGGGTATACTCAGATGTGAGTCCCTTGCTCATTGCACCATCAGGATTCAAGCAAGCCGGGCCGAAGACGGCTGAAATGCCAGAAACCGGTCCCCGGTAGCTTGTTTCCTTCCCAGTGTAAGAATTGGCTTGGTAGTTTGGTTTGCCCTGTTCCCATCATGCACTGGGACAGGAACAGACTAATTTGCATATAGCCAGGTTCTGAGCTGGGATGGTGCAGTGAGCTAAAAAGCGGTGTTGGATCTAGCCCTGATCTCTTGACTGGGTGAGAGTATTCTGCTTAATTCAGAAACTCTGTCCATCACCACCCCTTGTTGTTAAATATTTTGTCCACACTAAGCGTGGAAGGGTATACTCAGATGTGAGTCCCTTGCTCATTGCACCATCAGGATTCAAGCAAGCCGGGCCGAAGACGGCTGAAATGCCAGAAACCGGTCCCCGGTAGCTTGTTTCCTTCCCAGTGTAAGAATTGGCTTGGTAGTTTGGTTTGCCCTGTTCCCATCATGCACTGGGACAGGAACAGACTAATTTGCATATAGCCAGGTTCTGAGCTGGGATGGTGCAGTGAGCTAAAAAGCGGTGTTGGATCTAGCCCTGATCTCTTGACTGGGTGAGAGTATTCTGCTTAATTCAGAAACTCGGTCCATCACCACCCCTTGTTGTTAAATATTTTGTCCACCCTAAGCGTGGAAGGGTATACTCAGATGTGAGTCCCTTGCTCATTGCACCATCAGGATTCAAGCAAGCCGGGCCGAAGACGGCTGAAATGCCAGAAACCGGTCCCCGGTAGCTTGTTTCCTTCCCAGTGTAAGAATTGGCTTGGTAGTTTGGTTTGCCCTGTTCCCATCATGCACTGGGACAGGAACAGACTAATTTGCATATAGCCAGGTTCTGAGCTGGGATGGTGCAGTGAGCTAAAAAGCGGTGTTGGATCTAGCCCTGATCTCTTGACTGGGTGAGAGTATTCTGCTTAATTCAGAAACTCTGTCCATCACCACCCCTTGTTGTTAAATCTTTTACATTAAACACTTTCACATAGGATTGGGTGCATTGTTATAAGGCATGCTTTAAAAGTGATTTAATAAAATGAGCGACATTTCACTGAGTGAGTTTAGCAATACTGATATATGAAAACAATGGTGGAAAATGATATTAAATGTTATATGGTGTTCTTTGCAGGACTTTAAATTCTGTGTTGCAGTGCTAATTCTGCCTCAAGATTAGGGGGCTGGGGGGCTTACTGGTACTTGTATGGTCATGATAGAGCTACTCCTTTCTGAGCCATGGTTGAGGTGTGTTCATGATAGAGTGGTTCCGTCATGGTTCTGCTTAGTGAATAGAACGTGTCAAGGAAGCGCAATCTTAGTGTTGCGCAAGCACAGCGGCAAGTTCATCACAAATGTCGTCCGTCCTGAGGACAGCTGAGGCAATGCTCATGATGGAGCGGCTTTGTGATGAGTATTGAAGGATTTAACAGCTGTTAAAAAAACCTGAGGGGTCTTTATAAAGAGAGTGTTGGTGTAATTTAAAGGGTACTTTAAAACAGATTGTGGCAGCTTTATGTTGACGTTGTGTCTCTTTGCGCTAGAATTTCGTCACTTTATTTTTTTTAAATGACAGTGGAAATAATGTATCATATATACAACATTAATGAATCTAGGAGATATGTGACATTCTAAAGCCCTGTATCATGAAGAAATGTTCCTCTGAAGTAATGCGTCTTCAAAGTGGCTGACTGTAATCCATGAGATTTTACTCAGTGACTTTCAGGCCCATGCTGTTTCAAAACTGTGCATGTGCTTGAAGCAGGCGTACGTCTTGACGCAGCAATTTGAATATAGGGGTATATTATCAAGGGGGTTTATCTCTGTTTTTTGGCTTTAAAAACCAAGAAAGCAGAGATAAAATTATCTCTCTATTACCTAGCTGCCGCTAACACCAGTTAGCGACAGCTAGTAGGAGATAGAGACCATTTTGGGCCCCACTTTGCATGTCAGTTATATTTATATCTAATGAGATGCAAAGTGGGCGTGCCAAGATGTCAGCAACTGAAAATAGTCTCTAACCTTGCTATTTCCTATTACTAGCTTTTGGAGATATTTGCGCTAAGTGGGAATATCTCTAAAAGGTAACACCTGCCCTGAGCAGTTCTTAGCCTTCTTATCCAATGGGAGGTGGAAAACATGGCTAATAGCATTAGGTCGGTATTGCATGAATAATGCTGACTTTTCTGCGATATTCATGCTTTGCAACGATTTTTACCGCATTTGCGTTAAACCTTGTCAATACCAAGGTTTATTTGCGGTAAAGATCGCCGCAGCGCCGCGGTAAATTTTTAGTCTATAACCAAGCAATAGCGATAATTATCGCTATTGCTTGATAATATGCCCCAAAGTGCACTGTTGAGCCTTGCTGTAGCTGCATTACATTTGCCATACAACTCTAGTAATGTATTATTTTTTCTGCACAGATATGTTACGCATGTATGCTGTCTTTCTGCCATGATGCGCCTCATTTTAAATGTGGCACACCATGGGTTACGGAGCAACAGCATACTGTGGTGTACATTAACTGGTGGATATCTGGGTATGAAGTAGTTCCCTTACCGAAGTGGAATACTACATTTAGTGGTTAACCTGTGGTTTTATAGCATTCGAAGACTATTTTATGCCAATTTTAGTATTCTGTAGTATTCTTTTTGTGAAGGCTAGTGCATGAAGACTACTGATATGTGAGTAATTATTCTTGAACACTAACTGAATACTAAGCAAATACTTCTTTGCTAACCGTATAGTCTTCATTTACAATGCAGAACTTTAACTGAATACATACAATTTGAATACTACTGCACTTTACCCAGACTACTATTCAAGCTGCTGCTGAATACTAAGCAAAGACTTCTATGCTAACCGTATAGTCTTCATTTACAATGCAGAACTTTTACTGAATACATACAATTTGAATACTACTGCACTTACCCATAGCTGCAGATTCTATAAAAAGTTATGTCCAAAGCATTTTGGGTCAATTGCTAAACCGAAAAGGTATGGCTAGGCTAATAGTCACAATATTAACAAATAAACAGGTACACTAGTAGATATTTCCCAATTACACATGCATAGGTGGGAGGATCTTACATTCCTCAATCATATATTTGTTTGAATTAATGGTCAAAGTATTCCAATACTCGGTTGACTTTTTGGTTTATTTTCAACAGTCCAAAGATAACAAGTAAAAGTATAAGGGGTATCGGTAAGACAATGAACAATATCCACAATCAATGACAGAAGCCCATTCATTTATCATTGAAAACTCTTGGAAAACTATATGGTTGAATTTAATTTAATTTTCTTAAGTACATTTGATAATAGCACACAACAGTGTGAATTCCTATGGTGTTAAAATCTAGCTTTTACACAACATTTAAAATGTACTTAAAATGTACTTCTAAAAACATTTGGTAAAAGTAAACACATAAAAAGTAAACACATAAAAGTAAACATATCCTTACGGGTGCCCTGGCAATTACCAGTTTACAGTGGGGGAGAGGGTTGCAGTTTAAGGTGATGTGTATCATTTCCGATCACAGAGGATTGTGTATCATATCCTAGTAATTCCAGGGTGAAGTTTGCTAGCCCCCATATCAGTTTTTCAAATCTGCTCAAATGTATGGTACCTTTTAAAGATCTGGACATGTCGATTTTTGGCTAATACAACAGCATCCACTAATCTCTCTCATAGTGATTTGGGAATTCACATACAAATGACAATTTTGTGGTACAAACAAAGCAGCAACTTCCTACTATTTCCGAAATATATACTGCTATTATCTTGTTCCAACTTGGGTTAACTTGATGGACATTGCAGTCACTGGAATATGTGTTTACACAAGGCATTGGATTTAATAGTGCCAAGTTGTGAGTTTTTCTATTTATGTCGTTGACCTGGATACATTTCAACACTTTTCCAAACTGTATTTCTGAATTATCTAAATATTTTATTGTACTTTGGTCCCGTCTGACTAGTTTGTTGAAGTTTGCTGCATACACATAGCAATAACCCTTCCTTAAACTAATTTTATCATATGATGCTACTTTCCTTTCAAAGTATACAGATACTCTTTTTTCAGCTGCTAGGAACTCATCATTTGTTAAATCTTTTATAGTAATTTTCCCCATTTGAAAACACCCATCTATTATCTCCATTCTCTCCACACATATCGATGGATCCATAAGTCTATTGATTGCATTTTGTATCTCGCCATCAATATTGCAGGTTGCTTTAAGTAATGGTATCATCTGAATTAATGTCACAGTATTCAAAATTTGCATTTCTACATTTTGTGTTCCTTCGATGTGAGACACCATGTAGCCATTTAGGTCTTCAAAATGTAAACAGATATTTGAAAAGAGTGGCCCATTGTGGTGTACACAGTCTGAAATATGCATTAACTGATGAATATTCATAGTCATGAACCTCTGATCATACAGGTCTTCAAAAATTTTGACAAAGGTGAGCAAGCAAGTCTCTGCTCGGTTGATTTCTGAAAATGTTAGACTTTCTTTATCTAGTAAATATATTCCTTTGGAGAAGAGGCAAAAATGTACAAATAGCTGATTGGGTAATACATCAGCTAGTACTGGTATTCCCCAGAAGAGCAAGAAGTTTCTGTATTCAGAGGATTTCCATAAATGTACATCTTCAAGGCTACGAGGAGGTCTTGATATGTTAAATGGAGGCTTGATAGCTGTACTCTCTTGCTAACAAGGTCTCTGTAAGAGTGTGCTGAAAAGCTTGACTTCTCATATTGCTTCTCGAACCACAATATGAGCATCAGTTTCATTACACCTGCGCAGACCCCATGCATATAATCTAAACGAAATCCATTAATACATGGGAAAAGGGAAAGGAATAGAAACCGGAAAGTGCCTTTCACACCATGAACTGAATATTCATGTTCACCCTGTTGTATTTTAGCTAATGTTCATTTATATCAGTCTTCAGATTTTCAGTTGTTCTCGGTGGTCCTTCAGGATCATCATCATTGTAAGGAAAAACATGGCAATGCCCCATTCCCGATCTTGAAGTCATAACTGGCTGTAAACAGGACCAACAGCTAAATTTCCCATTGAACTGCTTACTGTTGGTAACCAAACAACGAGCTGGTAGATCACAAGTGCATGAAAGTAGTGCAGCACGACATACAAAAACAGAGCCTGTATGATCTGTAAACATAACTCCCTTTTCCAAACGACTCAATTCCCTCAGTTAAAGAATGTAGGTATGTCCACATATATGGCTTTCTTTGCCCAATCCAAATTCCATAGACAAGCATGTTTTCTTTTGCTTTACGTTTTGTTACGGAGAGCTCATTAATCATCAAATACACAGGCCACATGCTTAGTTTACTACTTTTAAAAATGTTGACTCCATCTGTGTTCATAACAAAAGAGATATTGTTTTTCATACTTAATATCCCCTTATCAAACAGGTTTTTGTATCCAATTCCATCATAAACATCACCTATTACAGAGTTTCCATTCTGTTTGTAGTGCTCATATCTGTGTGTTCTCACTTCCTCCGTAAAATCTCTCCTCTTAAACATAGTATTTAGCTGTTCAATTATGGAGTGTTGGACAAAAAAAGCAACAGCACCAGGCTCTGTAAGATCCTTCAGACAATGGGTGTTCGTGCATATCTTTGCATTATCGCTGATGCTTTCATAGCATGAGGAACAGTAGTTTCTTATCTTAGGAATGGGGATCAGGGGGTCGTGCTGGGGGTAGTGTTTTCGAGTTTAGGGTAGTGTTGTGGTGTGTGTGTAGGGTAGTTTTTAGGGTTTAGGGTAGTGCTGGTGTGTCGTGCAGGGTAGTGTTTTAGTGTGGGGACTGGACTGGGTGTAGAGGGATGGTCGGGGGAGAGTTGTGCTGGGGGTAGTGTTTTAGGGTTTAGGGTATGTTGAGTCCTCACTTATGACGCCCCCAGAGCGACCGCGCAGCGGGAGCACCGATTGAGTGCCGAAGGTGCGCCAAAGGTAAGCCTGTCTGCGCCCGTCCGTGCCTGGACCGCGTCCAGTGCCAGGACCCCTGGACCCCGCAGACCCCAGCCCACCCGCCGGACGTACGACGCCGCCGCCCTCAACGCACTCAACACCGGCCGAATCCCGGGATGCTACAGAGCCACCCCGAGACGAACCCACGGACCCTTCAGCTGCCACGCCTGCAAGTTCACCTGCATACGGACCGGCACTACACCAGCACCCACCAAGCCGAACAACAGCAGCAACCACCTGAAGTGCATCCTCCTCAACACCCGCTCCGTCCACAGACACGCCATCGAACTCTGGAACCTCCTCGACACCACAGCTCCTGACGTCGCCTTCCTCACGGAAACCTGGATGAACGACTCCTCAGCGCCCAACATCGCCATCGCCATCCCAGAGGGCTACAAGATCACCCGAAGAGACCGCGACAACCAGACTGGAGGAGGCATCGCCATCATCTACAGGGACATCATCCGCATCAAGACCAACACCGACGACACCCTGACAACCGCCGAACACCTGCACCTCCAGATCCACACGGACCCCAAAACCACCCTGAGAGGCACCCTGATCTACCGACCCCCGGTACCACGCACACAATTCAGCGAGGACATCGCCGACTTCATCAGCCCGCATGCCCTCCCCTCCTCTGACTACATCCTCCTGGGGGACATCAACTTCCACCTGGAGAACAACTACGACCGCAACACCATCACCCTGCTCGACAACCTCGCCACCCTCGGTCTCAAGCAGCTGGTGTCCACCCCCACCCACCTCGCCGGACACACACTCGACGCAGTCTTCTCATCCTGCAAAGACATCGTCTTCAGCCACGCCACCGGACTCCACTGGACGGACCACAGCTGCGTCCACTTCACCTTCAAAAGAACGACGATCCACCACCACCAGCAACAGGTTGCTCGAAGAAGCTGGAACAAGATCACAGCTGACCAGCTCGCCGCTTCCCTGAGCCAGCACCCTCCAGCCAGCTCAGCGAACCCCAGCCAGGCCGCCGACAACCTCACGAAGTGGATCAGCGACTGCGCGGACGAACTCACCCCACTGAGGACCCCGCCCAGCAGACCCGGCAGCAAGAAGGCCCCATGGTTCACCGACGAACTCAAGAGCTCCAAGAAGAACTGCCGAGCCCTCGAGAAAGCCTGGAGAAGGGAACCAACACCGGACAACATGACCACCCTCAAGCTTGCCACCCGGAAGCACCACCAACTGATCCACGCCACCAAGAAAACTGCATTCAAGGACCGGCTGGACAACAACGCACACAACTGCAAGGAACTCTTCAACATCGTGAAAGAGCTCTCCAACCCCAATGCCGGCAACAACGACATCACCCCATCGCAAGACCTCTGCAACTCCCTCGCCTCCTACTTCCACAACAAGATCGCGGACATACACAACAGCTTCAGCACTCAACCGACGCACGCCACGCCCGAACCTCCGCCCCCCACCACCACCCTCCGCGCCTGGACTCCGATCAGCACCGAAGACACCGTCCGCATGATGAACTCCATCCACTCCGGATCTCCAACCGACCCCTGCCCTCACCACGTCTTCAACAAGGCCGACGCTGTCATCGCACCCCTCCTGCGGGACATCATCAACACCTCCTTCGACACCGCCACCTTCCCGGAGAGCTGGAAGCATGCTGAACTCAGCGCCCTACTCAAGAAACCTACAGCGGACCCCACCGAACTCAAGAACTATCCCCCCATCTCGCTCCTCCCGTTTCCAGCCAAAGTCATCGAGAAGACCGTCAACAAGCAGCTGGCCGCCTTCCTCGAGACAAATGGATCCCTCGACCCCTCACAGTCTGGCTTCCGAGCCAACCACAGCACCGAGACCGCCCTCATCGCGGCCACCGATGACATCCGAGCCCTGATGGACAACGGAGAAACAGCGGCCCTCATCCTCCTAGACCTCTCCGCGGCCTTCGACACTGTCTGCCACCGTACCCTAGTGCAGCGCCTCAGCAACGTCGGAATCCAGGAGAGAGCACTGGAGTGGATCATCTCCTTCCTCGACGGAAGAACACAGAGAGTCCGACTTCCACCGTACAAGTGAGAGGCCACCGAAGTCATCTGCGGCGTCCCTCAAGGATCCTCGCTGAGCCCCACCCTCTTCAACGTCTACATGAGCCCCCTCGCGGCCATCGCATGCCAGCACAACCTCAACATCATCTCCTACGCCGATGACACCCAGCTGATCCTCTCCCTGACCAACGACCCCGCCGCCGCCAGAGCCGACCTTCACGAAGGGATGAAACACGTAGCCGAGTGGATGACGACCAGCCGCCTGAAACTGAACTCAGACAAGACGGAGGTCCTCATCCTGGGCTCCTCGCCCTCCGCCTGGGACGACTCCTGGTGGCCCCCCGCCCTGGGCACCGCACCCAAACCGACGGACCATGCACGGAACCTGGGCGTCATCCTGGACTCCTCCCTCTCCATGACCAGACAAGTCAACGACGTCTCCTCGTTGTGCTTCAACATCCTGCGCATGTTACGGAAGATCTTCCGGTGGATCCTCACCGAGACCAGGAAGACGGTCACCCAGGCCCTCGTCACCAGCCGACTGGACTACGGCAACGCCCTCTACGCCGGAACCACCGCCAAGCTCCAGAAGAGACTCCAGCGGATCCAGAACGCCTCAGCCAGACTCATCCTCGACATCCCACGACACAGTCACATCTCCGGACACCTGAGAGACCTGCATTGGCTCCCCGTCAAATGTGTGTAAATGTATAGGCATTTATATAGCGCACTACTTACCCGGAGGGTCCCAAGGCGCTTCGACCGCTGCCAAACCCTTCCTGGCTTCCCTGAGAGATGGTCCCTTAATGGGTATCTCCAGGGTGAGACCAGGCATCCCCGGCGGTCTGGTGGGGCCGTTAGTGAGGATGAGGCAAGCTAATGCCCAGAGTTGCCGAGTGTGATCGCTGATCAGAGTGGGCACCGAGGTGAGAGAATTATCGAGTCCGCTGACCCTGGTCCAGAAACCTGCCGCGCCGGGAATCGAACCCTGGTCCCGGGCCGTCCTCTGCTCTCGGGTCTGCCGCCTCTAACCAGTGAGCCACACTACCTCACGTCAACAAAAGAATCACCTTCCGTCTCCTCGCCCACGCACACAAAGCCCTACACGATCAAGGCCCGAGCTACCTCAACAACCGCATCAACTTCTACGCTCCCAAACGCCATCTCCGATCAGCCAGTCACGCCCTCGCCGCCATCCCCCACATCCGAAGAACGACAACAGGAGGAAGGTCCTTCTCCTACCTGGCTGCCAAGACCTGGAACTCCCTCCCGACCGACCTGCGCCTGACCCAAGACCACCTCTCCTTCAGGAAGAAGCTCAAGACCTGGCTGTTCGAGCAGTAGCAGCACCCCCTCCCCCCACCCCCCCAAGCGCCTTGAGACCCTCCGGGTAAGTAGTGCGCTCTACAAATGTCTTTGATTGATTGATTGATAGTGTAGGGTAGTGTTTTAGGGTTTAGGGTAGTGCCGGGGACTCGTGCAGGGTAGTGTTTGAGTAAAGGGACCAGACTGGGGTCGGGGGAGAGCCATGCTGGGGATAGTGTTTTAGGGTTTAGGGTAGTGTTGTGGTGTTTGTGTAGTGTAGGGTAGTGTTTTACGGTTTAGGGTAGTGCCAGGGGGTCGTGCAGGGTAGTGTTTGAGTGTAGGGATCGGGGGAGGGTCGTGCTGGTACTAGTACTACTCTCTACTACTCACTGTACTCCTCTCTAATACTCACTTTCTACTACTCTCTACTTCGCACTCTCTACTACTCACTCTCTATTACTCACTCTCTACTACTCTCTACTACTCTACTCATTCTCTCCTACTCACTACTACTCACTCTCTACTACTCACTCTCTACCACTCTCTACTACACTCTACTTCTCACTCTACTACTCTCTTCTAGTCACTCTACTACTTTCTACTACTCTCTAGTACTCTCTCCTTACTACTCTCTACTCACTCTCTACTACTCTACTACTCACTACTACTCACTCTCTACTACTCTAATACTCACTCTACTACTAACTCTCTATTCCTACTCACTCTACTACTCACTACTACTCTCTACTACTCACTTCTACTCTACTATACTCTACTCACTCTAATACTCTACTACTCACTATCTACTACTCAGTTTCTACGACTCCCTACTACTCAGTCTCTACTACTCTACTCTCTACAACTCACTCCCTAATACTCACTCTCTACTACTCACTCTACTACACACTCTCTACTTCTCTCTACTCTCTACTCTCTACTACTCTCTACCTCTACACCCACACACATATGCACACACACACACATATATATATATATATATATATATGTGTGTGTGTGTATATATGCATACATATATAAGCATGTATATAATCTGCATATCTATGATGTAAATACAAATATAAATGCATGTATATATATATATATATATATATATATATATATATATATATATATATATATATATATACACATATATGCATACATATGCTTGATATGTACATGAAAGTGTGAAGGACACTAATAAAAGCAAAGCTAAAAAGCCACCTAATTTCAAACAGAATTGCTTTAACTTAAAGGAGGGCGAGACCTAATTCATTTTCAATGCTTGTTTACTTGGATTATTTCTTATTTTTTCACATTCGCCTTTTTTTTAAATTAGATTTCTGTACTTTTCATATTTTATTCTTTCTCCAGTCATTGCCACTTTCTGGACGTTTGGATACTTTGCTAGATTGCTTGTGGCCTCCCGTTTTGTGAGTAGTATTTTTTCTCTGTTCTACTTGCGTAGCGCTGACGCGATGACGTACATTGTTTGCGTGGCTCCTAATAGGACCGCAGTTCAAAGTTTGGGAGGTTGTCAGCCTAGGCTGCGTGATGGCGCTGCTCGTATCGCCCGACCGGCCACGGCGGTAAATTTAAATCAATGCTCTTGAGTGACCGCTCTGAGCTGCTGCCCCTGTTGTGAGCCTGAGGGATTCTGATGGGGATCTCCGGGAGTGCACGCACGTTTGCAATTCCCAATGGACTGGAGACGAGTGAAAACGTGTGATCAGACTCTGGGGAGTAACCGGAATTGCTGTCCTTGCATGTAAGTGTGAGACCAGTGTCAACTGTTCTTTTTAATGCTTGCCTGCTAATGTAGAGTAAATGAGTAAGTGAGACTGAGGGGTGCATTGCAGCCATCTGAGTATGTGTGTGTGTTAATCATTTACATTATACAAATACTTTGTGCAACTGCTTGCAGTCAGTGGGTGCGGCCCTTACAGACGTGTAGCTCACTCACAACGTCTGCCCTGGTGCGGGTGCGGGCCGGCTCCGAACAACTGTTTCTGGCTCCCTTCATTTCTTTCTGGTTTATTTCTCCAAAGATCCAGGAATACTCGCAGTTTGAAGGTTCGTTTCACGACAGTAACATTTGACTAATAATGAAAAACTGCTTAAGCTAAAGCTAGCTCGTATTTTAGAAATGTACTGTTAAACAGTTATGTTCTTGCAGGTTGTGATCCTTGGTGCTCACTTTAATTGCAGCGAAATGGGCTCCAATATTAGTTGACATGATGTAAAATGCACTGGGAAGATAAAAATGATCCATAAACCATACTATTTTTTCTCGTTTTTTTTTAAACGTGTTGCACAAGTTGAATTTGGTCAGCTTCAGGAAAGGTATTTTCATTTTGCTTGGGAAGTGATCAATGTGGCTTAACGGTAATCGCTGCCGGCTTTGCAACTGGGGAACGGGGTTCGAGTACCGATGTGGACTCAACAGCCTGTTGTTCTGGGCAAATCACTTAATCTTTACATGCCTGAAAGAAGAGGAATGCGACTGTGTGCATTTTAATTACCGCTCCACTACACTTTGGTTGAGTTCACACTGAAAATCTGCCCAAAAATATTTGCAGCGATATGGACCATTACCCTATTTCCATCCATTTCCATACTTCTTGCCCTGTCCCTTCAGAGACCAGGCCCCCTATGGTCCGGGCTTGACCCTCCCCGGATTTGGGCAAACCCTCCCAGAGAGGCAGGGAAACTGATTCCATTTTCTGCTTGTTTACATGGCTGTGTTCCGCTGCAGGTCACTCTGTACCTGTATCCATTTATCTGTTTTTCGTTTTTGATAACAAATGTGTGCTTGACTAAGACCAACCTGTTGACTTTGCCAATGCATGTAGTATACGTATCACAAACCTGGTTGCTGTTGTACCACAGAAAATTGTGCACTCGAGGGGGTGATTTTATTAGCAGTGTGTGTGTTGCTGGTGTTTATGTTCACGGGGACAGCCATTGTGAGGTGGTGCTGTGCAAATCCTAGGGCTCTGGGGCTGCCCTGGGCGCAGGCATGATGGGGTGATTATGTCTTGAGTATGACTATCTATGGTGACAGTGCAATGGTTGTGGGCTGTGTTACTGCTGAAAGTACAACAAGCACTGGCAATGCTATTAGATTCACCAGGGCACATCTTATATGTTCTTTTTGCCTGGTACCCTGCTCCCCCCCCCCCTCCCCCACGGATTTTTTGGGTATATTGCTTGACAAACCTTTCTGGAGTGGAACACACTAAGGCCTACTTCTTGCAAGTATAAATCTTTCTACTGCATGCTTTCTAGGTAAAGTATCTTTCTCTCTCTGTGCACAGATCCACTCTTATAACCTATACAGTCCTATCCTGTATGAGACTGAAGGTACCAACAGAATATGGTTATCAGGCCTGCTGCAGAGCACTGATGCTTGCAGAATGCCTGGACACCATGCAGAGGGAATCCCAGCAATGAGGTGCACCTGGACCTGGGTGGACGCAGTGGGCTTGGTTGACTGGGGAAGACCCTTCTTTGTCACCAGGTTGAGTTGCTTTTCAAACGCCGGTTCTCCATCACCGGTTCTTTCTACGGGGGTATACGCACAGAGCTATTTTTCTACCTCAAGCCTCTCTGAAATTAAAACATATCTACAGCACATTTTCTAGTGCCCAAAAACGCACAACATGTTCCCCTCAGACTTTCTTAAATATCAAATCATGTATGCTTCACCCTGGTAGGTTATTTACAATTAAGAATGTGCTGTCTTTGAAATGGTAAGTGGTAACAGTTCCAAGTGTAATTCTTATTTCACAGAGCGTGAGGTGTTTTCATGGCGCCACTGAGGCGGCAATACCTGAACTTCAATGACTACGCTTCTCAGATCTGTTCAGTTTTGCAGTTGTCAACTGCTGTGGTTTGTTAGTCATTCTTCTGGCGCGGTGCCCATCGCTGCTCACTCATTCCGATCAGGTGTCGTGGACACCAGGTGGGGTAAGTTGCCAGCCTCTGAGGTAAGTCAGGCGTTATTTCAGCATTGCCAGGCAATCCGACTGCTCATGGTAACAGATGCCATTGAAGACTGGATGAGAAAAGCTGAAAGAGGCCTGAGCTCTGGGTACCTAGGGATATCCCGACAGTCAGGGTGTGAAAGAGAAGTGGAGCGATGCTAACGTCAAAACCTATGTCACGTGATACGTAAAAGGTTAGGACTGGACAGGGCCAGTCACAGGCCAGGCAGCGCAGGGCTATGGCAGGCTCAGTCAAACGCCAGCTGACCTGTTGAGAAATCTACTGCTTCTTTGGAGCTCAGTCCTCTTTGGAACAAACTGGGATGACAACAAGTGTTATCTGAAATACCCGCAGTCCTGTCATTGTCCATTTTATGTCAAAGTTGTAATATGCACGTTTTCTATCGCAGTATTTTTATGCTATGGGGGTTTGCTAGGCACTCTATCACCATGTCAGGGTTACTTGGCGCAGTGCCGAGATTCAGGGACTTTTAAGGCAGACAAACTAAAGGGAAAACAACTAGGAGTTTGTACCATAATCAAGGAATCTGTTACTCTGCTGCGTATCCATCTTTTCTACGTCATCATTTATATAGATCTTGGTTTCCAGCGATAGGGCAAATGTGACTATTAACGAGTAATTGGCCAGCTGTGGACAAAGAATTCTGTGGTGCTGGAAGGTAAAACATGCTATTCACATGCAAGTGCAAAGTTAAACACTGCAAAGGCAGCGCAATAGGGCAAGCAACTCGTATATGCAACAAAATTAAAATAGATTTCTACCAAACCGGCGAAACTTCACGTTCATTTCTGAAGCTCACAATAAGATCACCGATATCCAACCATGTATGTAAAACCCAAAGCATTGCGCATATTTTGGAAATTTATACACATGTTCTTTGTGTGTCTGGAGATGAACACAAAGGAGTTTATGTGCAAACGGCCTTTTGCAGTACATTAGCAGTGGTGGCTGGTAATTTTGACCGGGAAGGGGGCGGGCGGGCCACAAATACACCCATACATTCACAAACATGCACTCATGCACCCATTCATAGCGCTCATTTACAACAAATTCATATGTTTATACATACACGCACGCACCTAACATTCAAAAACACAAAACGTACCTCTCCTGCAGCTCAGAGAAAGGTAAGCCTCAGAGGTCCTAGGAGTGGTGTGACTGCTGCTTTCCTGTATAGCCAGTGAGGGAAGGCAGCAGTCCCCTACTCATCACATTGTGGGATGGGTTTGGTGAGAGTTGCTGACCCGACCCCACTATGAGGACAAGGAGTGTCTCGCAGGCTGACCTTTGCTCAGCCTGACAGAAACTCTGCCTCTCCTATTTTTTATATGTAGAGCTCTCCACTCTAACTGCGGAGATCTCTGCACGCATATGGCTGCGTTTAGAAGTAAATGTGGGAGGAACGGTGGCATGGCTGCAAAATGTGGAATGCTTGCTACTAAATGGGAGTGGTTAAGGGAGGAGTAAGGAGGGGATTAGCGATGGTTAAGGAGCGGGTTATGGAACGACATGCACGCACCCACAAGACAGCAACCCTATTGATGTTCACAGACTCCATTTCTATAGTTATACTTGCGCTTCAAAACCCCATCAGGCGTAGCAAGCTCTATATAAATACAAACCTCTATCCCTTCACTATCCCGCCACCTACACTTCTATACCCAAAAAACTGAATAACATATCCACTACTCAAATTTCTTCATATTTTGCTATACCAATTTTCAACACTAATCCTTTGAGTTCCAGAGTGGCGTGCTACTTGCCAGAAAAGCGCTTCAACATCCATCGGGGTAACAAGTGCAAAACTTTCTTCCCCTTTTATCCCTCCGCTATCCGTCTCACTCCAAATAACTGATTAATATCCACCATTTGAAATTACTTTAATATTTCACCATATTAATTCACCACTAATCCTTTATGGGCTTCCTGAATAGCATGTTTCAACACCCCATCAGGGGTAACAAGCGCTATATAAATACAATCCTTTTTTCCCTCCTCTATCCTTCTGCTATTACCCTCCTTCTTCCCTCTCTCCTGCCTCCAGCTTTTCATTATTTATATCTTTTCTATTCATCTCCCATCCCATCATTTTCAATTATATGCCCCTGCTTTCCTTGTTAGTCCTTTATTCTCGCGGTCCCAGCTTTTTTTTTACTCAGCTTAGTATCTCCTTTCTCCATCTCTCACTGGTATCTACTTCATATCACTGTCACTGGTATCTCCTTCGTCCATCTCTCACTGGTCACCTTCGTCCATCCTTCACTCGTATCTGTTTCGTTCGTTTCTCACTCGTATCAGTGTACCCAAATAAATTATAAAGGCCGCCGCAATGGGCCAGTGCAGCGCGGCCGCCGTTTGAAGTTGTTGACTTTTCCCCACATCACCTTGGGACACCACCACTTTACTATGGGACACCACCACTTTACTATGGGACACCACCACTTTACTATGGGACACCACCACTTTACTATGGGCCACCCCCCCTTTACTATGGGACACCCCCCCTTTACTATGGGACACCCCCCCTTTACTATGGGACACCCCCCCCTTTACTATGGGACACCACCCCTTTACTATGGGACACCACCACTTTACTATGGGACACCACCACTTTACTATGGGACACCACCACTTCACTCTGGGACACCACCACATCCACATCACTCTGGGGCACCCCCACATCACTCTGGGACACCACTGCTATTAATTTATATATTTTCAAAGCCAACACATATTAAAGAAAATTGTTATTTACAATACCAATAGCTCACACTTTCCTAATGCGAGACCTATTGCATTGCAAATGCTTGTTTTCTGCCTGCCCCTTGTACAGTGGCACAGAATGGGTCACTGATAAAGTGTGCTTGGATGGCCACTGTTGTCCAACCTTAAAAGCCCAAATTTAACACATTTCATGTGGAGCACTCATGCCAATATAAACCTATGAAGTAACTCCCGATCTTTGAAATCTTCTGAACTTTTGTGAAATGCACGAAATTTGGGAAATTTTGAAAAAAACTTCACAATATTTCAGAGGAAAACTCTGTAATGCTGAACACCCCTAAAAAGAATTGGTTTGGTTATGACATGATGTTTGCTGGATTATATTTTCATTTGATGAAGTTTGATGAAGAGCAAAACATAACCCCAGTTATAACCAATTTGTAAAACTAGCAGATTGAGAAAATCATGGGCTGCATTTTTTTTAATTTAAATGTTGAACATGCTCTGTTACTCTAAATCCTATAGGTCTGCATTTTGCTTAAGTCTATACCGTTGGTTTTAGGAAAAGGCTAGCTCTAAACGACACTACATGGGGTTAGAGGATAGTAGAAGGCTCCAAATATCGTAAAATAGCTCCTCACTGACAATAATTCTATTTGGAAGTCAGTGATACTTGCTAATTACAACAAATACTGTGGCAGGGCTACATAAAAGTATATATTCAGTGACAAGTTTGCTTAGTGAATGTAATCACTTTTTTTATTTTTTAAACTTCATTTGCCTCTTTTGGCACACACCGTACTTGGAGGTGCAGCGCCGTCGTCCACATACTGAGCTAGTGTCATCGAAGGCGGGGCTGACAGGGTCCAGGGCTGCAGCAGTCACCGTAACCCAACTGCTCTTGTGTTTGGACTGTCTGCAGCCCGGAGTACAGCGTGGGACAGGCAGGCCACACCCGAGAGAGACACAGCCAGCACCGACACCACAGACACAGGTGAGGAGGAGGAGTGCGGGCTGCCGCGTGAACCCCCCCCCTTGCGCCAACACCCCCCTGCGCGACTCCCCGCGCTCATTGCCGTTAGTTTTCCGATACTGCTCACAAAGAATACCACTAGTCTTCAAATAGTGGTCCCAAAGAATACCAGTAGTCTTCAAATAGTGGTCACAAAGAATACCACTAGTCTTCAAATAGTGCTCACAAAGAATACCACTAGTCTTCAAATAGTGGTCCCAAAGAATACCAGTAGTCTTCAAATAGTGGTCACAAAGAATACCACTAGTCTTCAAATAGTGGTCACAAAGAATACCACTAGTCTTCAAATAGTGGTCACAATCAATGAGACTACCCTTCATTTTGCTCTTGAAATAGCACAAGAGCTGCAAATAAACCCTAACAGAATACTACTAAGCTTCAAATACTATTCTTATAGAATACTACTAGTCTTCTTTTAGCAATCAATTGAAGTATTCGCTATGTATTTGAAGGGTAGTTGAGTAGAACTAGTATTCCCTCATTAGCATATTTCGGCTTGTGGGCATACTACTTAGCCTTCATGCTTACTAAATGAATACTACATTTTAATAGTAAATGAATACCACTGTAACCACTGGAATCACACTATTTGAAGATCTTCCATTTTGGTGATAACATAAATGTGCCCTTTATGTTTCAAATCTGCATTTAGTGGAGTTTTCGGCCGTTGCAGTGTTATGTTTTTTTTCTGTTATTCTATGTAGATATGTATTGTTGCAAGATTTTTCTCACGAAAAAGAAGGCCTGAGTATTGGATTTGTGAATGATTGCAAGATTCTTCAAATAAAAAAGCAAGAACCATGGCATTGTTTAATATAGTATTATAAATACTTATCTTTAACAATGATGAGAGAGTGAAAAAAGGTTAACCTTTTTTTTAAAGTTAATCACAGGCTTCTTTACAGGAAGTGTTCTGTATGATTGTGACGTGGGTGTTTCCCTTCTTTATATCTAACAGAATGCATTCTGTATGCTGTAGCAGGAGGACTACTACATACTTGAATATTCTTCAGTGCATATTTTCATTGAGACCGTCACAGAAGTTCAATGGATCCGAGACGCTGTTCTTGTGGATCTTGGCGACTGCCAAGCCGTTGTAGCAGTGGGAGTGAGGCATCTCCAAGGGGCGCAGCGTAGCTCCTTTTGATGTTTACAATTGCAGATAGCAGGGTAGAGATGTCCGTGGAATTTATGGATGCTTAGTCACAGTAGAGTGTGCGTGGCGCTCTTAGCACCTCATTATGACACACAGGGGAGCCGCGTTGCACAGTTGGAGATCAGAGACTTAGGAAATAAACCTTTATAATAGCAAGGGCTCTAAGCGATAAAAATCGCCCGTTCTCGGTGTTAAAAAATATCACCGCTATCGGTGGTATTTTTTACGGTGTTAGTGCTTGAAGAAGAATGGTAACATATATGTGAAAGAAAATTCTGTAACAGGCTCAGTATTTCACATTATCGAGTGAAAACAAAAGTTGGTTTCACACAGCAATATGTCCCTTGTAATTAAGGGACGGAGTGGATCTAGTGTTATTTACTACACTGTTATGTGAACGATGTTGAGTGTTTGATAAGAGGAGGGTTTAAAAGTTTTACGATAAACTTTTTCTCCAGGGAAGTGGGTGGAGTGTTCCGTGTAAATTGGAGAATAGAAACTACTAAGAACCAATTGGAAGAGTTGTTTTCAAGTCACATGACTTCAAATGCGCGTCTCAGGTCCTGTACGCGATAGGTGGGTGCGCGCACCCGGTTGCGCACTAAAAGAAAGCGGCAATAAACTTTTCTTTATAATATGCTTGGAGCTCGTTTTGGTACAAAGAGTTAGTTCTGAAAAGAACTTTTTTTTTCTTTTTTTTTTTTTGGAAACAAGTGTTATGTTGCTTTTGATTTCTTAAAGTTGCAAGGACATATTTTAGTATGTCATACCATCAAAATGAAATAAAGAAATGTATCTTTATGGCTGAGATACCCGCCACCCCCTCTCAACACAATCCCCAAGAATTGGGAAACCGGAAACCGTTCTTGAACTTTTGGAAGGCGGGAAGGGAGTCACCCTTCCCGGCCGTATTTATTAAAATATGAAACAAAATTAAAACATTAAAATAACAGTTTCATATTATGTACAATTTCATTTCCACATTACGATGTTTGGCTAACCTTAACAGATCTCTAATACAAAGGTTCTCCTAGCCGAACTAACATCCTACAAAACATTTGACTTGAAATTGTACATCCTAACGTTAAGGGCCAACGGCAAGGTCGTAACCGGTGTCAGATCCCTAAACCAGAAATACCCCCCTCACTTGTGAGAGGAGTGACCGCACAGAGGCGTACCTCAAGTGCACCAACCAATTTCCCTTTGTACTTGACGGGGGCCCCAATAAACTCGACGCCATTTAACGGTCGTTCGAGGACTCGTGTGAGGTGTCTAAAAGGTAGCGTAAACCCCCTCCCGCACCCCACACAACTTACCCATCTGCCGTCGCAGATGTCCTGGCCCCGGGAAATTCCCCAGGAGGGGCCGTAGCCCCTCCTATCCAGGAAGGGGCCTTGACCACCTTTCCTTTCCTTCCGGCGGCCTCTCCTTAGACAGGACCGCCTCCCCGTTGAGGGGCCAATTGGCCACCTCCCCCGCGCGCTCCCATCCGTAATGGGTGACGCCCCCTCATAGGGATCTTCGAATTACTGCTCACCGATCATGACCTTACCGCCCGACCAAAATAAATACGACAAGTCTAACTAAGTTACTAAGATTACAAAGCAAACATCACTTAATACCAAGCGTGAATACTGCTCAATCCTTGTTCCAAAACTTTATTTGTAAAATCTACTGAAAATAACCAATCTTTATTGCATCTTAAGAAATTTCACGATATCATCACAACCTGTAAGAAAACAGAGAAAACAAAAAGATACTATATCAACTGTATTCACAACGAATCGCTGTCCTCAGGGGCTGGTGGGTGGGTCAAAATTGGCTATTCGTTCCGTCTCGAGCTCACGTGCAGCGGGGAGGTGCAGCTTCAGAGCACAGGAACAAGAGGATGCTTTCTTGGCTTCCGCTCCTTTTATCCGTCTTCAGGGTGGGCGTGAACCCACCCCCGCCTGCCTCCGAGGGCGTGGCCGGCCGCGTCGGTGTCTAGGCCAGCCCACTCTAGGGCGGGAAAAAGGCGCGCCCCGGCTACGCCGCTTCGGGCATACCAGCCGAGACTCGCCTCCCGCCCAAGATGGCTTCCCGGGGGGATCGAGGTACTCCACCATACGTTCGGGGGGACCCAATGGTCGCCCCTTTCCATATGGCTGAGATACCCGCCACCCCCTCTCAACACAATCCCCAAGAATTGGGAAACCGGAAACCGTTCTTGAACTTTTGGAAGGCGGGAAGGGAGTCACCCTTCCCGGCCGTATTTATTAAAATATGAAACAAAATTAAAACATTAAAATAACAGTTTCATATTATGTACAATTTCATTTCCACATTACGATGTTTGGCTAACCTTAACAGATCTCTAATACAAAGGTTCTCCTAGCCGAACTAACATCCTACAAAACATTTGACTTGAAATTGTACATCCTAACGTTAAGGGCCAACGGCAAGGTCATAACCGGTGTCAGATCCCTAAACCAGAAATACCCCCCTCACTTGTGAGAGGAGTGACCGCACAGAGGCGTACCTCAAGTGCATCAACCAATTTCCCTTTGTACTTGACGGGGGCCCCAATAAACTCGACGCCATTTAATGGTCGTTCGAGGACTCGTGTGAGGTGTCTAAAAGGTAGCGTAAACCCCCTCCCGCACCCCACACAACTTACCCATCTGCCGTCGCAGATGTCCTGGCCCCGGGAAATTCCCCAGGAGGGGCCGTAGCCCCTCCTATCCAGGAAGGGGCCTTGACCACCTTTCCTGTCCTTCCGGCGGCCTCTCCTTAGACAGGACCGCCTCCCCGTTGAGGGGCCAATTGGCCACCTCCCCCGCGCGCTCCCATCCGTAATGGGTGACGCCCCCTCATAGGGATCTTCGAATTACTGCTCACCGATCATGACCTTACCGCCACAGGCCGGATAGTTGACCGGCTATCCGGACCCCCCACAACACTCCTGCCTAAAGGTCATGTCATAAAGTCTTTAGCCAAGCTATCAGGTCTCCTATGAGTAACTCGTTCCCCATCCGGGACAAATGAACACCATCCCCCAAATACATACTGTCCCCTTTAATACAACCATGCGAAATAGAATGCAGTGTACTTGAACGGAACAATCTACTCACTTTATTATTAATTTTCCTTACTGAATGATTCAGAGCAGAAACAGAAATAGCCCCCCGCCACACTTTCCGTGGGATCATATGGGACCATGCAATTGTGCACCCTGGAACTCTTCTCGCCAACCAACTTACCGTGGAAAGCATCGCCTCAAGAAGAAGTCATCTAACAGTGGTCACCAAATCATTGCCCCCAAGATGTACTATGACTACAGACGGCGGTGACCTCGTCCGCCCTAACAAACCCTCAAAAAATGATCGAAACTGGTCAATACAGAGCCCGCCCTTTCCGTAGAAGGACACACTGTACCCGTATTCCCCAGCCACATGAATCATGTCACCTGCTTTGAATACGTCCGCGGCACGCCTCACGTATGAGTGGCCCACGACCCACACCTCCTTTTTCACAGCCAGTGATGTCTGACCGCTGGCCCCCCGGTGTCGGGTCGACTGCACAGTCCGCCCCGCCTCGTAGGCTTGCGCAACTGAAAACCAAACAAAAACAAGAAGCGTGAGTACATCATTACAGCTTCACAACATGTGCAACCGCACATACCTCTTATAACAGTTCGAGGACCAACGCCCCACACGTTTTACTTGTTCAACATTCAGACCCCTGGCTGTAGCCTCTGTAGCAGCCCCTATCCGAAAGGAATGGGTCCCAAACTCGCCGGGGTTCAAGCCCGCGGCCGAAATCGACATCGCAAGCACCCGCTGAAACTGAAACCTCGTCAGTGGGGTGGCGTCAGCGTGTCTTAACAAGGTCCCCCCCCATGCTGCCACCCTCTGCGCTAAATATTCCTCTACGCACACAACAGGGCACATGGAAGACCCGGGGATCCTCTGAATGATTACGCAGTCCCCGATTGCACCCTGATCGGATTTGGACCTGACAAACGAGACCGTCATCGTCTCCTCCCTGACCTGAATGTGTTCCCGGCACAGTCCCCCCATCGTATCCTGCTTGTTCTATGCCACTAATTCGCTTACCCGCATAGCCCCATGGAATGCTAATGCAAATGCGGCTCGGAACAACACTGCTTCGTACTGGGATGAACATGTTACCGGTAGCACGGACAATAACAGGGTCAACCTATCCAGACCTATCGGGTGCCTATCGTCTACTCTGCGACCCTCAAGGCGTTGCCACCCACGTAGCGCTTTCTGCACAACGAAAGACGCTGTCGGGTCCTGGATCCCATGAGCCCTTGCCATAAAGGAAATGGCGGCCCGATGCCTCTGGGCCGTAGCCACTGACTTGCCTGCCTGATGTAAAGAGAGCAGGAATCTCACTACAAACTCTTCTGACCCCAAAGCTCCCCCCCGGCAGTACCCAAAAAGGCCCAATAGGAACGGAACGCCCCTTCATATGCCTTCCTCGTCCTGGGTGCTAAACTCTCTCCCACGAGGTTTTGTAGTTCGGGGCACCGAGAGACCAGAGAGCTTCGGGAAAGGGTGCCGCCACCGGGTCCGCTGTGGGCAGAAAACCCCAGAAGGCCTGCATACGGAAACGAGAAAGTGTATCAGCCGCTTGGTTCATCACCCCCGGCACGTGTCGCGCCCTAAACAGTACATTCAGTTGCATGCATAACAACACAATTTCCTTGAGCAGTCTCAGAATCAATTTGCATCGTGCTGCCTGACTATTGATACACTCAACCACGGTCATGTTATCAGACCAGAACACCACAGAGTGATCCCTAAACCCTTCTGGCCATGTTTTCAAAGCCACCAGAATAGGGAACAGTTCGAGAAAAGCAATGTTACTCGTCAACCCGCACTCATGCCACCATGACGGCCATTTTTGAGCCGACCATTGTGTACCCAATATGGCGCCAAAACCCATACTCCCCGCCGAGTCTGTCCAAAGCCCCAACTCCTCGGAAGACACCGCTGGTTTGTTCCAAACAATTCGACCATTGAAATCCGCCAGGAATGCAATCCAAATGCGCATGTCCTGGCAAACCTCTGCCGAGAGTCTTGTGCGATGATGTCCTTCCTTCAAGCCGACCATGGATTGTGCAATCGAGCGGGAAAAAGGGCACGCCATCGGCATTACTCTTAGGGCAAAATTCAACTGACCCACCACCTGTTGCACTTGATGCAGGTTTACTTTCGTTGCACGAATACATGTCTCAAGGGATAACCTGAATTTTAACACTTTTTCCTTGGGTAATCGAAAACAACCTTCCACCGAGTCGAGCTCGATCCCCAGAAACTCGATCAAGGTCGAGGGACCCACAGTCTTACCTGGCGCCAATGGCACACCGAATTGATTCATTAGGACACAAAATTCATGTAAAGCCTGTCCACACTCAGAATCCCCGGCTGCCCCCAAAAACAGAAAGTCATCGAGATAGTGCATAACATGTTGAAAACCTGTCTTCCTCGTGAACACCCACTGCAGAAAACAACTGAACTTCTCGAAATAGGCACATGAAATCGAGCATCCCATTGGCATACATCTATCCATGTAATAGCGACCCTGAAACTGAAAACCAAGGAGACGCTGATCGTCTGGGTGTACCGGGAGCAACCGGAACGCAGACTCGATGTCCGATTTGGCCATCAGCGTCCCGGGCCCCAGGCGATTCAACATGGCAACGGCCTCATCGAAAGATGCGTACCGCACCGAACACACTTCCGGGTCTATCGCGTCATTCACGGAAAGACCACGTGGGGCTGACAAATTATGTATCAGCCGAAACTCACCCGGGTCCTTCTTGGGGACCACCCCTAGAGGAGAACACACAAAGTTAGCAACCGGTGGCAAATCGAATGGACCGGCGACACGACCTCGAGTCACCTCTTTCCCAATCTTTACCTGTACCACCGCCGTGTGCTGTAAGACCGACATTTGATTCTTACAGTTTGTTACCCCCTGAAAATCCCTCACTGGGATGCGGAAACCATATGAAAACCCGTTCCGTAATACCCCAGCGGAAGCATGATCCGGGTATTCGCTGAGCCAAGGAATCATTGCCATGGTATCAATCGGGGTCGGTAAAGGCGCCCCTCGGACTATATTAGACCTGTTTGGCGCCTCCCTTACCACCGTTATCACCCGTTTTGGCTCTGCACATGGACTCAGGATGGGATGGCTGCCCGCACCCCCCACACTCATGTCTGAATTTGCATGACCCCTGGGGCCGAGTACATTTGCCTCTGTTAAAATTCCAACAGATCCCCCTTTTACCTGTGTTGCCACTCGGCTTCGAGTGGTACTCGTTACCTGCACCCGTCCGAAAGGGTGTCCCAGAGTTTTGGCGGGAGGATTCCCCCCCGTTACTCCCTACCAATGGCACCTTCAACATCCCTGTACTCTCCATTTTTTGCCAAGACACAGAGTCGTAACAATCCCAAGACAACAATGGGTTGTGTTCTTTAGCTTTTCTAAACAGATTGTCATAGCAGAACCACTGATTGCCGCCATATGCCACAGAATACTCCATAATACGCGACTGATAAATGTGTAACTCGGTCAACAACTCGGGCCTGCGCTCACCCATGATGGAAGTAAAAATGCCCCACGCTCCGCCCCAAGTACCAATGGTCTCGTCGACCTTAAAGGCGGCCATTTTTGCGCGCCAAACACTCGGATGCATGAGCTCCTTTTGACTCTTCACATGCTCGATCTCGTAATGGTCGGTAAGCAATGAAAACATGTTTACATATTTATCCGCCCAAATCAATTCCTTGATTTCTTGTGGGATGTGCTGGGCAATCTTCTCCTTTCGAGAAGGTACAGACCCCTCCCCCGCAATCGGCAATGGCCGCTTACCTGAAGTAGACCCCGCGCTTGTCGCCGGACTTGGGCCTGCTGTACTTCCAGCCGCCGGAACCTGTGGGGGAACAGAAGATGGCGCCTTCGCAGCCTCCCTAGATTCCCGCAATTGCCTCATTACTGCCCGGGCGTCGTCAGCCGTGGCGCCCTCGCTATCGTTTCCCAACCACGCTGCCAATTGTGCCGCTAACTCGGGGGGCATATCCTCCCTGTTCAGGGGGGTGACCACCACAGGGATTGGATTCCCCTCTTTCAGCACCGGGGTTGGCTCCTCTCGTAGGGTTTTGGGAACCGGGGTCTCTCCCCCAAGTGCTCCCCTTCTGGGCCTCTTGCTTTTTCCACCGGGGATTGTTCCCTGCAAAGGCCGTTTCGGTCCTCCCTCCCCGTCCTTAGCCTCAACCTTTTTCTTCAGATCGGCTATCTCCTTCATGAGCATGCGGAGCATCTCCTCGGTACCGACCCGCTTTCCGACTTTCTTGGGCATTCTCAGACGGGATATCTGTAAGACAAAAGAAAGATTACAACGCTCAAAATTGGCTCTTCGTTCCGTCTCGAGCTCACGTGCAGCGGGGAGGTGCAGCTTCAGAGCACAGGAACAAGAGGATGCTTTCTTGGCTTCCGCTCCTTTTATCTGTCTTCAGGGTGGGCGTGAACCCGCCCCCGCCTGCCTCCGAGGGCGTGGCCGGCCGCGTCGGTGTCTAGGCCAGCCCACTCTAGGGCGGGAAAAAGGCGCGCCCCAGCTACGCCGCTTCGGGCATACCAGCCGAGACTCGCCTCCCGCCCAAGATGGCTTCCCGGGGGGATCGAGGTACTCCACCATACGTTCGGGGGGACCGAATGGTCGCCCCTTTCCATTCTCGGAGCATTTATGACTCTCAATTTTGAGTTTAATTAGAATAAGGCTCTGCTCTCCGTATAGAAGAATTTCTCCACAGTCGTTGCATTTCATGTGCACCTTTGCAAGATATGGTCTCAAGTCCATCTCAGCACTTCAGATTCGGAAGATGAATGCGGAACGGCAGCCATTTCAGCAAAGTCTTCTGGAAGATGCTCGACGTTGTTCTCTCTTGAGAGTAGAAAAGAAAGTGAGGGAAGTGGGTGGAGTGCTTCGTGTAAATTCCAGAATAGAAACTACTAAGAACCAATTGGAAGTGTTCTTTTCAAGTCACATGACTTCACATGCGCTTCTCAGGACGTGTACGCGGTGACAGTATCTAGTTACGTATGTGATTTGGAAGTAGCGATCTTCTTCAGCGAAGTTTGAAAACGTGAAAAGGAGTGAATTCAAACACATACGGATTTTACATATCTTTAGAGCTCGATTTAAGTTTACAATTGTTAAACTATAAAACCTTTTATATTTTTTTAAAAAATATTAAGGTGTGTACATCCAGTCACGCACGAAAGATTAAAAAGAAATTCGGCTCCATTTAATTAAAAGGTTTATATGAAAAAAAAGAAGCCTAGGTTCAGTGTCTTTAACGTACTATAAGTTCTTTCATTGGTCTATGAAGAAATTCATTAGGTTTAAATTGCAAAGCTTTCACGAAATATATAGGTGGGTGCGCGCACTCGGTCGCGCACGTAAGATTGGTATGGCGATATTTATTTCAGGTATATCCTTTATAGTTAGGAACTAGCATTCGAAAAACCTATGAAATTCACTGAAAAAACCATAGGTTTTACACACGTTATAGTTAGGAAGTAGCATTTGAAAAACCTATGAAATTCACTGAAAACACCATAGGTTTTACACACGTTATAGTTAGGAAGTAGCATTTAAAAAACCTATGAAATTCACTGAAAAAACCATAGGTTTGACACATGTTATAGTTAGCTGGACATTTCACTCATATAAAACCAATGAAATTCCCCTGTTATAGTTACTTCAGCTAACTATAACTCGCGCGCCCGCAATGCACTGCTGATGATGTTACATATTACATCACTCATCACATGGTTAGTGACATTACTCTTGATATCACTGATAATATCTAGTATCTGACATATGCTGCCTACAACATATAGGAATAGTATGTCACTGATTCTTGCATGTATGCAATATGTAAAATCTCCTAATGTAGCATATTAAAACTTAGATACTGAGACACTTGTGACAATTATAAAGAAACAATAACCTATATAGATATAATGTATCAGTGATAAAGCTACTCATCAACCCATTTAGCAACTAAAATAGAAACTGATAGACAGACACACATAGGTATATATTTAAATATTACTCAGTAACACATGTACTCATTAAGATATATTTAATCAGTCAGTTATAGAATCTATTTCTCACCAAAAAAGCAACTGTTTATACACTTATATACTAAAAAAAAAATTCAACCAACTTTCTGATCTACATATATAAAATATATGTAATTTTCAAAACTAACCCATTTAATAGATGATGTCATGAGTGATGTGATGTGTGACATCATCAGCAGTGCATTGCGGGCACGCGAGTTATAGTTAGCTGAAGTAACTATAACGGGGGAATTTCATTGGTTTTATATGAGTGAAATGTCCAGCTAACTATAACATGTGTCAAACCTATGGTTTTTTCAGTGAATTTCATAGGTTTTTTTAAATGCTACTTCCTAACTATAACGTGTGTAAAACCTATGGTTTTTTCAGTGAATTTCATAGGTTTTTCAAATGCTACTTCCTATCTATAACGTGTGTAAAAGCTATGTTTTTTTCAGTGAATATATATATATATATTACCTACTGGCGGTCACCAGTAGGTATATATAGTTAGGACCTAGTTTCCATAGGAAATACGCAACATTCTATTGGGAATAACTTTGGCGCCGGTTGATCAATCTATGTGAATTTCTCAAAGAAGATGGCGCATTACGCTCCGCTCCATCCCTGAAAGTTTCGGGGGGATTCGTCAAGCGGGGGCCAAGAAAAAAGGGGGGTCCCAAAACGTGTTTTCCCCATGCAATTTTCCATAGGACCTTTAGACTCGGCTACAGCCCAAACGGCTGAACGGAATTACAAGAAATTTTGCAAAATGGTAGAGTCTGATTCGCAGATCATGCTTTTGCTTAAATGGTGTAAATCCCTCCAGTAGTTGCTGAGAAAATTCAAGTTGAAATCAATTATATATCTATAGGCGCGCACCATGCGAGCACCCCGCGATTTTTCAAAAAAAAATATTAATTTTTAGGGGCCTTGGGGGTCCTTTTGGGACCCCCTGAGAAGGCCTAGAGGGTCAGGGTGCTTCTACCCTGCCCCCTTTTTGAGTTCTACACATTTGTTTTCCTGCTTTCCTGTGCCTTAGTCTACTGAGGCACAAGATGGCTGCCAACTGTTTCTGTTTTGGAGTGTTGATAAACAGTAGCAGCCAATCAGCATGCCTTCCAGAGAAAGTTGCATGCTCATTGGCTGTCAACACTACAAACCAGGAAGTGTTGGCATCCATCTTGTGCTAGGTAGACCAAGGCACAAAAGAAGCAGAGCTCACAGCCCACACAGCTCTCACAGCCCACACAGCTCTCATAGCCCACACAGCTCTCACAGCCAACGCAGCTCTCACAGCCCACACAGCCCTCACAGCCCACACAGCCCACACAGCCCTCACAGCCCACACAGCTTTCACAGCCAACACAGCCCATACAGTTCTCACAGCCAACACAGCTCTCACAGCCCACACAGCTCTCACAGCCCACATGGCTCACACTCTCACAGCCCAAACAGCTCTCACAGCTCTCACAGCCCACAGAGACCTCACAGCCCACACAGTCCTCACAGCCCACACAGCTCTCACATCCCACACAGCTCTCACAGCCCACACAGCTCTCACAGCCCGCCTAGGTAGACCGAGGCACAAAAGAAGCAGAGCTCACAGCCCACACAGCTCTCACAGCCCACACAGCTCTCACAGCCCACACAGCCCTCACAGCCCACACAGCCCACACAGCCCTCACAGCTCTCACAGCACACACAGCTCCCACAGCCAACACAGCCCTCACAGCCCACACAGCTCTCACAGCCCACACAGCCCTCACAGCCCACACAGCCCTCACAGCCCTCACAGCACACACAGCTCTCACAGCCAACACAGCCTTCACAGCCCACACAGCCCACACTCTCACAGCCCCACAGGTCTCACAGCCCACACAGCTCTCACATGCCTCACAGCCCACACAGCCCTCACAGCCCACACAGCTCTCACAGCCCACACAGCTCTCACAGCCTTCACAGCCCACACAGTCCACACTCTCACAGCCCAAACAGCTCTCATAGCCCACACAGCTCTCACAGCCCAAACAGCTCTCACAGCCCACACAGCTCTCACAGCCCACACAGCTCCCACAGCCCACACAGCTCTGGCAAAGATAATACCAGCAGAGAACAAGCACTGGCAAAGACAATAATGGCAGCAAACAAACACTGGCAAAGACAATAATGGCAGAAAAAAAAAAGGCAAAGACAATAACGGCAGCAAAAAAAAAACACGGACAAAGGCAATACCAGCAGCAAACCAACACTGGCAAAGATAATACAATCAGGGGGGCAGGGGCACAAAAAACGGCACAATCAGGGGTCAGAAGGCCCGACAAACGGCACAATCAGTGGGCAGAAGGCAAGAAAAAACGGCACAATTAGTGGGCAGAAGGCAACAGATACGGCACAATCAGGGAGCGGAGGGCAAAAAATACAGCACAATTAGGGTGCAGAAGGCAAGAAATATGGCACACTCGGGGTGCATGAGGCAGGAAATACAACATAATCAGGGGGGCAAAAGCCAAGAAATACGGCACAATAAGGTCGGCAGAAGGCAAGAAATTCGGCCCAATCAGAGAGCATCTTGCTCCGGTCCAAAAATCGGATCCCTAGGGCTGCTCAGGTTGTCCCACAAGGATATTAACATATTTAAACGTTATCCGCTAATAGAATTTGCATTTTCAAAACCTTGCAAATTCACTGAAAAAAACATAGGTTACAGGCCTTATTCAGTTAGGAATTGGCATTTAAAAAACCTTTGAAATTCACTGAAAAAACCCTAGGTTTTAGGCTTTATATAGTTAGGAATTAACATATAAAAAACCATTGAAATTCACTGAAAAAAACATAGGTTTTAGGCCTTATATAGTTAGGAATTAGCATTTAAAAAACCTTGAAAATTCACTGAAAAAACCATAGGTTTCAGGCCCTATATAATTAGGAATTAACATATAAAAAACTACTGAAATTGCTCCTATATAGTTAATTGAACTAACTATATATTTCTCGCATTCGCAATCCACTGCTAATGATGTCACATATTACATCATTCATGACATGGTCAGTGACATCACTGATGACATCACTGATGACATCTCAAATGACATCACTGATGACATCACTGATGACATCATCCAGTGTCTGTGTGTTTTTGTAAAGTTTAAATATGTTTTACATATTAAAGAATGAGTGGATGTATAAGAGTATGGATGAAGGATTTGATTGTATAAGTGAGTAAGTATGTGTTAGTATATCTGTGAAAATTTAAGTTGTTCTGTGTTTAACTGTATAGATGAAGAAATCACAGTGTGATTGATTCTTTACAGGACTGACTAGGTGTGTGAGTAACTCCATGGATGAGTGGCAGTGTGTGAGTGTCTGCATAGGTGTATGAGTGCATTTGATAGTGTTGTAATAATGAGTGACTGTATGTACGAGTGATTGTATGGCTGAATGAGTGAATGTGTGTGTAGACGTAGGAATCGGTGAGTGCGTATGTAGTAACTGGTATTTGTGTGTCAATGGTTTCAAAAATGATACTCTGTATTTAACACTAGGTGTGGGAAAGGTCTATAGCCAAGTACTCAAATCTCATAAAAACAGTGTGATATTTCTAATAGTAAGTTTCCAGTGTTTTAAGTGAAAAGGTCACCAACAGAGCCAATATACAAACAAATTATTTTATTTATTTATTATAGAATATAGTTCCAAAAATATATATCTTTTTTAGTAATATTTTTGTAGTTTTTTTTAAATTCTAAAAATTGATTTTATCTTATTTTTGTATACAGTTTGTTAGATCATTGATAATTCATATACATTCATTCAACAGATATTTTTAGCCACACAGTGAATAGAGAAAGACAAAAGATGTTAGCAATACGGCAAGGTGGATCACTATAACACTAGGTGTAACAGAGGTTATATTAGAGTGTAAGGAGGAGCATTTTATTATCACATGAAGTATATCATCAGTGGTGTGATCATTGATGTCAAATTAGATGTCATCAGTGATGCCATTTGAGATGTCATCAGTGATGTCATCAGTGATGTCACTGACCATGTCATGAATGATGTAATATGTGACATCATCAGCAGTGGATTGCGAATGCGCGAAATATATAGTTAGTTCAACTAACTATATAGGAGCAATTTCAGTGGTTTTTTATATGTTAATTCCTAACTATATAGGGCCTGAAACCTACGGTTTTTTCAGTGAATATATATATATATATATATATATATATATATATATATATATATATATATATATATATATATATATATATATATATATTACCTACTGGCGGTCGCCAGTAGGTAGTTATAGTTAGGATTTTTTTCAATGTTAATTCTCAAAATTCTATTTGGAATAACTTCGGCACCGGTTGACGAATCTGCCTGAAAATTTACTGAAAATGGCCTCATTGAGCTCCGGTCCTTCCCTGAAAATTTGGGGGGGATACGTCAAGCGGGAGCCGAGATAAAAGAGGGGTCCCAAAACCAATTTTCCCCATGTTAATTTCCATAGGGCGGTCAATTTCACTTTTAGCCCGAACGGCTGAATGGATTTACACCAAACTTGGCAAAATTGTAGGGACTGGTAGCCCGATGTGCCTTTGCTATGTCTCAAGATATGTGCTCCAGTAGATTTTGAGTAATTTAGGTTCCAAAGAATATATATATCTATAGCCGCGCCCCGGTACGCACACCGGGAAGCGCTCCGGGCGCGCCACGCGAGGTGCGCACGGAAAGCTGATTGGTTCTCGGGTGTCTGTAAACATTCGAAACAGTCCGGAGCGGCCGCCATCTTGTGTCTCGGTAAAATCGAGACACAAGAGGTGGCTAAAACAAAGGGGGAAATTACCATAAGGCGTCAGGGATAGACCCCCTCTGACCCCCTAGGTTTGATGTGGGGGCAATAAAAGGGACCAGCGGGGCATTTAAAATATATATATTTTTTTGTTTTGCGCCGGGGAGCGCTCGGTGCGCTCCCCGGTGTGCGTGCCGGGGAGCGCACTATGAGGAAAAAAGAATGAAAGAGTTTTTAAAAAAGAAAGCCATATTTTAGAAATTGGAGGTAGTTCTAAAAAGAACTTTTTTTTTTCTTCTTTTTGTTGTTTTATATTTTTTTGTGTTTTTTGAATATTTTGTACTTTTTTTGTCTTTTAAAAACAGTTTTATATTTTTTTGTATTTTTTTAGAGGGAGAAACAAAAAAAAGGGAATTGAAACTGGCTCAACTGGAGCAAAAAAACAAAAAATCCCAAAAATTAGTTCTTTTTGGGGCACTTGTGGTTGTCACCTGCAAGGACGATTAGCTTTACGCTCTGTTCACCATAGGCGATAAGCTTGCCACATGCAGTACAAGTGATTTTAAAATCAGAAAATCTTGGCTGAATACAAGGCAACATCTCTGATGTTTCTGGTCCTGATGAAGAGGGTTTGTTTCTTTGGGAGGTGGTCCTTGAAGAATGGGGAAGGTTACTGGCCAGTTCCCTGAGCTCTGCACGAGAATAGTTGTTAGGGTGCTTTCTGGTTATATGACGAATCATGGTATAGTTACCAAATGAATATTTTTTATTTGGGTTGCCCCTTGAAAGTTCTTCATTGCAGATTAGGCAAGTTACCTTGGCCGCATTGACTTTTTTCTTCCCCTCTGGGATTGAAAAAAACTCCCATACAATGTGTGGCTTGGGCTTGTATGGGGTATTTTCTTCAGGATGCCATCTTCTCCTCCCCTCCTCCTCTTCCTCTTCCTCCTCCTCCTCTTCTTGACCACCAATATAAACTGGAGCTGGTCCTGTCAGTGGTGGTGGTGGTGGTGGTGGGGCAGATGCACCAGCTGCTGCTGCTACTGAAACCATTATTAAGATCAAAAAGGTACAGAGATGTACAAACAGGTCTTCCTCAGTCAAAGGACAAAGTCAGAATAAGGAAAAAAGGTGGGGTCTTTCATCATTTGGAAAAAAAAACTGTCCTGAACCAATGAGAAGTGTTATTTTCAGGTCACAAGACCAGGGGCTTCATCATTATGAAAACAAAACTGTTATGAACCAATGAAAAGTGTTATTTTCAGGTCACATGACCGACGCGCTTACGCTACGCGCCCCGGGGCACGCCCGGGGGCGCGCCCCGGGTCACGTAGCGTGAGCGCATCGGATGTTTACGTTGCACGATCGTATTTGCTCGAGTACTCCCGGGTGCGCTTACGCCGTGCGTATCACGCGGACGCGGCTACGCGATACGTCACGATCATGTTTTTGTTTGTATTGGCGCTCACGGGACGCTCCCCGGAGCGTGCCCCGGGGCGCTTTATAGAAGTACGCTCTCCGGGGCGCTCCCCGGGGCGCGCTCCGGGAGCGCTCCAAAAATAAAAAAAATAAAAAAAAAAATGGGATAATTGTAGGGACAGGTAGCCCTATTCTGAAGTGGTTTTTAAAAAAATTCACTTTTGAAATATATGTATTGTGCTACATTGGGCTTATTATATGTTAGAGCCAAAATGTAGCCCAAATGTAGCCCAATGCAGCCCAATGTAGCCCAAAGATGGCCACCAGAGACAAAAAAAAAATATCCCAAATATCAGCCAGATGTAGCCAAACTGTAGCCCAATGACAGAATGTACCAGAGTGTTCTAAACAACTAGAGCGCTAACAGTCTTACTTATAAAGTGAGATTTATAGTTAGGAATTAGTATTAAAAAAACCTATAAAATTCACTGAAACAACCATAGGTTTAACACCAGGTAAATTTAGGAATTAGCATTTACAAAACCTTTGAAATTCACTGAAAAAACCCTAGGTTTCACACCAGTTATAGTTAGGAATTAGCATTTAAAAAACCTATTAAATTCACAAAAAAAACCATAGGTTTCACATCAGTTATAGTTAGCTGGAAATGTTACTGTCATAAAACCATTGAAATTCCACTTTATAGTTAGTTGGAATCACTATAACTTGCACGTGTAATGCACTGCTGATGACGTCACATATTACATCACTCATGACATGGTCATGAGTGCAGCTTCACTATTCTCAAAGTAAGTGAGGGTCGTTTGTGGACCTGACTGCATTTGAAAACAATGTATATGGTACCTCCCTAAACAGCTTGACGGAGGCCCCCGAGGGGCGGTGTGATGGCACGGACTCGGAGAAGACGCTTGGCTCCGACCCCCTCCCCAAGTCTTATAGCACTGGTGTAGCCTGAGATCGCCCCCGACATAGGCGGCCGGCTCCCGGGGTCCGGCGGAACTTTTTGCCTTTTGATGACTCTTCTATTCTGGACTTTGTCCCACAATCCGTTTGACCTGAAGACACGCTGTAGTGGGGCGCCCCTTTACCGTTTTAGTTGCCATTCCGCCCGCTTTTGCTACACTGTGCCTCTTCCGCCATTCAGCTGTTTACCGCCCGCTCTTGCAACTACAGCGTCTCGCTCACCATGTAGTTGAGTTGCTCCCGCTCTTGCGGTGCAGCGATAGGCGGGTGCCACAGGACTCTCAAAATGGCGGCCGGCTCTTCGGTTTTGGGCCTGGTCCCCTAAAATGGCCCTGGGACACCTTGGAACTCGGACGCTTCCCTGATAGGGCTTGGGTCCCATTCTCGAAAGCGTCCCCTCAGCCGTGAAGATTATACAAAAGTCTTGGGGGCCCCTGACTCCCGCAGGCTTCTGGTGGGGAGCGGCTGCCATGTCTGCTCGTGGAATGGCCACGACGGAGCTACGAGATGGTAGTGCTCTCATGCTGACGCCAGCTTTAGTCTGAAACATCCAGAAACACTGTAGACTACCAATTCGATCAGTTCCGGTAGCGCCCCAACATGACCCGGTAGAGAAGAACTTGCCCTCCCCTCTTTGACTGATGGTTCTTGTTGCCTGTCCCCTCTGTTGTCATTTAACAGAACTTTTTGGACTGCTGAAAGGGGTTGTGTTCCGAACGCTGGTTGGTGGAGACATTTTGACTATATTCTTGACCTACGTTGTCGCGTAATGCGTTATATGACACGCCGCGTTAGCGCACCCGGAAGTGATCCGGGGCGCTGCGCGCAGCGCGTAACGTAAGCATAACAGGTCATGTCACTTGTTAATAAAACTTTTCATTGGTTCATTTTACTTTTGTTATTTTAATGATGAAAAGCTTGGTCATATGACCTAAAAATTACGCTTTTTATTGGTTTCGAACTTTTTTTTTTATAACATATATGTTATAATATTCCAGGCTAATGTACTTTCCCGGAAAATTTACAACTGTCCTGCAAGTAAAATATATTCCTTTTTCGAGAAAAAGGGCGTTTCTTCGTTCCATGATGGAGCCGTTGAGTAAAAGAGACTCGGCCTGCTGTCTTAGTCGCCGATACGCCTGATTATCAGATTCTTATCGATCACTTTATGTTGCAGGAGAGGAAAACACAACTGCCCTTGACCATTTATCTTTACTGCGTTCCTACATATTATACCTTTTATCCGTCATGTAATTGGACTGCTTTATTTCACTTGCCTTTTACTGATTCGAAAACAGTGACTAAAAGTAAAAACGTTACCAATGTAAATACTACTACCATGTTTTGTTTTAAAAACCCTTATTGTGAAAATGTCAGTATACAAATACGGGCCTATAACCACGTGGGCCGGCCACGGAGCAAACTGAAATTGTATATGATGAGGAGACATTTACATTATAGAGGAACGTAACGAACGAGCCATTAGGTTGCAAGAACTAAGGTGTCTAACAGTTGTGGAATCGGTGGACGTACATTTTGTAATTAAAATACGACAGGGCCACTTACAAAAAAGTTATCTAGATATACATTTGCGTGCAAGTACCATGGGTGACGTTAATTCGAACTTTCAATAGTACAGTAATAAATAACACATCAGAACTTAATATCAATAGGGATGTCGAAATATTCAATCAATTCTCGTCCCCGCCCGCCATGAGCATCAAAACTGCATTCATATCTCGTGATATCAAAGTTGTTCAACCAGTACACAACAAGGAGTTACGAGTCCCATTTATACCGGCGCCATTTTGGGCGAGGCCGGGCAGGTCCAAGATATAGTCAAAATGTCTCCACCAACCATCGGCCAGACCAGAACCCCTTTCGGCCCTTTATGCTACAAGATGGTGTCTTCCATTCAGAAAATATTGTTGGCAGCATTTTGAAAGGAAAGATAAACAGCCGTTCTCCTAGTGAGTCTCACATTGTTACATTTAGGAAGAATGTTGAAGAGTAATATGTGGAAAATTTGAAGCCATTTTTCTACAAACTCTCAATCAGCCTTGGATGGAAATAAAATCCTGAAGAATGTACAAACTGAAAACCAATTTTTGTCTGTATAGCATTAACAGCAACGCTTGAGTCAGCTTTGTGTCAAGCCGCCATGTTCATTCAATCAATAGCGTCCCCCTGCACACATTCAGGGACCTGGTCGTTTCTTCAGGTGAAACGGATTGTGGGACAAGAAGCAGAAAGGAAAAGGAAAAAAGTTCCGCCGGATCTCGGGAGCCGGCCACCTATGTCATGGGCGATCTTTGGCCACACCAGGGCAATAGTGAAGCTGCAGCAGGTGCAAATAAGCTTCAGACAGTCTTACAAGCACTGCTCAGAACTCTCAACGATGGCACTCAACATCCAGGACTTGCCATCCGGATCTTGGTGCCTTGTGCTGGTTCCGACCTATTCACACATCGGTCCACTACTGACATCACCTCATAAGCCAACGGGGCACCCCACACCGACTTTCGGCGCAGCATTGTAGGATGGCCACACCAGTGCGGCAATTTGCTGGACACAACCTCGGTGCCATCCGGATCTCGGCGCGTTCGAGTCACTGTACCGCAAAAGTGACCGGAACTCAGCTGAACACGCCGTCTTTCGGCGCAGCATTGTAGGATGGCCACACCAGTGCAGCAATTTGCTGGACACCACCTCGGGCAATAGTGAAGCTGCAGCAGGTGCAAATAAGCTTCAGATAGTCTTACAAGCACTGCTCAGAACTCTCAACTATGGCACTCAACATCCAGGACTTGCCATTCAGATCTTGGCGCCTTGTGCTGGTTCCGACCTATTCACACATCGGTCCACTACTGACATCACCTCATAAGCCAACGGGGCACCCCAAGCCGACTTTCGGCGCAGCATTGTAGGATGTCCACACCAGTGCGGCAACTTGCTGGACACAACCTCGGTGCCATCCGGATCTCGGCGCGTTCGAGTCACTGTACCGCAAGAGTGACCGAAACTCAGCTGGACACGCCGTCTTTCGGCGCAGCATTGTAGGATGGCCACACCAGTACGGCAATTTGCTGGACACCACCTCGGTGCCATCCGGATCTCGGCGCGTTGTGCTGCCTTCGGCCTATTCGCACACCGGTCCGCTACTGACGCCGCCTCACGTGCCAACGGATTTTCTACGCTTTTTGTAGCCCTATGCCGCATAACAGGTCATGTGACTTGTTTATAAAACTTTTCATTGGTTCATTTTACTTTTGGTTTCCTAAAGATGGAAGGCTTGGTCATATGACCTAAAAATAACACTTTTCATTGGTTTAGAACATTTTTTTTTCCCAAACGATGAAAGCCCCACCTTGTTTCTGGATGATTCAGACTGAAGCTGGCGTCACCATGAGAGCACCACCATCTCGTGGCTCCGTCGTGGTCATTCCGCGAGCAATCATGGCAGCCGCTCCCCACCGGAAGCCTGCAGGAGTCGAGGGCCCCCAAGACTTTTGTAGAATCTTCACGGCTGAGGGGACGCTTTCGAGAATGGAGCCCAAGCCCTAGCAGGGAAGCGTCCGAGTTCCAAGGTGTCCCAGGGCCATTTTAGTGGACCAGGCCCAAAACCGAAGAACCGGCCTCCATTTTAAGAGTCCTGTGGCAGCCGCCTATCGCTGCACTGCAAGAGTGGGAGCAACTCAACTACATGGTGAGCGAGACGCTGTAGCCGCAAGAGCGGGTGCAACTCAGCTGGATGGACGCCACCTGGGGAGGCCCGTTCACGCTGCCTCCTCCACGCCCCACCCCGGGCCGCCCCACGCCAATTTTCGGAGCAGCATTTTAGGATACCAAAACCAGTGCGGCAGTTTACTGGACATCACCTGGGTGCCATCCACATCTCAGCGCGTTCTGCTGCCTTGGGACTATTCGCACAACAGACCGTTACTGACGAGGCCTCCCCCCGCACCACCCGGGACGCCCCACGCTGTTTTTCTGAGCTGCATTGTAGGATCCCAAAAACCAGTGTGGCACCCAGGTGACATCACCTGGGTGCCGTCCAGAACTCAGCACGTTGTGCTGCCTTGGGACTATTCGCACAAAAGACAGCTTCTGACCATTGTTGCTTTTTTTTGTCAAAAATGTTTAAATGTTTGTTACAGTTTTTGTTCCGTTCGTTATATTTAAAAGTTAATAAAGTTTTATAATCCCACTTTGTTGGAGTGCTATATATTTTTAAAAAATCGGGTGAATGGGGCCTTGAATCGGGTTATTGTCATGTGTGGGCTTTGCAAGTGTACTGCTACAGGATCGGACATTTCAAACTCAAATGCACATTCTTTTTCTTACCTTTCCGAAGCATGGAGCGCAATAGCAGGCAGAGAAAGGGTGATGCAAGTGTTGAACACTGCCTGGCCTGGCAAGTTGCTGGCAGTGCCCCCCCCCCCCGCCCGCCCGCTCCTGAAAGAGAACACACCGCCGCCCCGAGTACTTCACAGATCTTTAAAAGACCATGCGCTTGTTCATGAGGCTTAAATGGTTTATCACCCCTTCTAGAACCCCTGCATCGACCCTCTGACGTTTCCTGGAAGAATTACCACGTAACACAATACCAAGCCTTGTCAGCTGAAACCCCCGAGGAATCGTGGGGCATATTATCAAGGGGGTTTATCTCCGCTTTTTTGGCTTTAAAAGCCAAGAAAGCGGAGATAAAATTATCTCCCTATTACCAAGCTGTCGCTAACACCAGTTAGTGACAGCTAAAAGGAGATAGCGACCATCTTGGGCCCCGCTTTGCATGTCAGTGATATTTATCACTAATGACATGCAAAGTGGGCGTGCCAAGATGTTAGCGACTGGAAACAGTCCCTAACATCGCTATCTCCTATTACCAACTTTTGGAGATATTCGCGCTAAGCGCGAATATCTCAAAAAGCTAACACCTGCCCTGAGCAGTTCTTAGCCATGTTATCCAATGGGAGGTGGATAACATGGCTAAGAGCATTTGCTCGATAATGCATGAATATCGCTGACTTTTCAGCGATATTCATGCATTGCGGCCGTTTTTTATCGCATTTGCGATAAACCTTGCTAATAAACAAGTTAGAGACAAAAATTATCGCTAGTTGTTGGTAATATGCCCCCGGGTTTTTGCTTGCAGAAATCGGGAGGCGGGAGACTAGCACTGAAATCAGTAGTCTCACGCCTGAATCGGGAGGGTTGGCATGTCTGGATTCTCTACAGCTGGGGCCATAAACTACATCCGCAGGGCTAGGTGATAGCCTGGGACCGGCCTGGCATCTAAAATGGCTGCCGTGCACAACAAAATTGTGGCATTGGAAAAAAGGCAAGATGGTGCAGACAATGTTTATCAATAAGGATTCATTTATAACAAAATATTTTATCGCACTGACAAATTGGCGGTCAACACTTCCTGATTTCCATCGAATCGAACGTTAACAGACGTCACGCAGCAAAGACATGTATCAACATATATGAGCCTCCTCAGCCACCCTCAGAAAACATAAAGGATTAGGATACGTCTCCCGCACCCCCTTATTCCTAGTAATTTAATTAAAACGAAACACAAAATGGCGAATTCCCGATTCGCTACCAGTTTGCGACCCGGTTCGCGGCCCGTGAAAAATATTTTTTTTTTTATTTTCCCCACGGGACCCTTTAATAACCCCAACAACATTCCTAGGGGGTCAAGAGGGGTATACCTTGCCCCCTTTCATTAAATTCCCCCTTCGTTTTTCACCTCTTCTTCTCTCTCGATCCTACCGAGAGATAAGATGGCGGCCGCTCCGGACTGTTTAGAATGTTGACAGACACCGGGGAGCCAATCAGCTTCGCATCGCAAAGTTCCGTTTCGCGAAAAGTAAGCGGACCGGAGCGCAGCCCGGAGCGCTGTTACAGATATATATCTTGTTTTGAACGTTAATTTCTCAAAATCCACTGGAGCACATATATTGAGACCTAGCAAAGGCACATCGGGCTAACAGTCCCTACAATTTTGCCAAGTTTCGTGCAAATCCATTCAGCCGTTCGAGCTAAAAGTGAGGCCAACCGCCCTATGGAAATTAACATGGGGAAAACGCGTTTTGGGACCCCCCTTTTTTCTCGGCCCCCCCTTGACGAAACCCCCCAAATTTTCAAGAGCTGCTCAGAAACAAAATGTGCAATTTTCCTGAGAATTTCAGCCGATTCCGTCCACAAACGCCAAAGTTATTAGACATAGAATTTTCAAAAGTTCCATAGACAAAAAATCCTAACTATATATACCTACTGGCAAGACGCCAGTAGGTAATATATATATATATATATATATATATATATATATATATATATATATATATATATATATATATATTCACTGAAAAAACCATAGGTTTCACACCAGTTATAGTTAGGAATTAGCATTTAAAAAACCTATTAAATTCACTGACAAAACCATAGATTTCACACCATTTATAGTTAGCTGGAAATTTTACTGACATAAAACCATTGAAATTCCCACGTTATAGTTAGTTGGACTCACTATAACTTGCGCGCCTGTAATGCACTGCTGATGACGTCACATATTACATCACTCATGACATGGTCAGTGACATCACTCATGACATCACTGATGACACCATCCAGTGAATGTGTGTCTTTCTGAAAAATAAATTTGTTTTATATATGTATTTGTAAAGGTCGATGGAAGAATAAATGTTTAAATAAGTGTGTAAATGGATGTTTTTTTTAAAAAAAATTGGTTGGGTAACTGGCTTATCTTAGTGAATACATATATTAGCGAGTATTGTTTAAATATTTAAATGTTTGTATCAGTGTTTCTCTTTGTGTAAAAGTGGCTGCAGGGGTTGGTGACTGACTCACTGTTTGTATGTGTTTTGAAGACAGCATATGTGCAGGCTGTATGGGTGGATGAGTGTGTATATGTGTGTGTTAGTGAGTGAATGACTGTCTCACTAGTGTCTTCATTAGTAACGACATATGTTTTAATCTAGTATATGTGAGTATTGATGTATATAAGTGAGTATAGTATATATAGTGAGAGATTGTAGGAGTTCCTGTTTAAATAAGTATGTGTTTCTATAAGTGATTGTTTAAGAGAGTAAGTATGGGTAAGTTTCCTTAGAAGTAAGGTGGTAGTGTGTGTATAAATGTATATGCAAATAAATGGATGTTCAATAGTTTATTTGCATGTGTGAGTATGTGTGTGAGTAACTTTTGGATGACTGCTGATGTGTAACAGGATGTATAGGTGTATCACTACATATGATGAGTGAGTATATATATGAGTGACTATATAGAACTGTTGGTGAATGAGTGGATGTGTATATAGATGGTGGAATTACTGAATTGGTTGTTGTTACTGGTTTGGGTATCTCCATTTTTTTGAAAATGTTTGTTTCTATTTTTGAATATGTGTTTCAAGCGTTACATTACACTGAAATTAGGTCTGTCACTCTGTCACAAGGATGGTGTCATCAGTGATGTCATGAGTGATGTCACTGACCATGTCATGAGTGATGTAATATGTGACGTCATCAGCAGTGCATTACAGGCGCGCAAGTTATAGTGAGTCCAACTAACTATAACGTGGGAATTTCAATGGTTTTATGTCAGTAAAATTTCCAGCTAACTATAAATGGTGTGAAATCTATGGTTTTGTCAGTGAATTTAATAGGTTTTTTAAATGCTAATTCCTAACTATAACTGGTGTGAAACCTATGGTTTTTTCAGTGAATTTCAAAGGTTTTTTTAATGCTAATTCCTAACTATATAACACCTGAAAGCCCACCAGGAATCTCCAGTATGCGCCAGGGGACTGCATTGCAGAGAGGTGTAATGAAGCCACAACCCTTTTTACACCTCTCTGCAACGCAGCCCCCGTGCATGTTTGAAGAGGGGGAACTAATTCCCCTTGCATACTGGGGGCCCCTGGGGGCCAATTAGCCCACCTGGAACCTCCAGTATGCGCCAGGGGCTGCATTGAAGAGGTGTAATGAGACTATGCCCCTTGTTACACCTCTCTGCAACGCAGCCCACTGCCGCGTTTGCAGAGGGGGAACTAATTCCCCTTGCATACTGGGGGTCCCTGGGGTCAACTGGTCCACCAGGAGCCTCCAGTATGCGCGAGGGAGCTGCATTGCAGAGAAGTGTAATGAGGCCACACCCTTGTTACACCTCTCTGCAATGCAGGCCACTGGCGCGTTTGTAGAGGGGGGACTAATTCCCCTTGCATACTGGGGGTCCCTGGATCATATCTGCCCAAACACCGATATTCCGAACGAATGTAAATTACTTTTCTTGAGAAACATTTGGATTTGGATTATCATGTCCTATACTTTGGAATTTTTGAAAGACTGACTTTGAGGATGCTATAAATTACTCAAGTCTGCCCGAATTGTGTGGGTAAAATTGATACCTAGTCACTTTGAATAAGAATATACTTATGTCTCGTCTAACATTTGGAAGAAATATCTAGTTATATGACAACTGGATACCGACATAACTTGAAGGAAATAAGAACGCCCTGAAGAAGTTCTGTTGTACAGAACGAAACCTTTCGGCTGGCTGTGGTACATAAACTTAAGGAAAATAAAAGCATTTGAATATACACCAAGATTCAGCGCTTCAATAAGGACTCTAAGTGATATGATTTGATTGGACTCATTGTGAAAGTGGTGCTGTGCCAAACTTTGGAATATTCTCCACTACTCTCTACTACTTACTCTCTCCTACTCCACTACTCTCAAATACTCACTGTCTACTACTCATTCTCTACTACTCTACTACTCTCTCTCTACTACTCACTCCCTACTACTCGCTACTCACTACTCCCTATTACTCACTATCTACTACTCTCTACTACTCACTCTCTACTACTCTCTCTACTACTCACTCTTTACTACTCACTACTACTCTCTACTACTCACTCTCTACTTCTCACTCTCTACTACTGTCTACTACTCACTCTCTACTACTCTCTCTCTACTAGTCTCTACTACTCACTCTACTACTCACTCTCTACTACTCACTACTATTCTCTCTGCTACTCATTCTCTACTACTCTCTACTACTCACTCTCTAGTACTCACTCTCTACTACTCACTCTTTACTACTCTCTACTACTCACTTTCTACTGCTCTCTACTACTCACTCTACTACTTACTCTCTACTACTGTCTACTACTCACTCTCTACTACTCACTCTCTACTACTCTCTACTACTCACTCTACTATTCACTCTACTACTCTCTACTACTCACTCTCTGCTACTCTCTCTACTGCTCTCTACTACTCTCTACTACTCACTCTCTACTCTCTATTACTCACTCTCTACTCTCTACCTCTCTACCTCTCTCTTCTTCTCTCTCTACTAATCTCTACCTCTCTACCGCTACCTCTCTACCTCTCTACCTCTACACCTCTACCTCTCTACCTCTCTCTACACGCACACATATACACATATATGCATATATATATATATGCATATGCATTTATATATATATGTATGTGTATGTATAAAAAAAAACAACAAAAATTTTTTTTTTAAACAGCTACTTTTAAAACTGTCATTCTTTTTCCCCATGGTACACTCCCCGGTACGCTTACCGGTGCGCGTACCGGTGCGCGTACCGGGCGCTCACCCCGCGAAAATCAAAATTTTTTTAAATTTTTTTTTTGCTCCGCGGGGCCCTTTTATGGCCCCCACATCAAACCTAGGGGGTAAAGGGGGGTCTACTCTGCCCCCTTATGGTCATTTCCCTCTTTGTTTTGGCCACCTCTCGTGTCTCGATCCTACCGAGACACAAGATGGCGGCCACTCCGGACTGTTTAGAATGTTTACAGACATCCCAGAGCCAATCAGCTTTCTGCGCGCAAGTCGCGGTAAGCGCCCGGTGCGCGTACCGGTGCGCGTACCGGAGCGCGGCTATAGATATATATATTTTTTTGAACCTTAATTACTCAAAATCCACTGGAGCACATATCTTGAGACATAGCAAAGGCACATCCGGCTTCCAGTCCCTACAATTTTGCCAAGTTTGGTGGAAATCCATTCAGCCGTTCGGGCTAAAAGTGAAATCGACCGCCCTATGGAAATTAACATGGGGAAAACGCGTTTTGGGACCCCCCTTTTATCTCGGCCCCCGCTTGACGAATCCCCCCCAAACTTTCAGGGAAGGACCGGAACGCCGCGAGGCCATTTTGAGGAAATTTTCAGGCAGATTCGTCAACCGGCGCCAAAGTTATTCCAAATAGAATTTTCAGATTTAACATTGAAAAAAATCCTAACTATAACTACCTACTGGCGACCGCCAGTAGGTAATATATATATATATATATATATATATATATATATATATATATATATTTCAAACAAACTCCTGGTAGTTACAGAGCTAATAAATCAGCATGACACCAGAGCCGGGGCCCAAATGTTCGTTCTTAGTGCAAATATTTATTGGCACACGGAAAACCCAACGCGTTTCAAAGCTTTCGCCTCTTGCTCACGGGTAATGTGTAGTAGTGGCCATTCATTTTTTAAAGTGAAACATACGTGATTAACGTGCACGTGATCAAACATAAACATAGAAAAGATACTTTGTTACAAACAATATGTCAGTATCCTGTTATCGGGTTGCAAAGCAAAATACATGTTCTAGTTTAGTAGAGCTATTGGTGAAAATACACAAACAATGTTTATAACGTGTGCCGTTTTAAGCAAAATAATAAATGTCTTGTAACAATTAGATTCATGCTGCTTTTGCGTGAAAATAATCTATTGCAGTTCAGTTCATGAATGAAAATAAACACAGATATCTCGCCCCAGTGGGCACAGTATATATAATTCACCAATTCTTATGGTCGTGCAGTTCATGAATGAATGAAAATAAACAAAGATGTCCCGCCCCAGTGGGCACAGTGTATATAATTCACCAATTCTTATGGTTGTGTCATAAAGTCCAAAATCAAGTTAGACGGTATCATGCCCAAGTGGGCTAGGTGTTTCCAAATATCTTGTATATGTGCAGCATACCTACAGAATCAAAATTAGAGAAACAGAGTATCAGTGTTTTGCTATGAGTATCAGGTCACGTGAAAAAATGTGCATATTAAAAACAGTCAGAATGGAATATATATATAGGAAAGTAGACATTGGATTTCAGTTTAAGATTGTAAGTGCACTGATAATTCTTCCCCTATGTTATGCCCAAAGGGTTGTATTGTGTTGTACCGGATGATGTATTTGGATTCCAGTTTGCGTAATTCAAGTAACCTGTTGCCACCTCTCTCGTTTCTGTTGACACAGTCAATCACATAGAATTGTACAAGATTGGGATTTTGCAGATGCTCGGTCGCAAAGTGCCTTGCCACTGGGTACTGTGGATTTGCATTTTTAATGGCACGAAGATGCTCTAATGCCCGCAGTTTTGCTTTCTTGGTAGTCATACCAATATAAAACTTTTCGCATGGGCATTTGAGTGCATATACTGCATACTCGGTGTTACAACCTAGCATTTTTGTGATTTTATGCTCAGTAAGATCTTTGCAAATTTTAAGGCTCTTACATTTATGGCTGTTCTTGCATGCCTTGTGTGAGAAGTTGGCCTGGTATATAATGCTCACTAGTTCTAGTGATCACTTTGTACCATGCCAAGCAACCCTTATGATGATGGTTGTAATTCAACCTTGTAGACCAGTTATCCTAGTGGTAACGTGGACAAAGCAGTCTTAGGCTAAACTCTGAAAGGCATGTGAAGCCAGCTGTTATACCACACACAACCCCCTTGAATACCAAATGAAAGGGACACCACACAGATATATATTGAAAATATATATTGATTTATTAACTATTAAAATCCCCTGGACTCTTTATGAGCACAGAAGCACAAGCGTTAAATCACAAGACAGTTTAAAATACACAAAAGTTGCACAATATGGATGAGCCCTAGGGGCCACCTAAACCATATACTAAATAAGTGGTATAAGGGATACCAGGAGGAAAGTGAAGAGGCCTAGGGCCTGGGGAATCGCTGGAGCTATTCGAGACTGGGGTTAGCTAAGTCGGGAAAGGCCCACGGGACTCGGGTGCAGTGTCCAAAGTGCACGCACTTCTCAATACAAAGTCTATGGTGCGTAAAAAGCACAAAGTTAGAAAGTTAGGAACCTTCCGAGTGACCTACGGAGCTGAAACTTAAAACACAGGCCCTTGGGATGTGTACCAGTGCAGGAGCACCGGCGGAGCTGAGTTACCTCACCCACAGGAAGCGGGTGCACAGGGTCGAAGATGTGTCGGGTTTCGTCACGCTGGTCGATGGTGCTTGGAGCTGAAGATGCTGCAGGCGGCTCGATGAGAAGAGTTCCGGTGGATCCAAGGGTGGATCTGAAGAGTTGAAGACCTGAAAGCAGAGGGGACAGTGTTCAAAGTCACTAGCCAGTGACTACCGTGGAACCAGATTGGAACCAGGCGATGTCGGGTGCAAACAGGCGTTGTCGGGTAGCTTCTTTCTGCAGCCACGTGGATACCCGGGGTCGAGGACGTCCAGGAGTCGGTCACGAGCTGTCCCACGTAGGCTTCTCGCTGTTGGCGGTGTCGGCGACCTGATCGGAGCAAACAGGCCTTGGCAAATGCAAGCCACGCAGAAGTTGAAAGATGCTGTTCACTCGGACCAGCAAGGTCAGAGCGAGTGCTCCTTTTCACAGGAGCTTGGGTAGGTCTGGAGCAACCAGACCTGCTGTTTAAATCTTCGGGTTCGTCGCCAAGATGGCCGCTGACCACGTGGCTAGTGGCCGGGATGGCGCGTCGAGTGGCACAATGCAAAAGGGCCCCACGCAGATCGTGGTGATGCTGGAGGGCTGATCTTCGGTGCAAGGGCTGCTCGGTGGTGGGGGTTCTCAGTCCCCAAAGCACAACGTCGAGGATGCCTCTGAAGCTGCGCAGTCAGCTTTACGAGTGTCTTCCAAGAGGTCCGGTCCCACGTCACTCGGTGCCTCCACGGGTCCCTTCTTTGCAGGGACTGTGGATCGGGCTCTGAGAGGTCTGGCAATCTGGTTCTTGTCGGGCTCTGGGCTCGGGCTCCGGCGGGAGGCGGCGGCAAAGCAGACGTCGAGTTGCTGGTTGGTGCCTGTGTTCACAGGGTGGTCACTCCTTGGCCACAAGGGAGATTCTTCTTCAGTCTTCTGTGCAGCAGAATGTCGAAGTCCAGTCTTCTTCTTAGTTTTAAGTTGATTTCGGGATGATCTGCTGTGCAATGGCACTGCTCCCCTTCTTATTCCAATCTAGGGGGTGGATCACCTACTAGGTCCCTCCTCTGGGAGGAACCAGGAAGGGGGGCGGTTACACCCCCTTTCCTTTGTCCAGCTCCGCGCCAGGACTGGGGCTGGAAGGCCCCAGAACCGGTTTGGGCTGGCCTATGCACGGGGACACCTTGTGTGCCCCGGGCATGTCTGATTCTATTCAGCCCTGTCCTACCCAATACACAAAATCCTGTCTGGGGTGGTGCTCGCACCTCCCAAGGCAGGAAACCCTTTGTCCAGGCCACCATCTGCCGAGTTTCGGTCAGCAGCAGGAGGCCAGACTTGTGTCTGTGGTGGCAGCGTCCATTTTGTGAAGCTGAGGCTCTGTTTAACTTTAACCGGGGTTAGGGTTACACACATGTCGTATCCTTCTAGAAGGGTGGAATGCTATCCCCGTCGCCAGAATTGGCGAGGGGATAGTATTCCAATTCGTATGACACCTTACTCGACATGTTTTGATAAAGCCAAACCAAAGATAGCATTTAACCGCGAGGATTATAATGCACTTAAGAGTATATGGTATGGCAATATCCCGGAACAGCTTAGGGAGTGTTTCCCGACAGCTGCAGACAGGCTCAGCTCATGCCAGAGCACCATCTCACATATTTCCAAGCACTCTGCCTCCAGGATTGATGAGGCCTTCCATAGGAGTGGCTGATAGGAACATATGTGTCCAGTTTAGGGTTAGGCACAGACATACTGTACCTAAGTAAGAGGTGGTTACACCGACTTACCCCAGCTGAGTGATCAGCCAGTTGTGTCAAATATGGAGGCAAGGCCAGGGGTGGCACAATGCGTGCTGCAGCCCCTGGTAGGCCTTGGATACACCTATGCCCTGGGCACCTAGGGTGCACTATTACAGGGGCTCATAAGGTGAACCAGTTCCAATTCGTAATGCACCTAGAGTGCATTGGCAGTAATTTAGAGAGAGAACAGCAGGCTGTGGGTCTGATTAGCAGGCCCACAGCCACATTAAGTCAGAAACCAGTGAAGCAAAAAGCAAAAATTTGGGGTGACCATAGGATAGCAGACCCTACTCTCCTACATAACCCCCCCCCAAACGCAGGGACATTAGACTAACCTTGACCAGTTGTGTCTTCATGTTCTAAGTGGAAGTACCTGGAGAGACCATCTGCGTTGCCATGGTCAGTCCCTGGGCGGTGCTCCACTGTAAAGTCCATCCCCTGTAGGGAAATGGACCACCTGAGTAGTTTGGGGTTTTCACCCTTCATCTGATTAAGCCATAGGAGGGGCTTATGGTCGGTCTGAATCTTGAAGTGAGTGCCAAATAAGTATGGTCTCAACTTCTTCAGGGCCCACACCACAGCAAAGGCCTCCCTCTCTATAGCTGACCAACGTTTCTCTCTGGGGGTCAGCCTTCTGCTAATGAAAGCAATGGGCTGGTCCTGGCCATCTACATTAAGCTGTGAAAGCACTGCTCCCACTCCCAACTCAGAAGCATCTGTTTGGACAATGAACTCTCTTGAGTAGTCAGGACTCTTCAGGATAGGTGCAGAGCACATGGCCTTCTTCAGGTCATCAAATGCCTTTTGACAGATTTCTGTCCACTGAACCTTTTTGGGCATCTTCTTGGATGTCAGATCATTAAGAGGAGTCACAATGGACCCATAGTTCTTAACAAACTTCCTGTAGTACCCAGTCAGGCCCAAGAAAGCTCTGACCTGAGTCTGGGTAGTTGGAGGGGACCAGTCCTTGATGGTCTGGATCTTACTCTCCAGTGGTTGAACTTGGCCTCCACCTACAAGGTGGCCCAGGTATACAACCTTGCTCTGCCCTATCTGGCACTTTGTTGCCTTGATAGTGAGGCCTGCCTTCTGCAGAGCCTCAAGCACTTCCTTCAGGTGGATCAGGTGATCCTCCCAGGTGGAGCTAAAGACAGCAATATCGTCCAGATAAGCTGCACAAAAGTCATCCAACCCAGTGAGGACTTGGTTCACCAACCTTTGGAAGGTGGCAGGTGCATTTTTCAAACCAAAGGGCATCACCACAAACTGATAATGCCCACTAGGGGTAGAAAATGCTGTTTTGGCTTTAGACTCCTCAGCTAACCTGATTTGCCAGTAGCCAGCTGTCAAGTCAAATGTGCTCAAATATTTGGCAGAAGCCAACTTGTCAATGAGCTCATCTGCCCTTGGAATAGGGTGTGCATCTGTCCTGGTGACAGCATTGAGTCCTCTGTAATCCACACAGAACCTCATCTCTCTCTTGCCATCTTTGGTGTGAGGTTTGGGGATCAGAACCACTGGGCTAGCCCAGGGGCTCTCTGAAGGCTCAATGACACCTAATTCCAGCATCTTTTGCACCTCAGTCTTTATACAGTCCCTGACGTGGTCAGGTTGCCTGTAAATTTTGCTTTTTACAGGAAGACTGTCACCAGTGTCCACCACATGTGTACACCAGTTAGTCTGACTGGGTGTCAATGAGAACATATGCCTGTATGCCTGTAGAACTTGTCTGCAGTCATGTTGCTGATGTTCAGTGAGGCTGCCACCTAAGGCCACACCATCAACTGAGCCATCCTCAGGGTTCTGAGTGAGCAGGTCTGGGAGAGGGTCACTCTCTTCCTCCTGTCCCTCATCTGTAGCCATGAGCAAGCCCATGTCTGCCCTGCTGACATATGCCTTCAATCTGTTCACATGGAGCACCCTGTGGGGGCTCCTGGGAGTTCCTAGGTCCACCAAGTAGGTAACCTCTCCCTTCTTTTCCAGAATTGTATGGGGTCCAGACCACTTGTCTTGGAGTGCTGCTGGGGCCACTGGCTCCAACACCCATACCTTCTGTCCAGGCTGAAATTCAACAAGGACAGCCTTTTGGTCATGCCAAGCTTTTTGTAATTCTTGGCTAGCCTCAAGGTTTTTGGATGCCTTCTCCATGTACTCTGCCATCCTGGAGCGGAGACCAAGTACATAGTCCACTATGTCCTGTTTAGGCTTTTTGAGAGGTAACTCCCATCCTTCCTTCACAAGACACAGGGGTCCTCTTACAGGGTGCCCAAACAACAATTCAAAGGGGCTGAAGCCAACCCCCTTTTGAGGGACCTCTCTGTAAGCGAACAAAAGGCAGGGCAGAAGGATGTCCCATCTTCGCCTGAGCTTTTCAGGTAATCCTTTAATCATGCCCTTTAGGGTCTTGTTAAATCTCTCAACAAGCCCATTGCATTGTGGGTGATAAGGGGTGGTGAACTTGTAGTTGACACCACATTCCTTCCACATAGCTGTCAAATATCCAGACATGAAGTTGGTACCTCTATCTGATATTACCTCCTTAGGAAACCCCACTCTGGAGAAAACTCCAAGTAAGGCCCTGGCCACAACAGGAGCTGTTGTGGTCCTAAGGGGAATTGCCTCTGGGTACCTGGTGGCATGATCCACTACCACCAGTATGAATCTGTGCCCAGATGCTGTAGGGGGATCCATTGGTCCAACAATATCAATCCCCACTCTTTCAAAGGGAACCCCCACCACAGGTAGTGGTATCAGGGGGGCCTTTGTTGTTCCACCTGCTTTACCACTGGCTTGGCAGGTTTCACAGGAGCGACAAAACTCCTTGGTGTCTTCAGACATGTGAGGCCAGTGAAAGTGAGGGACAAGCCTGTCCCAAGTCTTGTTCTGGCCTAGGTGTCCTGCTAAAGGAATATCATGGGCCAAGGTGAGTAGGAAGCCCCTAAATTGCAGAGGTATAACCAACCTCCTGGTAGCACCAGGCTTGGGGTCTCTAGCCTCTGAATAAAGGAGTCCATCGTCCCAATATACTTTATGGGCACCTTGAGCATTCCCAGCAGCCTCAGCAGCAGCCTGCTGTCTGAGGGGTTCAAGAGAAGGACAGGATAACTGAGCCTGCCCCAAGTCTGCCCTAGAAGGTCCCCCTGTCCCCAGAAACTCAACCTGATCAGGTTCAAGTTCTTCATGGACAGTTCCTTCAGGGGTCTCAAGATCAGTTTCCTGTGAAGCCTGATCCTCACTTGTAGGCAGTTGGGAAGGCGCAGCCTTAACCCTCCTGTTCTTCTTCTTGGGAGGTACTTGGTCCATTGTTCCAGGATCCAAGACCTGAGGTTCAGAGAGGCACTTTTTGGCCTGTGACCTGGTCACAGCAAGGACATGTGATGATATCCCTAACATCTCTGCATGAGTCCTGTACTCAACTTCTGACCATAGAGAGTTCTCCAGGTCATTGCCCAACAAACATTCTACTGGGAGATCAGCACTAACCACAACTTTCTTTAGGCCAGTTACCCCTCCCCAGGAAAAGTTAACAAGTGCCACACTATGTGTAGTAGTGACATTGCTGGCATTGGTCACCAGGTAATCATCGCCTGGCATGTATTGTCCAGGGTCCACAAAGTTAGGTGTCACCATAGTGACACTGGCACATGTGTCCCTGTAAGCTTGAGCCACTTTGTTGTTAATCAAAGGTGTCTGTCTGTATTTGCCCAGGTTACTGGGACTTATGTCAGGGGTCAAATCTATGTCCCCTTCACAAACCAGAACAGCCTGTGTAAGAGTTCTGACTAGGTCAGAATCTCCTTCAGTTCCCAAAGTGATTCCCACTAAACCCTTGGCTTGAGGACCAACACTGCTAACTGTACTAGTGGGTGCAGGTGCCTTAGGGGCTGCAGTGCTGGGGGCTCCACCCTTTTTACACTCACTTGTCCAGTGAGAGGTGTTCTTACAAGTTTTACACCAGGGTTTCTTCTGACCTTCTTTCTTCTTCTTCTTGGAAGTTTGGGACCCACCCTCTGTCTCAGTTTGGGGCCCTGTTGAAGACTTCTGGTCTTTAGTTTTCTGCTCCCCACCCTTCTGGTCTGTTTTCTTCTGGTCACCACCCTGGTTCTGGTTCTGGTTCTTTTGCTTAACTCTGGTTCTTACCCATTTATCTGCCCTCTTTCCCAATTCTTGGGGAGAGGTCAAATCTGAGTCAACCAAATGTTGATGCAACTGCTGGTTCTGACAATTATTTAAAATTTGTTCTCTCATCAGCAAATTATACAATCCTTCATAGTCTGTAACCTTGCTTCCCAGCAACCATCCCTCCAGAGCCTTAGTGGCACACTCAACAAATTCAGACCAGTCCTGAGTCTGTGTCTTCTGGGTATCTCTGAACATTAACCTGTACTGTTCAGTGGTTAAGCCTAACCCATCAATCAGAGCACTCTTCAGGACCAGGTAGTTTCTAGAATCCCCATCACTAACTGTGAGGAGTCTGTCTCGGCCTCTACCTTCAAAGGAGAGCCACAAGATTGCTGCCCACTGCTCCTGAGGGATCTGCTGTACTCTGCAGGCTCTCTCCATTGCAGTAATCCATTTATGGATGTCATCCCCAGCTTTGTAGGGGGGCACAATCTTACTCAGGTTTCTATTATCAAAAGACCTGTCTTTATCCTTGTGGATATTGCTGCCACCAGTGGGTTCTATTACCCCACTCTCTCTAGGCTGTCTTGCTCTAGCAAGTTTCTCTTGGGCCAGGGCAATCTCTAACTCTTGTCTCTGGACTCTCAATTCAGCCTCTCTAATTTGAGATTCTCTCAATTTGGTCTCATGTTCCCTTCTCTGAGGGCTAGTCATCCTCCTTCTGGAGTGACCATGAGAACCTCTAGAAGCATAGGAGTTGTCAGAGTCACCTGAGTGAATCCTTCTCCTCCTAGGCTCCTGGTTAAGTCCACCTGAGGGTCTGAATGGGTTGTTACCTGATTCATTCCCAAGTTGACTTAAGTTAGCCTGGTTCAGTCTACTGACCAGCACCTGACTATCTCTGTCATCATCTGACTCACTGCTTTCCACCTCCTCCCCCTCTTCTTCTTCCTCTTCCTCTACATCTACTTGAGGAGCTCCAGTGATGGAAGCATCCTCATCTACTAGGATGATAGGGGCAGGGGGGTCTACAGTGTCATCCTCTGAAGGATGGCCTCCTTCAGCATTCCCTGTGGGGTTTGCTTTAGAGGTCTTTAGAGCTTCAGACTGATCCAAAAGCTCTCTTAGGTGGTCTGCAGTAGGGGAAGGCCCTGTCTTCAGACCCCTTAAGACACAAAGCTGTCTTAATTCCTTAAAGGGAAAAATAGCAAATTTGGATGGTGCCCTTGGAGGGTCACTCTCAACAGAGACATTCCCAGTGGAACCCTCTGCTCCAGACATTGCTCTAGTGTGGGTGGATGTGTTGCAATCTACCTACACTGGTGTTTACCTACTAAACCTATCTAGTAGTTGTAGCTAGGGTGTGCTACTCCCTTTGCTCTACAACAACTAAGTTCAGTAGAACTTAAGTATACTAGTCTTGTTTTATATGTACCTAGCAGGTACCTGTATGATCTTTCAAATGATAATCTCAAAGATTGTAATGGTAAAACAACAGCAAGCTCAGATCCCAATCCGCTGCTCACCAATGTGAGAAGTTGGCCTGGTATATAATGCTCACTAGTTCTAGTGATCACTTTGTACCATGCCAAGCAACCCTTATGATGATGGTTGTAATTCAACCTTGTAGACCAGTTATCCTAGTGGTAACGTGGACAAAGCAGTCTTAGGCTAAACTCTGAAAGGCATGTGAAGCCAGCTGTTATACCACACACAACCCCCTTGAATACCAAATGAAAGGGACACCACACAGATATATATTGAAAATATATATTGATTTATTAACTATTAAAATCCCCTGGACTCTTTATGAGCACAGAAGCACAAGCGTTAAATCACAAGACAGTTTAAAATACACAAAAGTTGCACAATATGGATGAGCCCTAGGGGCCACCTAAACCATATACTAAATAAGTGGTATAAGGGATACCAGGAGGAAAGTGAAGAGGCCTAGGGCCTGGGGAATCGCTGGAGCTATTCGAGACTGGGGTTAGCTAAGTCGGGAAAGGCCCACGGGACTCGGGTGCAGTGTCCAAAGTGCACGCACTTCTCAATACAAAGTCTATGGTGCGTAAAAAGCACAAAGTTAGAAAGTTAGGAACCTTCCGAGTGACCTACGGAGCTGAAACTTAAAACACAGGCCCTTGGGATGTGTACCAGTGCAGGAGCACCGGCGGAGCTGAGTTACCTCACCCACAGGAAGCGGGTGCACAGGGTCGAAGATGTGTCGGGTTTCGTCACGCTGGTCGATGGTGCTTGGAGCTGAAGATGCTGCAGGCGGCTCGATGAGAAGAGTTCCGGTGGATCCAAGGGTGGATCTGAAGAGTTGAAGACCTGAAAGCAGAGGGGACAGTGTTCAAAGTCACTAGCCAGTGACTACCGTGGAACCAGATTGGAACCAGGCGATGTCGGGTGCAAACAGGCGTTGTCGGGTAGCTTCTTTCTGCAGCCACGTGGATACCCGGGGTCGAGGACGTCCAGGAGTCGGTCACGAGCTGTCCCACGTAGGCTTCTCGCTGTTGGCGGTGTCGGCGACCTGATCGGAGCAAACAGGCCTTGGCAAATGCAAGCCACGCAGAAGTTGAAAGATGCTGTTCACTCGGACCAGCAAGGTCAGAGCGAGTGCTCCTTTTCACAGGAGCTTGGGTAGGTCTGGAGCAACCAGACCTGCTGTTTAAATCTTCGGGTTCGTCGCCAAGATGGCCGCTGACCACGTGGCTAGTGGCCGGGATGGCGCGTCGAGTGGCACAATGCAAAAGGGCCCCACGCAGATCGTGGTGATGCTGGAGGGCTGATCTTCGGTGCAAGGGCTGCTCGGTGGTGGGGGTTCTCAGTCCCCAAAGCACAACGTCGAGGATGCCTCTGAAGCTGCGCAGTCAGCTTTACGAGTGTCTTCCAAGAGGTCCGGTCCCACGTCACTCGGTGCCTCCACGGGTCCCTTCTTTGCAGGGACTGTGGATCGGGCTCTGAGAGGTCTGGGAATCTGGTTCTTGTCGGGCTCTGGGCTCGGGCTCCGGCGGGAGGCGGCGGCAAAGCAGACGTCGAGTTGCTGGTTGGTGCCTGTGTTCACAGGGTGGTCACTCCTTGGCCACAAGGGAGATTCTTCTTCAGTCTTCTGTGCAGCAGAATGTCGAAGTCCAGTCTTCTTCTTAGTTTTAAGTTGATTTCGGGATGATCTGCTGTGCAATGGCACTGCTCCCCTTCTTATTCCAATCTAGGGGGTGGATCACCTACTAGGTCCCTCCTCTGGGAGGAACCAGGAAGGGGGGCGGTTACACCCCCTTTCCTTTGTCCAGCTCCGCGCCAGGACTGGGGCTGGAAGGCCCCAGAACCGGTTTGGGCTGGCCTATGCACGGGGACACCTTGTGTGCCCCGGGCATGTCTGATTCTATTCAGCCCTGTCCTACCCAATACACAAAATCCTGTCTGGGGTGGTGCTCGCACCTCCCAAGGCAGGAAACCCTTTGTCCAGGCCACCATCTGCCGAGTTTCGGTCAGCAGCAGGAGGCCAGACTTGTGTCTGTGGTGGCAGCGTCCATTTTGTGAAGCTGAGGCTCTGTTTAACTTTAACCGGGGTTAGGGTTACACACATGTCGTATCCTTCTAGAAGGGTGGAATGCTATCCCCGTCGCCAGAATTGGCGAGGGGATAGTATTCCAATTCGTATGACACCTTACTCGACATGTTTTGATAAAGCCAAACCAAAGATAGCATTTAACCGCGAGGATTATAATGCACTTAAGAGTATATGGTATGGCAATATCCCGGAACAGCTTAGGGAGTGGTTCCCGACAGCTGCAGACAGGCTCAGCTCATGCCAGAGCACCATCTCACATATTTCCAAGCACTCTGCCTCCAGGATTGATGAGGCCTTCCATAGGAGTGGCTGATAGGAACATATGTGTCCAGTTTAGGGTTAGGCACAGACATACTGTACCTAAGTAAGAGGTGGTTACACCGACTTACCCCAGCTGAGTGATCAGCCAGTTGTGTCAAATATGGAGGCCAGGCCAGGGGTGGCACAATGCGTGCTGCAGCCCCTGGTAGGCCTTGGATACACCTATGCCCTGGGCACCTAGGGTGCACTATTACAGGGGCTCATAAGGTGAACCAGTTCCAATTCGTAATGCACCTAGAGTGCATTGGCAGTAATTTAGAGAGAGAACAGCAGGCTGTGGGTCTGATTAGCAGGCCCACAGCCACATTAAGTCAGAAACCAGTGAAGCAAAAAGCAAAAATTTGGGGTGACCATAGGATAGCAGACCCTACTCTCCTACACCTTGCATTTAGTGCATGGGAAAAATCCACTCACTTGGGGGGATTTGACGGGGTACTGTAGTGTGGCCTTGCTCAAAGAGTCTTTCAAAGACTTTGCCTTCCTAAAGCAGCATGAATCTAATTGTTACAAGACATTTATTATTTTGCTTAAAACGGCACACGTTATAAACATTGTTCGTGTATTTTCACCAATAGCTCTACAAAACTAGAACATGTATTTTGCTTTGCAACCCGATAACAGGATACTGACATATTGTTTGTAACAAAGTATCTTTTCTATGTTTATGTTTGATCATGTGCACGTTAATCATGTATGTTTCACTTTAAAAAATGAATGGCCACTACTACACATTACCCGTGAGCAAGAGGCGAAAGCTTTGAAACGCGTTGGGTTTTCCGTGAGCCAATAAATATTTGCACTAAGAACGAACATTTGGGCCCCGGCTCTGGTGTCATGCTGATTTATTAGCTCTGTAACTACCAGGAGTTTGTTTGAACTATTTCGGGAAGTGGCGATCCCGCCGGGAGCCTGCTGTGGAGAGAGGCGGGAGTTAAACGCTAAAAACGAGTGTGTCGGATATATATATATATATATATATATATATATATATATATATATATATATATATATATATATATATATATATATATATATATATTACCTACTGGCGGCTGCCAGTAGGTAGCTATAGTTAGGACCTAGTTTCCATAGGACATCGCAACATTCTATTTAGAATAACTTTGGCACCGGTGGACGGATCTTGGGGAATTTTTCTAAAAAAATTACCTGCTCTACTCCGCTCCTTCCCTGAAAGTTTGGGGGTGATTCATAAAGATGGGGCTGAGAAAAAAGGGGGTCACAAAACGGGTTTTCCCCATGCAATTTTCCATACGGAATGAAATTACACAAAATTTGGCAAAAAAGTAGAGTTCGGTACTTGTATTATCGTTTTGTTAAATGGTGTAAATCAGTTCAGTAGTTCTTGAAAAAATCAAAAGTCAAATCAAAGATATATCTATAGGAGCTTAGTGTACATGTACCTTCCTGAGCACGAGCTGAATGCTAATTGGCTGTCAACACTCCAAACCAGGAAGTGTTGGCAGCCATCTTGTGCCTCGGTAGAACCGAGGCACAAGAAAGCAGAAAAACAAACGGGCAGAACGAAAAAAGGCGGCAGAGTAGAAACACCATGAACCCCTAGGCCTGCTCAGGGGGTCCCACAAGGAACCCTAAGGCCCAATTTTTAAAAAAATATTTTTAAAATTGCAGGGTATGTGTAGGTATGCTTACGCCGTGAAAAAAACAAAACAATCCGGGCTGCTTTTTTAAAAATTAGCCCCCGGGGGACCAAATCCCACCCCCCAGGGGAAAGTAATTATGATAGCGGGGGGCTCATAGCCCCCCACAGCCCCTGGGACGGCCACCCCCTGGGGCTTTGATATTAATGATGGGCCTCTAAGGCCCCCGAGCACCGGGGACCGCCACCACCAGCAGTGTCCCTGGGGTGTCCACCCCAGGACACTGTTGTTTGCTAGGGGAGGCTTGCGACTCCCACCCTACCACATCAAACTGCTTTGATTTTCGTAAGAGAGAGCAGGAAACCTGTCTCTCTCAAAAATCAAAGCTGATTGCTTTTCTGCATGGGAGCAGCTGCTCCCCGTGCAGAAAAGCAATGCCGGCTCCCGCAGGATGCGGGGAGCCGGCAGGGATCATGGGGGGCTTGGGACCCTCCTACAGCTCCCAACAAGGAGAGCCAGGCCCCGGGGGCCAGGCGGCCCCCCTCTCTCATAAAAAAAAAATATTTTAAAAATAAAGGTAAGGCCCTGGGGGATGGGGTCCATTGGGCCTTAAGGGGACATAGGAGGGGGCTATGCATGCGCCCTCGACGAAAAATAAATTTTAAAGTTGGCCATGCCCTGGGGGATGGGGTCCCCGGGCCGTAAATGGCCATGGGAGGAGCACCACGCGGCCCCTTCCCATAACAAAATTTAAAAAAAAAGATTTAGGGGAAGGCCTCGGGGGATGGGGTCCCCAGGGCCAAAAAAAGAAGAAAAAGAAGGAGGGCTACACAGCCCCCTTCTTAAAATTAACAAAAAAAAGAAACAGGATCGGGAGGAGGCCATGCCCCCTCACTTCACCTCTCTGCAAACGTGCCCCATGGCACATTTGCAGAGGTGGAACTACTTCCATTTGCATACTGGGAGTCCCGGGGGCCAACTAGCCCACCAGGAGCCTCCAGTATGCAGAGAGGTATAACAAGGCTAAGCCCATTTTTACACTTCTCTGCAAAGCAGCACCCTGGCACATACTGGAGGTTGCTGGTGGGCTAATTGGCCCCCAGGGACCACCCAGTATGCAAGGGGAATTAGTTCCCCCTCTGAAAAAGCGCTAGGGGGCTGTGTTGCAGAGAGGAGTAAAAAGGGGCATGACCTCTTTACACCTCCCTGCAACGCAGCCCCCTGCCACATACTGGAGGTTCCTGGCTTCACATGCCTTTCAGAGTTTAGCCTAAGACTGCTTTGTCCACATTACCACTAGGATAACTGGTCTATAAGGTTGACTTACAACCAATCATCATAAGGGTTGCTTGGCATGGTACGGAGTGATCACTAGAACTAGTGAGCATTACATACCAGGCCAACTTCTCACAATAAGCATTTGTCTAACTTCCTGGAACAATCAGGAAGCCTGGATACCTCTCAGTCCGGTTTTAGGCCGAAATATAGTACTGAAACGGCCTTGCTGTCGATAACTGATGATCTCCGTATGTTCCAGGACTAGGGTATTTCAGCTGTCCTGGTACTACTGGATTTATCGGCAGCGTTCTATACCATTTCCCATAAGATCTTGATCGAACGACTGGCTGAGAGTGGACTGGAGGGCATGGCGCTGGCTTGGCTAAAGAGCTTTCTCTCTGACCGCACTCAATGTGTAACCATGGGGGAGTTTCGGTCAGATGAGGTTATGATCACCAAGAGGTTCCACAGGACTCCTGCTTAAGCCCAACTCTTTTAAACATCTACGTGGCCCCCCTGGCAAATATTATGAGAGCCTTTGGTTTTGTTCAGTGTCTTATACTGATGATACCCAGCTGCTCTTTCCATTTAAATCTTTGACCCCGGAGGTTAAACAATCTTTCTCCGAGGGGATGAAAGCAGTATTCAAGTGGATGTCTTCCAACTGTCTTCAGTGTAACGTTGGTAAGACTGAGGTTATGTTTTTATGTGAGGCCAAGATACAATGGTCCCCTGACTGGTGGCCATTAGATCTGGGGCCAGTTCCCGATCCAAAGCAAGTAATCAAGAGCCTTGGGGTTCGCCTGGAACAGGAGTTGACCTTGAAACAACATGGAAACAACACAGTAGGGTCCTGTTTTCATATGATAGGACTCCTCCGTAAGGTATTTCCCCTCCTTCCGGACTCCATCAGAAAGTCATTGGTCCAGGCTTTAATGATGTTTATGTGTATGTTTTGGCAATTTTTAAAGCGCGCAAATACCCAGGGGTGTCTCGGCGCTTAAATGAACAGATGATGGCTATAGCAGATTTTAATGTGGGAGCAGTCAGGTTTTTAATCTGTTCCTGAAGCTAAGGAGAGTTGAGGCAGTTTTGATGTAACGGGGAGTGAATTCCATAATCTGGCTGTGGAACTCACAAAGCATCTGTCACCCCAGTTAGCTTTCCATGTGCGTTGGACATGGAGCAGCTTCGCCGAAGATGAGAAAAGAGTTCTGGAGTTTTCGAGAGGAGAAGGGCATCTTTGAGAAACTGCGGGCCTGAGCTTTTGATGGATTTGTATGAAATGCACAATGCCTTAAATTTTGTACGGCTTTTGACAGGAAGCCAATGGAGCTGTCGGAGGTACGGGGTGATGGAGGTAAACTTGGGAATGCCCAGTCAGATTCTGGCTGAGGCGTTTCGCACTAATTGAAGTCTTTTAAGGACTTTTTCCTGTGCATTGAGAAGAACGGCATTGCAGTAGTCCATTCTAGCAAAGACGAGGGTGCTGATCAGAGATTTAGCAGCTGAGGTAGTAAGATAGGGAAGACGCTTTTTGATCTTTTTCAGAATGAAGAAGGAGGTGGAGACTTCCGAGTTGACGTGATGGTGAAAAAGCAGTCTGTCGTCAAAGATCACTCCGAGGTAGCGGACCTTGGTGACAGGTTCTGGTGGAGGTCCCATCTCGATGGCCACCATAGGGGAGACCAGGCAGGTTCCAGTTTCTCGAATGTTATAACCTCTGTCTTTTCAGAGTTCAAATTTAGACAGTTTGATGACATCCAGGAACTGATGGTGAGCATTCTCTCTTGAAGGTTTGCTGCAACTGTAGGACAATCATTGCGAAAAGTTTGGTGTCGTCGGCATAGGTAGTGAGACTAATGCCGTAGGATTAGATTACTCTCGCTAAGTCCAAAACATAGATATTAAACAGGGTCGGACTTAGCGAGGAGCCCTGTGTTACTCCGCATGGAAGGGAGAATGTGTGGGAGAAGAAAGAACCCATTTTTACGGCCTGTGATCGGTTTGCCAGAAAGGAGGCGAAAAGTTCTTTAGCATTGTTCAGAATGCCGATTGCTGAGACACGGTCGATCAGAGTGGCATGATCGACCGTGTCGAAAGCTGCAGATAGATCGAGCAGTATTAATACTGCTGCGCCACCTTTGTCTAGTGTCATTCGGATTTCATCAGCTGCTTTCATTAAGGCTGTCTCAGTTCCATGCCCCTGCCTAAATCCAAATTGCTTGTGGTCCAGTAAGTTATTTTCGTCAATGAATTTGGAAAGTTGTATTTTCATCATTTTTTCAAATATTTTTGCAGGGAAAGGAAGACATGCGATGGGTCTGTAGCTGGATGGGGAGGAGGGATCGAGTGTGGGTTTTTTCAGAAGTGGCCTAATGATGGCCTTTTTCCAAACAGTGGGATATTAACCAGTAGTGAACATGGTATTACAAATGTTGGTTAAAGTGGGGGAAATGGCATCAGGGATGAGGTTGAGGATGGAAGGTGGACATGGGTCCAAAGGTGATCCTGATTTGGTGCTGAAGATTAGGCGAGAGACTTGTTCCTCAGAGACTGAGTTGAAGTTACAGAAGGAGGGAGCGTTGATGGCTGGAGATTGTTTAGGTGTACTGGTTGAAGAAGGTTTGTGAAGAAAGGCTGAGAAGATAGACGTGACTTTGTCCATAAAGAAGTCTGCAAGGGAGTTGCAGAGGGACTGAAACGTGTAAGGAGGGGGATCTGGGGGGTTTGAGAGATGATTGACTACTTGAAATAGTTTTCTTGCGGAGTTTTGAGCTTGATTGATTTGGGAGGTATAGTAGATCGTTTTTTCAGAGGTAATGAGGTCTTTGTAATTTGATAAGGCACTTTTGTATGAGATCTTATTAATAGGGTTGTAGTGCCTGCGCCAGTGCCTTTCCAGATTTCTACAATGTTGTCTTTGTAGACGTAGGGATTCGGAGACCCATTGGGCAGAGGGAGATTTTCTATTGCGATGAGAGGTTTTGGGAGGTGCCAGTTTGGAGCATGCCGTGTCTAAGATGTCAAGGTAGCTACTAGAAGCTAATGACGGATCCGGTTCCATTGTATTGATGCCATCTGTCAGCATAGATGTAAGCTGATGAATATCGATGTTTTTCCAGTCTCGTGTGGAGATCGGGGAGATGGTCCACTTTGAGATGGAGGGGACTTGGTTTTATTGGAAAAACAGACTGCTAAATGATCTGTCCAAATAAGGGGAATGGGAGGGGAAATTAGAATGTCAGGGTTGTTGGTAAATATCCCATCAAGGGTGTGACCGGCTATGTGAGTGGGTTGGGTGACAATTTGGTGGAGTCCAACTGCTGAAAGATCACTGATAAGGGCATTGGTATTGTTGTCGCTTAGGGATCATTAGTGAAAATTCAAGTCGCCTAATATGGTGTATTGCGCAGCTCCAGCTGCGACTTCAATGAAATTATTGAGGCAGTTAAGTAAGTTAGGTCTAGGGCCAGGAGGGTGGTAGAGCAAAGTGCCTGTAAATGACTGGTTGCCTGAAAGGCTAATTGAGAAGGAAAAGGCTTCGCAGTCTCTATAGTTAAGGTCTGTGGTTTTGATCGTGTAGAGGTTTCTGTAAATGATGGCTATGCTGCCGCCCTTTTTTTGGTTGTATCCAGTCTGTGAACGCAGTCGTTTTCGGGGAGGGCTGCTTTAAAGTCAGGGCCAGAGGAGTTATGACCCCAAGTCTCAGTGATAAACAATAAGTCGAGATTGTGATCAATCGGCTTGATTACTGTAACGGCCTCCTGGCATCTGCTAATGAAGAGGTATTGGACCGACTTCAAGTGATTCAGAACACCGCCGCCAGGTTGGTCCTTAATGCTCCCCCCAGATCCCCATCTAAACCCCTGGTAGAAAAACTTCATTGTTTATCTGTCCGCCGAAGAGTGAAATTAAAGACATGTTGCATAGTACGTAAAGGACTGCATGACCTAGGACCTTCCTATCTAGTTAAAAAATGTGTTCGATATGTTCCCACATGCGCTCTGAGGTCAAGCGATCAGTTTGCTTCGGAGTGTGCCCAAGATTAGAAGGGCTAGACAGGGTGGGAAACACTGTCAGTGGTGGGTCCAACACTGTGGAATAATCGTCCTTTCCAAGTCAGGCAGTGCTCGGATCACTTTGCCTTTAGGAAAAAATTGAAATTTTTTTTGTTTCAGGCCTGAATTAGCTTGGTCATGATTTAGTTATGTATGATCCTTTATTATGGACTATTGCAATCTGGTCTTGCTACTCTCATCTCCAGAGCGCGGAGATGCTCCTCCGGGAGTTTATTCAAGCGCGTTATAAACCCGCTAATAATAATAATAAGAAGAAGAAGAAGAAGAAGAAGAAGATATCATTGCCTGCTATATAAAGTATATATAAATTAAAAATATATATATATATTACAATTTCAATATTTTTAAAAACATTTTTTTTCAATTTAGATTAAAAATATGTAATGTAATTTAAAAAATAAAATATCTTAAATAAATACTTTAAAACAATGTAGTAAATTAGTATAAAATGTTTTAACAATTACTACATTTTTAAATGATCATTTATAAAACCTTTGAAATTCAATGAAAAAACCATAGGCTTCAGCCATGTTATAATTAGGAATTACCATTTAAAAAAACCTTAGAAATTCACTGAAAAAAACATAGGTTTCACACACGTCATAGTTAGGAATTAGCATTTGGTCAGTGACTTCACTCATGACATCACTGATGAGATCTCAAATGATATCCCTGATGACATCACTGATGACATCAACCTTGTGAAAGAGTGGCAGACCTCCTCTCACCGTAATATAACCCTTGGTACACACATTCAAAAATAGAAACTAAAAAACTGAAATAAATGGAGATACCAATACCAGTTACAACAACCTATTCAGTAAATCCACCACCAACATACACATCCATTTATTCACCAACAGTTCTATATAGTCACTCATACATGTACTCACTCATAAATACTCCTACACCTACACATCAACACTCATCCATATAGTTACTCACACACATACTCACACTTGCAAATAAACTATCAAACATCCATTTATTTCCATATACTGCTATACACAGAACCACTACACTTACTTCTAAGGAAATGTACGCATACTTACTCTCTTAAACATTCACTTTTAGAAACTCATATTTATTTATACAGGATCTCTTCTAATCTCTCACTCTCACATATTCTCAGAAAATTGGAGTTCTTGTTTGGAACTGGCGGATCCGACTAATGTGATTGCTTGTTTGCAGAAAGCACCGGTTGTGAAGGGTGTTGAGCTTCCTATTTTGGGACACAGAGGTTAGAGTGTTTTGTCTGCGTACTGGATTGTACAGAACAAATTTCTGAAATTTCAGAAACAATATGCAGAGATTGAAGAGAAGATTGTTGAAGTGCAAAATGCACATACTCTTTTGAGATGTCAAAATAAATTGCTTGCGGACAAACTTGAGACTTATAAGACAATTGCTAAAAGAACTGTTGTTTGTATTGCTAAATACAAATATAAGAATCGTCGTGGTGGAATTTGCAAACGGAAAGTGCGTCTGGTCGTGGCGAAAGCCGGACTGGACTGGAATCCTGATGAGTGGGATTGTAATATCTGGGAGTCGAATGATTCTGGCTCCTCGGCTGAGGAGTCTGACAGACGTGAGTATTCTCGCACTGAACGTAACTGTAAATCTAATACTTTTGACAAACTTGATGATTCCGGCGACCATGGTCGATGTTCTAAATCTGTCGACATTTCTCGATCTAAATGTCCCTCTAAATCTGTTGATGGGGCTCCTTGTGCTGCTCGTCCTGAGGTTTCTGCGCATCCGATTTTTCGACGAAAATTACAGCAGGCTCCTGGTAATCCAAATGGTATTCCTTTAGATAGCTTAGAAGATTTTACACAACACGAAGTTAATGACATTTTGCAACGATTTCGAAAGCAGCCCGGTGAGGCCTTGCTTACGTGGATGGTGCGTCTCTATGAATTGGGTGCTGCTGGCATCTTGTTGGATGCGGGAGATGCTTTGAAATTTTGTTCTTTGAGTTCTGATTCTACTGAACAGGATCATTTCTGAAACTATAATGATGCTGGTCAAATTAGTTTGCTTCAATTAGCGACTGATGGTTGTAATCACAAATACCCTACTGAATTTGATTGGTCTCTGAATGACAAGCCATGGTATACTTTACGAGATGCGGCACAAAGACTGAAGGAGGAGGTAATGAAAACTGCAATTTTTCTGAGTACTTCTGACTGGTTGTTGGATGGTTTGTTGAAATCTTCTGTGCGGAATCGCATTATCCGTTCTTCCCCTGTTGCATATAAACAGGTTATGATGACATTGTTGATCAATCAAACTGGTAACGCTTTGTCCTTGGTGCTTGAATCTGTACGTCAGCTTGGTGAATTGGGCGAATGGCTTAAACCTGAAAGACAATCCAGACCTGAGGGTCGTACTGCTGGAAATTATCAGTTTTCTAGACGTGATATGTTTCTTGCCTTGTCGGCTGACGGTGTGAAGAGATAAGAGATTGATGGTGAACCTAATATTCGCTTGTGGGATATTTTTTGCAACCGTGGTTTGGACAAGAAAGAGGGTGCTCGATGTGTACGAAAGAATGATTGTGATCATTATTATTCTGATGGCAGTGAGGATGACAGACGTCGTAATGATTCAGATTGGCGTGATAGACGACGGAATGAGCGAGTTCCGTCCCCTCGGCGTGAGAGAGAGAGGGGGAGAGAGGGAGAGAGAGAGAGGGGGAGAGATAAGCATGTTGAAAGCAGATACAGAGATGAAAGGGATCAGTTCCCCAAAATGAGGAGAGGAACTACACAGGTTTTCTGAACAAAATTTGCAATACCATGTAAATGGCAACATCTGTTTCGTGATGGGAATGGATATGAAGGGGAAATTACACCGTCCAGAAAATGTGAGTGTATTTACCCTGATTTGTCTTGGTTGTCAGAACGCAATAAAAATGTCTAGGAAATAGGTTAAGCTCCAGTACACAACCGGGCTCACAAAGATAATAGACCCGATGTAGATATTGACATTTTTTGGAGACATCGTAACATACAGAGGGCCCGAGCATTGGTAGATACAGGAGCGGAGGCCACTTTAATTCATGGAAAATCAAAGACATTCAAAGGACAATTTTTTATAATTACTGGTTTAGGTGGAAAAGAAACCCCCTCAGTACAAACAAATGTTGAGAAGAAAATAGGTAGAATTCCCTGAAAAGAATATTCTGTTTAGTTGTGCCACTTTTAGAATACATAATTGGAATTGATATCCTAAAAGGTATGACTTTACATTTAGATGATGGATGTTATCAATTTGGAAGTAGAGGTTATATATCATCCAGACCTGTACGAGTTGGCCGTTTGAGAATGCTTCCTATAAAAATTCCCAGGCTACAAAAGTAATTTCCCAAAAACAGTATCGAATTCCAGGTGGTCATGAAGAAATTAGTGCTGCTATTCAGGATCTAGTGAATGCAGGAGTTATAACTCCGGTTTCTTCTGCTTGGAATAATCCTGTTTGGCCTGTGCGTAAAAGTGATAATTCTTGGCGTATGACTGTTGATTACCGCAAATTGAATAAACATACACCCCTTTGACTGTTGCAGTACCAGACATTATTACCTTAATTGAAAGAATTCAGAAACATCCAGGAATGTGGTATGCCTCTATTGACATTGCTAATGCTTTCTTTTCGATTCCAATTGCCCCTTAGTGTCAGGAACAGTTTAGTTTTACATGGAATGGACGTCAAATAACGTTTAGAAGTCTTCCCCAAGGATATGTACACAGTCCTACGATCTGTCACCGGCTGGTGGTGGAACATTTATCTGAAATACCCATAAACCCACGGATACAGATTTGTCATTATATTGACGACATTTTGATTCAAGGTGAGCCACAGGATCAAGTTCAGACTCAGTTAGACCAGGTTATCAATCATTTGCAAGAAAATGGTTGGGAAATCAATCCCGACAAACTACAAGGTCCACCACAAAGTGTGAAATTTTTAGTCATCAATTGGCATAAAGGAAACAGAGAAGTGATTCCACAGGTGAAACAGAAAATTCTTGATTTTGCAGTTTCTCGGAACAGAAAAGAAGCCCAGAGATTCATTGGTTTATTTGTTGTTTGGCGTCAACATATTCCACATTTAAGTCAGATATTTGCCCCTTTGTACAGAGTCACTCGTAAAAAGAATGCGTTTGAATGGAGTAAACCGCAGCAAGATGCGTTTGATTTGGCGAAAGAAGTGATCCAGTATGCTTTGGATCTGTGGCCTGTACGTGATGGTGATGTGGATCTGAATGTGTCTGTGCAAGGTCCTTATGCGAATTGGAGTTTGTGGCAAAAACAAGGCAGAAATAAAGTACAGCTAGGTTTCTGGACTAAAAAGTTACCCGATGCTGGTGAGCGTTATACACCTTTTGAGGAACAGTTACTTGCATGTTATTGGGCTCTGGTGGATACCGAGCAATTGACTTTGGGACATGATGTGATGTTGAGACCTGAAATTCCTATTATGCAATGGGTTTTGAGTTCGCCGAAAACTCATCGAATTGGACATGCTCAAGAGGCGAGCGTGATTACGTGAAATGGTACATACAAGACAGGGCACGTGTGGGACTGAAAGGTGTTGCGTCGTTACATGAGCAAGCGGCACCAATGCGTTCGGAAACTGACATATTAGCGACCTGTTTGGTTGCCGTTCCAGCTTCTTTGGAGACCCTTGCCCATATTTTCAATATATCAAATGCCCATCCTGATATTATTCTAGGTGATTTTGCGAACCATGAATATTGTCCTTTTTGTACAGTGCTGTTGGACCTGGTGCCACTGATTCATTCCCAAATAACTACATATAATATCACGCAGGGTGATCTATGTTTCTTCCTCACATGTGATCCAAGTGCCATAACGGAATGTGTTCGTTTGAAATTAAAAGGTGCCACTTCATTTACAAATCATGAAAAAACGTTATGTTCCCGGAGATCATCGAAGTCGTGTACTTCAGTCAAAAATAATATGACCTGCAAAAGTCTTGTAGTCACCCCTAGCCACTATCGTACAATGCTATTACCTTCTTGATGGCTTTTCTCTTGTGGCAATACATCTTGGCCTATATCCCTGCAAATATTACCGGAGGACCCTGTGCTATTACTAGATAAGGCTTGTTAATGTTTTCTTCAAATCCTAATGTGAATTACCGTATTTTCCGTGATGCTGTAAATTTGAAGGACAATTGTGACTCTACACTACATTTATTTTCTGAATCCGAATATCTTAGTTTGGCTTTCTCTATTTTAGGTGTCCCTGCCTTGGCAGTGTACAATGCTAAATCTCTTGGAAAAATGGCCTGTTGGATGGTTAAATCCATCAATCACACTTCTACGATTCTATCTGACTTGCTATTGGATGCCCAGGGTGAGCGTAGGGCAATTCTACAAAATTGAGCTGCTATAGATTATCTTTTACTTAAATATGGTCATGACTGTTCTGACTTTGAGGGTCTTTGTTGTTTCAATCTATCAGACCACACTAGGTCCATTCAGGCTCACATTGACAAACTCCACGACTTGACCAAAGAAGTTAGAAAACACATTGACCAGGGCTGGTTTGACTGGCTCTTTAATTGGTTACCAGATTTACATTCTTTACGTCAGATATTAGGGGGTATCCTGCTTGCTGTTTGTATTTTAGTTGCTATTTGCTGTTTTATTCAGTGTATTCCTTTTTTACTTCAAACTTGCAGATGGCGTACTAGAAATAGATCTGTCAACTTTGTTTCATATTATTCTTCGACAGATGTTAGATCCATTTAGCGAATGATTAGTAGCCTAAAGTCAAGGGTGAAATGTTCTGACCGGGTTTTTGTTCCCCTTTTTGAGTGAAGGTGACTTTAGCCTGCTATCATTCTAATAGAGGGATTAGAGCCTTAGACCGGGCCTATTTACTAGGTGCTTGACATAATTCCCTATTCTTTTCTTTATTCTAGGACCTATAGGCTTATGTTAGGGGATAGATTTCTTAGTATTAGTATTATATTGTCCTTTTGTAAGGGTACTAGTATATTCCTGATAGAGTTATTCATCTTCATGCTTACTTCGGGCCTTGTAGGCCTAGAACAAGAGAGACTCCATCTTTCTTTCTGCCTCGGCTGCTTGAGATGCTTTTAGGTCAAATGTGATGTTTTAGTTATAAGGTGTTGTTCGCTTGGAGAGAACCGGCTCGGGCTGGCCCTTATCGAAAGAATGTATTTTTCTTTGTGTCGAAGACATAACATCAGGCCGGCCGGCTGAGAACGTGTCCTTGGCACGGGGTGGTACAAGAATTTGGTGGGCGGCCGGTTACTGGCCGGAAATTTCCATGCATGAACAAGGTTCTATATTAGCGAAAGTACAGAGAGCAGTTCAGTTCATTCAGTCAGTCAGTAGACGGCAGCTAGTCGTTAGCATTATTGCAGTTAATCAACTTGAAGCAGACAGTCGCCATTTTGAAGTCCGAAAAGACCGAAGGCTGATAATCTCTCAGAAAGATTGAAGTTATTTTAGTTGGAGCAGCTGGTGAGCTTTGATACTAAGATCAGAGCATGCAGAGTGAAGAAGTTAGCAGAGCGAACGAAAACTAGAGCGGCAGTAACTGATTTATAAGATCGAAGTCGGAAGGTGAAGATAGTCCGTGATCGAGAGGAGAGAGGAGTAGTGCAGAACAACGAGAGTGAGACAGACGAAACAGAGAACAAGAGGGAGGTTCCAGTGACTTGGAGGGGAGCAGAGGAGACAGAGCATAGCAGTGTAGACGTGTATCCGTGACTGCAAGGGTGATCCCAAGATGAGCCAAGGCACAGACGAGAAGGGAACCCATAGGACAACTGAGTCCAGACTTAGTACTCATAAGGGGTCGTCGACCCTTTCTTATTAGCGTGCACACACATTCTAATTCTTTCCTTTGCTTTTCAGGCTATATGTTATATTGCAGTATTATATTGTTGTTATAATTTGGTATTGTGTAATAAAGGGACCCCAGTTCTTAGTGTATCATTGTGTAACTGTTATTTATATGATAAAGTTAACCTTTCTTCTAGTCAGATGCTGTTATGTGGACGGATGCGTTTCCCGTCCGGGTAAGTGGTAACTGAGCAAAGGAGCAGGGAACACTTAAATCAGAGAATAACCTTTGCATACCATAATTTGGCCATTCTTGTTTGAGAGGATCGAACTGTCTATCTATCATATAATATGTAAAATATTCCCAGTAGTATGTAGTGAAACTTCCCAACAGAGAGTTAAAGGTATCAAACAGACAGTGATTGCCGTTGTGTAGCGGCGTTAGTGAGAGCACCGGGAGAAGACGATGTGTATACCCACAGGAGTGTGGCTTGTGTGGGAGAATGAGAGCACCGGGAGGACATGGTGTATGTACCCACAGGATTGTGGCTTGTGTAAGAGAGTGAGAGCACCGGGAGGACACGGTGTATATACCCACAGGATTGTGGCTTGTGTGACCACTGATTGTGGTCAGTGTGTAATTGTAAATAATCAGAACTGCCCCCTTCACTATGAGTAGGAGGGTAGCATAGTCTGGGCCTAGGTTGCCGCGAGACTATAAGGTATGAGTGTGGCGTACAATATGGAATTCCGTAGCAATTAGTGATTGTTTCTAGTAATCCCTATGGATTTGGTGGTGTTTAGATGATCTAAGCTTGTATATTGCTAATTCCCCATCCCCAGGTAGGTACCCAGGTACCATGGTAAGTAAGTCTTGAGAAGGGAGGTGGTTACGTTTCGGCCGGGTTGGTGGTGTCTTGGTGAGCTGATTCTATCTGGTCCGAAAATCCGTTTGGTACAGCTACTTACCACCTGCCCCAATCTAGACTCTTTAACGAACAAAACAGAGGTGTCAGTACTGTCAGGACCAGGGTGGCTTGCGGTCTAGGGCCCGCCTCACTCTGCAGCACAGTCTTCGGTCATGTTCAAGGCGCTTATGTGGTAAAGCGCATTGGTTTCTTTCTTGTGGACATAGGTGGCTGCATTGTTTAAGGGTTTAGCCTGTCCTAAGACCTAGTGTGTGATGATGTCTTACATCTCCTTTGATTTAGATATAGTCCGCGAGATGTGTGAGGTTTGGCAGGTTAATCGCGTCCGCGAGATGCGTTTAATTTGGCATGTTGTCACATCAGCGAGATGCGTAGGGTTTACCGGTGCAGTCGCGATCAGGGTAAATATGCGGGTGTGGTTACGTCGATGTACGAGACCACACCCAGGTTTCTTTGCTCACTATTCTGCTTGCCTTGGGGAGGAAGGTAGCCCCTTAGCAAGCTCCGATCTTTTGGGTGCCATTTCCAGTTCTTTCACCAGGTTGAAGACTCAGCATGCAGCGATGATTCCAGTGGGTGTGTCCAGGAGTAGCAGCTTCGAGTCTGAAGGAATTTAAGGCAGTTTTGGACGAATCTCTTCAAGGACAGCCTTCTTCCTGACTTCCAGATGTGCTGCTAGCCTTTAAAATCCGTAGAGTAGGTTGTACTCTACAGGTAGGAGTACAAGTTCATTTAAAGCAGGATTTTGAATGCTAAAATTCTTTTAAATAAATCTGAAGACAAAAGCAAGGTTTTCTGACACAATTTTATAGGGAATCTGAAATATTCTGTGCTGTTAAATTTGAAGCTCAATTTTGAATATGTTTTGTGCAGAGATTTATTATCTTGACTAATAGAGGTGTATTTACCCTTTACAAATATTTTACTACACATTTTTGGTTTAAAGCTGACAATTTTTCGAGAAGTATAATGTGAATGTTCAAAAGTAATATGGATGCTTATAGCTAAATTACAAAGCGCAAAGAGTTTATGATTGTGACTTGTAAAGAATTATTTACAGGTATTCGTGAATGTACAGTTTCTTTTCTTGAGTAAAGTTACAAATAACTAGCAAAGAGTAATAATCTATTGCAAGCATTCAAAGGAGATTAATCTTATTGTGGATTTTAAGAACCAGATAGGTTTCCTGGTCAATAGAATCTAGTAATAGAAATATTATACTTTGTTGAATAAAGAGAAACAAAGTATTTGTGTGTACATAACTTTTCCTTTTCAGATCTCCTTCCCAGCTGTTCCCTCCCTAATTCCCTTTTCCCCCCGCTTGATCCCTTCAACATTCTGTGTAATTATTACAATCAGAATTGGAGGTATCGAGAGGTGGGCCCTTATATCATCACATCAGATTCCGAGGAAGACTTCGTCTGACAGAATAGTGAGCCCACAAATTATTTCCTCCCGGTCTGATTGTGTTAATGGCGGCTATAGTTAAAATTACTAGATTACTAGATTACTATCTGATAAAGTAGATAATATACAACTTATGAATACTCCCCTTCCAGAGGAGGCTCAAGACACTAGCACTAGAGCATCCACACATATTTCAGGGACTGTTCCACCACAAATACCTTTGGCTGCTCCAGAGCGTTTTTCAGGAGACCCTTCTAAAGTACAGATTTTTTTAACACAAATAGAATTGCATTTTTCTTGTAGACCCACAGCATTTCCCACCCCCCAGTCTAGAATAGCATTCTTGATTTCTTATCTGTCTGGAGATGCTGCAAATTGGGCAGTCCCATTGGTACGACAAGATAGTGCACTATTGTATAACTGATTCAGAAAAGGGGGTGGTGATGAACAGAGTGTCTGAATTAAGCAGACCACTCTTACCCAGTCCAAAGATCAGGGCTTGATCCATCACCGTTTTTTAGCTCACTGCACCATCCCAGCTCAGAACCTGGCTACATGCAAATTAGTCTGTTCCTGTCCCAGTGCATGATGGGAACAGGGCAAACCAAACTACCAAGCCAATTCTTGTACTGGGAAGGAAACAAGCTACCGGGGACCGGTTTCTGGCATTTCAGCCGTCGTCGGACCGGCTTGCTTGAATCCTGATGGTGCAATGAGCAAGGGACTCACATCTGAGTATACCCTTCCACGCTTATGGTGGACAAAATGATTCAGAAAAGGGGGTGGTGATGAACAGAGTGTCTGAATTTGGCCACTATAGGTGTGGCAGGGTATACTCAGACATGAGTCCCTTTCTCAATGCACCATCAGGATTCAAGCAAGCCGGGCCGAAGACGGCTGAAATGCCAGAAACCGGTCCCCGGTAACTTGTCTCCTTTCTGGTGAAGAATTGGCTTGGTAGTTTAGTCTGCCCTGTTCCCATGATGCACTGGGCCAGGGACAGACTGATTTGCATATAGCCAGGTTCTGAGCTGGGATGGTGCAGTGAGATAAATAACGGTGATGGATCAAGCCCTGATCTTTGGACTGGGTAAGAGTGGTCTGCTTAATTCAGACACTCTGTTCATCACCACCCCCTTTTGTAAATCGTTTTTGGCCACTATAGGTGTGGCAGGGTATACTCAGACATGAGTCCCTTTCTCAATGCACCATCAGGATTCAAGCAAGCCGGGCCGAAGACGGCTGAAATGCCAGAAACCGGTCCCCGGTAGCTTGTCTCCTTTCTGGTGAAGAATTGGCTTGGTAGTTTAGTCTGCCCTGTTCCCTATGAAGTAGTGTGGCTCACTGGTTAGAGGCGGCAGACTCGAGAGCAGAGGACGGCCCGGGACCTGGGTTCGATTCCCAGCGCGGCAGGTTTCTGGACCAGGGTCAGCGGACTCGATAATTCTCTCGCCTCGGTGCCCACTCTGATCAGCGATCACACTCGGCAACTCTGGGCATTAGCTTGCCTCATCTTCACTAACGGCCCCACCAGACCGCCGGGGATGCCTGGTCTCACCCTGGAGATACCCATTAAGGGACCATCTCTCAGGGAAGCCAGGAAGGGTTTCGCAGCGGTCGAAGCGCCTTGGGACCCTACGGGTAAGTAGTGCGCTATATAAATGCCTATACATGTTGCACTGGGCCAGGGACAGACTGATTTGCATATAGCCAGGTTCTGAGCTGGGATGGTGCAGTGAGATAAATAACGGTGATGGATCAAGCCCTGATCTTTGGACTGGGTAAGAGTGGTCTGCTTAATTCAGACACTCTGTTCATCACCACCCCCTTTTGTAAATCGCTATTGTATAACTGGCGGCGCTTTGTTGAAGAATTTGAGAAAGTATTCGATAGACGAACTGTGACTTTATCTGCAGACCGTGATTTGTTACAATTAAGGCAAGGGAATAGAGACCTTATTACATACCTATCACATTTTAATAGACTTGTTGCAGAAACCTCTTGGCCAGAAGAAAAAAGAGCAGCTCTATTCTATCAGGGGTTGAAAGACGATTTAAAAGATGTTTTAGCCCAAATAGATCCACAACCAACAGATTGTTCCGATTTGATAAATCTAACCTTACGATTAGATCACAGACTTTCTGAACGAAGATCAGATACAAAAAGAGGTGATAAACCCAATTGGAAAATGAAAACAGGCCTCGTACTCAGTTTACACATTCCGAATTAAGCCCTGAACCAATGGAAATCGTAACCCTTAGACAGCCATTGTCAAAAGATGAAAAAGACAGCAGATGCAAGAATGGACAGTGTCTTTATTGTGGTCGCAAAGGACACTTTGTAAAAGACTGCATGATGAAACCCAAGAATAAGTCTCCAACTACTGGCAAAGCGTCAGTTATAGAAACAAAAGACCAAAAGCCGGAAAACTACCATGCCCAAGATGTTTAGAGGGGGATCTCTTGGGTACCATTGCTTACCCTTCAGTGAACTCTTGTGTAAGTAATTACAAAGCTCATTTTCGATTAGCAGTATAAATACAACTAACTCATAAAATCTGGCAAATGGAAGTTTTAATTGACTCAGGGGCCACGAGAAATGTTGCCGATCTGGAAACTGCACAACGATTAAGTATAATCTGTGAGAAGAAAGAAACTCCAGAAATAGTATAAGCAGTAGATGGAAAAGTCTTGTCTGGAGGTCCAGTGACCATGCAAACTTCAAAAGTGATGATGTGTTGTGAGGATTCTAAAAGACAACATCATTGAGAGGAGGTTCAATTTGATATAATCCAAGCACCTCAGTATGGATTTATTCTTGGAATGCCATGGCTCTGTCTGCATAATCCTTTAATTGATTGGCAAAAAAGAGAACTTGTATTTCTTTCTGACTTTTGCCGTTCATCTTTTGTAGAATCTTTCGCATCAACAGTGAGTCAAATTGCAACTGCTGAGGAAAAAGATACAATTCTACCCAAATGTTACAAGATGTTTCAGGAGGCATTCAGTGAAGAGAAGGCAGCAGTCCTCCCTCCTCATCGCAGCTATGATTGTCAAATCGATCTCATTCCAGGTTCTTGTGTGCCGAACTGTAGAATTTATGGTCTGTCTGAAAAAGAGATTCAACATCTGAGAGAATATTTGGATCAGTATTTAGAACATGGATTCATCCGCCCCTCTAAGTCACCAGCCGCTTCTCCTTTGTTTTTTATCCTAAAAGCAAATGGGGAATTAGGAACATGCATTGACTATAGGGCTTTGAACAAAATCACAATTAAGAACAAATATCCATTGCCACTAATCCCAGTCCTTTTAGATCAAGTAAAAACAGCAGTTATATACACAAAACTTGATCTAAGAGGAGCTTATCATTTGGTGCGAATTAGGCAAGGAGATGAATGGAAAACTGCATTCAAAACTCGATATGGATTATTTGAATATTTGGTAATGCCATTTGGCCTTTGTAATGCACCAGCGGCCTTTCAGTTTTTTCTCAATGACGTTTTAAGAGAATTTCTGGATTTATTTGTTATCGTCTACATAGATGATATTCTAATTTATTCAGATTCAGATGAAAAACATGAAGGTCATGTCAAACAAGTATTAAGAACTTTACAATCACACAACCTGTATTGCAAATTATCTAAATGTGATTTCCATGTTTTTGAAGTTGAATTTTTGGGAGTACTGCTCACACCAACAGGCATGAAGACGACTGATAGAAAAATAAAAGCAGTAGCAGAATGGCCCATTCCAAAGTCAGTTCGAGTTGTGCACTGTTTTTTGGGCTTTACAAATTTCTATCGACGTTTTATAGATTATTTCTCAGCAGTGGTAGCTCCCATAACCTGATTGTTAAGGAAAAAAGTGAAATTTGAATGGACTACAGAAGCAAATGAAGCGTTTCAAAGTTTAAAAAAGGCTTTCCCAGTAACTCCGATTCTAATGCATCCTGATGTGAATGAACCTTTCATAATTGAGGAAGATACTTTCGATGTAGCAATTGCGGCTATTTTATCCCAAAGACATCACAAAACAGGTCAAATGCATCCAGTAGCATATATGTCTCGGAATTTGAATGCAACAGAACAGAATTACATTATTGCTGAGAAAGAGTTGCTTGCAATACTTGAGGCTTTCAAGGAATTAAGACATTATATTATGGGAGCAAAATTCACGGTGACTGTGTATACAGACCATAGAAATTTACAGTTTATGAGTTCAGCCAGGATGTTAACTCCACGACAATTAAGATGGATGATGTTCTTTGCAGAATATGATTTTACAGTAACCTACCGACATGGGCAAGACAACAAAAAAGCAGATACTCTTTCCAGAAAAGATACCACATTGCATAGATTCGAAGGAATTCCACAGGCAATAATAGAACCAGACAAAGTAATCTGTTTGTTGAATGCAGACCAATCCTTAGGTAACATCCATGAACATTTTCCTCCATCTCAATGGAAAAATTGGAAGAGTAAAAAAGAAAATCAAACAATCAAAAAAGGAATACCATTCCATGGAAAACAAGTTTACCTTCCTTCCAAAGAACTACAAGAAACAGTATTTAGTTGGTTACATTCCCATCTTATGGCGGGGCATCCTGGTCCAAAAAAGACAGTGGAAAAAGTACAAAACCTATTCTGGTGGCCAACTCACCAAAAAGATGTTTCTTTGATGGCTCAAAACTGTGAACTATGTGCTAGATTTAAAACGGATCATAGCAAACCAAAAGGATTATTGCAAGTTTTACCAACACCAGTCAAACCATGGGAACACGTTTCTTTGGATTTTATCACAAATGTGCCACAAATAAATCTTCATTCAGTCATTTTGGTAGTTGTGGATAGTCTAGCGAAGTATGCTCATTTTATTGCTTGTAAACGATTGCCAACAGCAGGACAATTAGCACAAATACTTCTAACAAATGTTGTACGATTGCATGGTTTGCCTTCAGTTTTGTTATCTGACCGTGGTTCTCAGTTTTCATCTAAATTCTGGCAACAATGGTGTCAAAGCCTACAAATCACATGCAATATGTCTACTAGCTACCATCCTAAAACAAATGGTCAAATGGAACGATTGAACCAGACATTAAAACAGTATTTGAGATGCTATGTTGAAGATTCCAAAAAGTCCTGGTTAGACTTGCTTTGGATTGCAGAAATGGCCTATAATACATCACCACATTCATCAACTGGATCCTCTCCTTTTGAAGCTCTATACGGTTATCTACCAAATACTATTCCTCTAACTTTGCCCAAAGATGTGAGTGATGCACCAGCTGTGCAAGATACAATACGACTCATGCAAACTATTCATCAACGAATTCATGAGCGTTTACTACAAAGCAAAGAGAAGTACAAACAACAGTATGTTAAACGTCATAGGCCAGGACCAAAGTATGGTGCCGGAGATAAAGTATGGTTGTCCACCAAAAACTTAACTTTCAAGCATAGGAGTATGTTTCATACCAAATTTATCGGACCATGTCCAGTGCTTCGTCAAGTCAATCCAGTAACGTACAAATTGTTACTTCCAAAAACTTTAGGAATCCACAAAGGGTGCCATACTTCCCTTTTGAAACCGGCTAGACAGGATGTGACACCTAGACCAGCTCCAGTCTTAGTTCACGGTAATTGGGAATACAAGGTGCAAGACATATTAGACTCTAAACTGAGAGGCGCTAAATTGTGGTATCTTATCTCCTAGAAAGGATATGGTTCTGAGAATGACTCTTGGGAACCAGCGGAAAATATTCACGCCTCTCGCTTATTGCGACGTTTCCACCTCCTTCACCCTTCAAAGCTGGGCCCTAGACCGCTGCAGGGAGGGGGGAATACTGTCAGGACCAGGGTGGCTTGCGTTCTAGGGCCCCCCTCACTCTGCAGCAGGCACAGTCTTCGGCCATGTTCAAGGCGCTTATGTGATAAAGCGCATTGGTTTCTTTCTTGTGGACATAGGTGGCTGCATTGTTTAAGGGTTTAGCCTGTCCTAAGACCTAGTGTGTGATGATGTCTTACATCTCCTTTGATTTAAATATAGTCCGCAAGATGCGTGAGGTTTGGCAGGTTAATCGCGTCCACGAGATGCGTGTAATTTGGCATGTTGTCGCATCTGCAAGATGCGTCGGGTTTACCGGTGTAGTCGCGAACAGGGAAAATACGGGGGTGTGGTTACGTCGATGTATGAGACCACACCCAGGTTTCTTTGCTCACTTTTCTGCTTGCCCTGGAGAGGAAGGTAGCCCCTTTGGCGAGCTCCGATCTTTTGGCTGCCATTTCCAGTTCTTTTACCAGGTTGAAGACTCAGCATGCAGCGGTGATTCCAGTGGGTGTGTCCAGGAGTAGCAGCTTCGAGTCTGAAGGAATATAAGGCAGTTTTGGACGAATCTCTATGAGGACAGCCTTCTTCCTGACTTCCAGATGTGCTGCCAGCCTTTCAAATTCGTAGAGTAGGTCGTACTCTACAGGTAGGAGTACAAGTTCATTTGAAGCATGATTTTGAATGCTAAAATTCTTTTAAATAAATCTGAAGACAAAAGCAAGGTTTTCTGACAGAATTTTATAGGGAATCTACAATATTCCATGCTGATAAATTTGAAGCTGAACTTTGAATATGTTTTGTGCTATTATCTTCACTAATAGAGGTGTATTTAAACTTTACAAATATTTTACTACACATTTTTGGTTTAAAGCTGACAATTTTTCGAGAAATATAATGTGAATGTTCAAAAGTATTATGATTGCTTATAGCTCAATTACAAAGCACAAAGAGTTTATGATTGCGACTTGTAAAGAATTATTTACTGGTATTCGTGAATGTACAGTTTCTTCTCTTGAGTAAAGTTACAAATAACTAGCAAAGAGTAATAATCTATTGCAAGCATTCAAAGGAGATTAATCTTATTGTGGATTTTAAGAACCAGATAGGTTTCCTGGTCAAAAGAATCTAGTAATAGAAATAATATTCTTTGTTGAATAAAAAGAAACAAAGTATTTGTGTGTACATAACTTTTCCTTTTCAGATCTCCTTCCCAGCTGTTCCCTCCTCAATTCCCTTTTCTCCCGGCTTGATCACTTCAACATTCTGTGTAATTAATACAATCAGAATTGGAGGTATCGAGAGGTGTGCCATCATATCATCACATCAGATTCCGAGGGAGCCTTCGTCTGACATATGCATGATTCCAAAAAACTAATACCCAACAGAAACCTGAACAATAAATCAGAAATGGGGATTACTACTTAATAGTATTTTATTCAAAGTATTTGCAACATTTATCTCAACTTTTGATTCTTGGTACCCAAAATATTTACAATAAACACGTGGGACATGAGGGTATTAACCAAACATTCAACCATTCATTCAAGATTCAGGCATATCACAGACAACAACAACATGAATGCATAATTGGGGAGGAAAAAAGATTTAAAAGTACAACAGTGAAACAAATACCATAGTCTACAAATATTTTCAAAACCATTTAGACTGGCTGTTTTATGAGTACATTCCTATATTTCTGCAAGGTCGATTCAAACTCTTTAAGATGAATATTATATGGTAATGTACAACAATAAGCTCTGAGTTCAGATAATTCGATGCCCAGGAGCTTCAGTAGACTGGTGGGGTGGGGCCTACGCATTTCGAATCCCACTGAAGTCATAGGGGATTCTCTTCAGGGCCTTGAGAATTCCTGTGGAGGATAAGAATAGAGAAAAAGCAAGAAAAGGAACAAGCATGAATGGCGCATATTGGACCAATTGGTTGATAGTCATATCATACAAACATGATCAACATCAAGTGAACTACCAACCAGTAGTTAAAACGGCATTGAGATTGGACTAGAAATTGGATTTACATCAAAAGCGTCCCTTCAAGAATGGAGCCCTTCATGATGATGGAGCTAATGTTCCTGAAGCAGAGGAAGGGTCAATCTGTTTCTAACAGATACTAGACTGACGTTAGGTGTACTGCAAGAAGGAAAGCAGTTTCAAAGAACTGTTATTTTACTCACCTTTACTCGGTAAAAGGACGACTGCCCTTATGGTGATTGTCCCCGTGTAGTGCTGATGCGCTAGAGCATGGGAGGGTGCCTGTAAGACAGAGGGGTTTAATTTAGACTCATATGTCCAAAGGGCAGCATCTCCTGAATAAGAAGGAAGCTATGAAGGCGGGGGGTCGTGTTCACTTACCCCTAACTTCTCTTTCCTGTACTTAGAGGCTTCTATATAAACTGACTGTAGGTAAGAAGATAAAACGACAGAGAAAACTGTGGGAGATATTGATAACAAGCCCGTTATTTATACAGCAAGAAAGCACTATAAGTTGTTTGGTTTTCATGACCGATATTATTAAAAAGCTCTTACCGGTCTCAGGGAGTTTTGGGGGGACCGTGACTGATTAGATGAAGGATGCCACTCAGTTCAAAACTGAAGGTTGCTAAAAAGAATAAAAGAAAAATGAACAAACACACCTAATTGGACTAGCTAGCCAAGACGGTGTGGTGCACTACGTCTAAGTTAGTTCTTACTCGTCCAGCGTGGAACCTTATTCCTTTTAATGCGTAAAGCCGAATGGTGAAATACTTCGCAGCTGTAGTCTAGTCTGAATCACTACAATGATATAAAACAAGGGAGGGAGAATCAATACAGAACGAAAAAGGTATTTCAAAATTCAAGCGAGTGCTGCATGAGCTTCCAAACCTCACCTGGTGAATACAACAAGTTGTGAAAAGCCTGTTTTTTGTATTTTCGGGGGAGGTGTCATAGGAGCTCCTTTCGAGTAGTTCACATAACTAGTGCAAAGAAAAAAGGGGGAAGAGGAAAAAACAGCGTCTGGAGTTAAAACTAAGGCTGGGAGGTCTATGAATGGAAGTGCAGCCCACTATCAGAGAGGAAGCACTTACTTAAGTTTATACGTCCATGGCTCCGTGTTCAATGAAAACCAGTGTCAGTGTCCTCTCGGCTGGGGTCACGGGCGGCTGTATAATAAAGGGAAGCCACTATGATTAAACATTGGTAGAAACGCTATGGAATAAAAATGGATAGCTAGCAACGGGGAACGTCACACTTACTATTGAGCCAAGATATCCGCACGTCTGAATGGCGTCTCAGTCTGCACTAATCGCTCGCGCATGTGTAAAGAGGCACGTGCTTGGCAATCCAGACTCAGCATCGCTGACACTGCTTATAAATCAGACCAAATTCTGCTCTCTTGCAGATCCCTGCCCCTGAGGATCTTCCAAATGGTCCTTCCTTGCCTGGAAAGGCAGATCTTAATTCTATGATGCAACTCCTTGGATTCTGGATACCTGCTTTCTAACCTGAAGGAGGCCAGAGTCACTCCCCTGTTGAAGAAACTAGGTACAGATGCTGCTGTACCCAAAAATGAGAGGCCCATCTCCCAGCTCCCCTTCCTGGCAAAAGTTGTGGAACAACATGTCCTTAAGACACTCTCATCTTACTTGGAGGAACACCAGCTACTCCAGGGGCGACTGACAGGATTTAGAGCCCATCACAGTACTGAACTGTGCTCAGACGAGCTAAGAATTATGGCTGGAAAAAACGAGCGCCCTGATTTTACTATATATATCAGCGGCGTTCTATATGGTAAGCCACACACAACTGTTGGCCTTTGGCAACGGCGGGTTAGCACACCGCTGGCTAGAATCCATTTTGACAGGCCGGTCCCAGAGGAATCAGTTGGGTGAGCAGGTTTAGGACAGGGGCACCCTGACTTGCAGCCTCCCTCAGCTCCCAGCCCCGTCCCTGCTCCTCTCTAACATGTACCTACAGCCCCTGGTGGCGGCCCTAGCCCACTTGGACTGCAGAGTCTTCAATTACGCGGATGACACCCAACTCATCCTCCATAGTAACAACTCCTCCCATGCACATGATCTGGTACAAAACATTCTCAGATTTACAGTGAAGTGAATGACAGTGGATTCGCTGAAATCAACCCGGATAGAACAGATTTCCTTGTCATCCCAATAAAAATCAACCCTTGGAGTGACCTTTTCTGGCCCCAGGATCTAGGTGCCACCCCCACACCTGTGCTGGTTGTGAAAAGCCTGGCCATAAAGGTTGATTCTGAGTTCTTTATGGAAACCAGGTCACCTCAGTGGTCAGCACATGTACAGACCTCATGAGGCAGTTGTGGAAACTCGTCCCCCTCCTTTCAACCACCTCATGAAAGATGATTGTCTTGGCCACTATTGTCTCTAGGTAAGACTACAGCAAGGCCATAAACATCGTCCTTCCCTTAGAAATTTCCTAATAAACTGCAGGAGGCACTAAACGACTAAGCCAGGTTGATTCTCAGGCTCCTGAGAAGGTCTCATGCCTGTTCTGAAAGCAGCAAAGGCTCCCCATCAAGCAGAGAGCATAGTTTAAGGGTCTCTGCAATGCCCAAGAAGGAATCTATGGCTAAGCCCCAGACTACATTAAAGAACGCCTCAAGAACTGTGTTCCAGGCCGTACACTGCGGTGTTCCGAGGCCTGTCACCTGGCTGTTCCATTGTGCAACACCGTATCCAAAGGGACACATCATTCTCTGTCCTAGTTCCACAACTATGGAACGAACTGCCTGAACACCTTTGCATGGAACTCGCACTTCTTCTGTTTAGGACATTGAACTACGCTGCCAAACTCATCACTGTATCCAGAGGATTTAGCCACATCACACCTGACCTCAACCATTCTAAAATAGCTCCCGTTTGAAGCAAGAATCTAGTTGAAGATAACTTACCTGACAGAAAAGGCCACCAGCATAACACACCTGTCTACCTGGCCAAAACACTAGAACTTTCCTGGAGGTAGTCACTACTCAAGAAGCTTCCTACTACTGAAGTTCAATAAGAAGAATATGTACAGACGTTCCTTCTCTGATCTAACCCTCAGAATACGGAACTCACTACTACCTGAAATCATGACAAACTCTTCCTCTACCTTCTTCAAAAGGAAGTAAATTCATTTTTTTCGATGAATAGATTCATTCACTAGTCATCCTCAGTCATTCAAACTCATCTTTTACTTGCAGACTCCTAGGGATTATGATTCTCCAAATTGTTTTGATATACATTATCTGTATTTATTTGTGTTTTTTTCTCCCTGATCCGTCCCTTGTACATCTTGTCTGCCACAGGTACAGCACTCTTACTCCCTCAAACATCATGTTTGTGCAATATAACACTGTGCAAATAAAAATAAATAAAATTGTTTTGCAAACTATGAATATTAAAGTTGCAATCTAATAATTAAATGTAAAATTGACACTAGTACAATAATTTAAAAACACAATGACTCATTTAATTGCTTCTCATTAGAATTCATTAACATTAGCAATTGAGAGGAGATGGAAAGTATATTTTCCCTAAAGCAAATTAAAGAAAATTACAATGAAGCAAAACAAAAGTGTAGGGTCTGATTGCGAGTAACAGTGCTATTTATCACGCCTCAGAAATAATAGTACCCATTGGTAAGTTATTTATCAAGTGAGATTGATTGAATAATATTTATATTGCGCAAACAATAACCCGAAGGCATCAAGGCGCCTAACAAAACAGATCAAAAGAGTAGTCGCTACATCACAAGATACGCTTGCACAAAGAGATGTGTTTTCAAAGCACTTCTGAATGCCTGAAGAGTGGGTAGGGATCTTATTTCCAGCGGGAGTGCATTCCACTACTTGAGCTCCAAAGAGGAGAAAGCTCTGCCACCCCATTTCGCTCTCCTAAAACGGGGGGCAGATAGCAGGAGTGTGCCAGAGGATCGTACCCTAGCTGTCAACTTGAAAATAGTTGATCCCCGGGCTCCCCAGAGGCTAAACTTCAGAGTAGGTTGGCTTTAGCCTGGGGTCTCCTGATTAATCTTGGCCCCAGGCCTCCTGACTAATTTTGGCCCCATTAGTAAAGTCAAAAATGGGGTAAACCCAGTACCCCTATGAACCTGGGCAATTAATCAATTTTATAAACAGTTGGTTCATTCGGGTACACAATATTTCTTTTACCTTCTCATAGTTTATGTAGAATTGTGAAGTAAACAACAGAATCCAAGGCCAACTGTATATTTATAAATTCTTATATCATGTATTGATTTCAAGATAGGCTGTACTAAATAGACTATACACACAGTTAACAAATAGTGCAAATAGTGACTTGTAGTGCTCAGTGCTTACGGTGCAACAATGACCAACAAAGCTGTATAATTATTATATACAAAGAGAAGTACAAAACAATAATTTGGTGTGGTCCATGCTGATTTCAATTATAAAACTGTACACTGCATCTGTCAGTACTTAATACAGAATATTAATACAGCGGATCCACTTATTAGTCGAAGTTTCAACCCTGGACGAGCGCACATGGGGAGTCACACACGGGTCTTCATCAGGACTGTGGGGGGGGGCAGCAAACAGCCTAAATGATTTAAAGGAGATGTTTTAGGATTGGATTCTGGCAACTACTAAAGACTTCACATATCTATGTTGGTAATGGGACTCACCTTCCTGCAAACCGAGCAGGGTTTAATGTGGAGTGGGAACTGTATTCATCTGTTCTGATATAAAAGAAGTCCCTAATTAGTACTGTCATTCATAAGTACAAATAGTGTGTTTTATCAAAACACAATTCACTTGTTTCTTACCTGTCGGCGTAGTATATAAATGCACACCCGGCACTGGTTGTGATAAACGGCTCATCAAAGTGTAAAAGCCAGACTGGAAGGAATATGGCATAGATTTAGGGGTATTTTCAATATTGTGCCACTACATACAGTGTTATCAAAACATACCTTTCACGGGCTCACCTGGGTATCTTGATAGCTATTTCCACCAGTAGGTGCTGAGTAACGGTTCGGAACTGAGGTTACTGAGGTGCCAAACTGGAAAGAATAGGGCATAGATTTAGGGGTAATTTCAATATTATGCCACTACATCCAGTTCTATAGAAAGATACCTTTCTCGTGCTCACCTGGGTATCTTGATAGGTATTAAACCCAGTGTGTACTGAGTAACAGTTCGGGACTGAGGTTAGCGAATAGCAAATGCAATTAATGTATTGGCACTGGAATAGAAAAAAATACCGGATCGTGAGTTAACTGATACTAATGGCTCTGGATATACAATAAGTTACAGCTCAAAAGATAGTTTCTTGTTCTTACCTTTTCTACTTAGGTGTTAGGGTCTGAGGATGCGCGGCACCGAGGGAGAGAAATCTTCCGACACGGTACGGCTCCAAACAAATTTGTTTACTAAGACGCCGGCACCGCTATTATACGTCAGAGGGTGCACGTACATGGGCGCATGCGCCTCTATTGGTCGGCCGCGTAGTTACCATGGTGATGGCAAGCTTGGTTGGCGGCATGACGTGTCCAAGTGTGGATACACGTCGGTCGTCACTAGACATGTTAAGTGTGCAGTAAATGGAACGAATGGCTGTAGAAGTGATCAATAAATTGATTGAGCGACTCCAATATTAAACCACAACCCGAGACAATTGGTCGTACCGGGGGGCTCTCCAATCCTTTATGCACTTTCGGCAGGGTGTAAATTGTCGGTGTTCTCGGTTCCCTATGGTGCAAAAATTGAGATTCTTTCATACTCAGAAATCCTTTGTTCATAGCTTCATCTGTCACGGTCTTTATTAGAATCCTTATGTCATTGGTCGGATCCTTGGGGATGCGTCGGTAGCTTTCTGGTATTCCTAGTTGCTGTTTGATTTCATTTGAGTAGTCCTGTCTATTCTGTATAACAACTGCTCAACCCTTATCGGCCGCCTTTATGACAATGGACTTATTAGCCCCTCAAGTCCGAGAGAGCAAGACGCTCTTCTTTGCTAATGTTGTAAGGGATATATTTCTTGACTTTCAACAATCATGTCACTTCCTCCATTACAATTTTCTCAAAAGCGAGAATTCTCTTGCTCATCATAAATGTTGCAGGTGTAAACTCTGAAGGGGGCTTGAATGGTGTAGCCACACTGGTCAGACTATAGATACGACCAGTACGACCAATTGTCTCGGGTTGTGGTTCAATATTGGAGTCGCTTAATCAATTTATTGATCACTTTCTACAGCCATTCGTTCCACTTACTAAATCCAATAAGCGAGATACCATGCACATCATTGAATTACTTGAGGAATTTCCATTCGATCATGAAAAAAATATAATGGTGACATTGGTTGTGTCATCGTTGTACACCTCAATTCCCCTCAGATGTGAGCCCCTTGCTCACTGCACCATCAGGATTCAAGCAAGCCGGGCCGAAGACAGCTGTAATGCCAGAAACCGGTCCCCGGAAGCTTGTTTCCTTTCCAGTAAAAGAATTGGCTTGGTAGTTTGGTTTGCCCTGTTCCCATGATGCACTGGGCCAGGGACAGACTAATTTGCATGTAGCCAGGTTCTGAGCTGGGATGGTGCAGTGAGCTAAAAAACGGGGATGGATCAAGCCCTGATCTGTTGACTGGGTACGAGTGTTCTGCCTAATTCAGATACTCTGTCCATCACCACCCCCTTTTCTGAATTGTTTTGTCCACCATAAGCGTGGAAGGGTATGCTCAGACATGAGTCCCTTGCTCACTGCACCATCAGGATTCAAGCAAGCCGGGCCGAAGAAGGCTGTAATGCCAGAAACCGTTCCCCGAAAGCTTGTTTCCTTTCCAGTAAAAGAATTGGCTTGGTAGTTTGGTCTGCCCTGTTCCCATGATGCACTGGGCCAGGGACAGACTAATTTGCATGTAGCCAGGTTCTGAGCTGGGATGGTGCAGTGAGCTAAAAAATGGTGATGGATCAAGCCCTGATCTGTTGACTGGGTACGAGTGTTCTGCTTAATTCAGATATTCTGTCCATCACCACTGCCTTTTCTGACTCGTTTTGTCCACCATAAGCGTGGAAGGGTATGCTTAGACATGAGTCCCTTGCTCACTGCACCATCAGGATTCAAGCAAGCCGGGCCGAAGACGGCTGTAATGCCAGAAACCGGTCCCCGGAAGCGTGTTTCCTTTCCAGTAAAAGAATTGGCTTGGTAGTTTGGTCTGTCCTGTTCCCATGATGCACTGGGCCAGGGATAGCCTAATTTGCATGTAGCCAGGTTCCGAGCTGGTATGGTGAAGTGAGCTAAAAAACGGTGATGGATAAAGCCACGATCTGTTGACTGGGTACGAGTGTTCTGCTTATTTCAGATACTCTGTCCATCACCACCCCCTTTTCTGAATCCTTTTGTCCATCATAAGCGTGGAAGGGTATGCTCAGACATGAGTCTCTTGCTCACTGCACCATCAGGATTCAATCAAGCCGGGCCGAAGACGGCTGTAATGCCAGAAACCGGTCCCTGGTAGCTTGTTTCCTTTCCAGTAAAAGAATTGGCTTGGTAGTTTGGTCTGCCCTGTTCCCATGATGCACTGGGCCAGAGACAGACTAATTTGTATGTAGCCAGGTTCTGAGCTGGGATGATGCAGTAAGCTAAAAAACGGTGATGGATCAAGCCCTTATCTGTTGACTGGGTACGAGTGTTCTGATTAATTCAGATACTCTGTCCATCACCACCCCCTTTTCTGAATCGTTTTGTCCACCATTAGCGTGGAAGGGTATGCTCAGACATGAGTCCCTTGCTCACTCCACCATCAGGATTCAAGCAAGCCGGGCCGAAGAAGGCTGTAATGCCAGAAACCGGTCCCCGGAAGCTTGTTTCCTTTCCAGTAAAAGAATTGGCTTGGTAGTTTGGTCTGCCCTGTTCCCATGATGCACTCGGCCAGGGACAGACTAATTTGCATGTAGCCAGGTTCTGAGCTGGGATGGTGCAGTGAGCTAAAAAATGGTGATGGATCAAGCCCTGATCTGTTGACTGGGTACGAGTGTTCTGCTTAATTCAGATACTCTGTCCATCACCACCGCCTTTTCTGACTCGTTTTGTCCACCATAAGCGTGGAAGGGTATGATTAGACATGAGTCCCTTGCTCACTGCACCATCAGGATTCAAGCAAGCCGGGCCGAAGACAGCTGTAATGCCAGAAACCGGTCCCCGGAAGCGTGTTTCCTTTCCAGTAAAAGAATTGGCTTGGTAGTTTGGTCTGCCCTGTTCCCTTGATGCACTGGGCCAGGGACAGACTAATTTGCATGTAGCCAGGTCCCGAGCTGGTATGGTGAAGTGAGCTAAAAAACGGTGATGGATAAAGCCCCGATCTGTTGACTGGGTACGAGTATTCTGCTTATTTCAGATACTCTGTCCATCACCACACCCTTTTCTGAATCGTTTTGTCCATCATAAGAGTGGAAGGGTCTGCTCAGACATGAGTCTCTTGCTCACTGCACCATCAGGATTCAAGCAAGCCGGGCCGAAGACGGCTGTAATGCCAGAAACCGGTCCCTGGTAGCTTGTTTCCTTTCCGGTAAAAGAATTGGCTTGGTAGTTTGGTCTGCCCTGTTCCCATGATGCACTGGGCCAGAGACAGACTAATTTGCATGTAGCCAGGTTCTGAGCTGGGATGGTGCAGTAAGCTAAAAAACGGTGATGGATCAAGCCCTTATCTGTTGACTGGGTATGAGTGTTCTGCTTAATTCAGATACTCTGTCCATCACCACCCCTTTTCTGAATAGTTTTGTCCACCATAAGCGTGGAAGGGTATGCTCAGACATGAGTCCCTTGCTCACTGCACCATCAGGATTCAAGCAGGCCGGGCCGAAGACGGCTGTATTGCCAGAAACCGGTTCCTGGAAGCTTGTTTCCTTTCCAGTAAAAGAATTGGCTTAGTAGTTTGGTCTGCCCTGTTCCCATGATGCACTGGGCCAGGGACAGACTAATTTGCATGTAGCTAGGTTCTGTGCTGGGATGGTGCAGTGAGCTAAAAAATTGTGATGGATTAAGCCCTGATCTGTTGACTGGGTATGAGTGTTCTGCTCAATTCAGATACTCTGTCCATCACCACCCCCTTTTCTGAATCGTTTTGTCCACCATACGCGTGGAAGGGTATGCTCAGACATGAGTCCCTTCCTCACTGCACCATCAGGATTCAAGCAAGCCGGGCCGAATATGGCTGTAATGCCAGGAACCGGTCCCCCGATGCTTGTTTCCTTTCCAGTAAAAGAATTGGCTTGGTAGTTTGGTCTGCCCTGTTCCCATGATGCACTGGGCCAGGGAAAGACTAATTTGCATGTAGCCAGGTTCTGAGCTTGGATGGTGCAGTGAGCTAAAAAACGGTGATGGATCGAGCCCTGATCTGTTGACTGGGTACGAGTGTTCTGCTTAATTCAGATACTCTGTCCATCACCACCCCCTTTTCTGAATTGTTTTGTCCACCATAAGCGTGGAAGGGTATGCTCAGACATGAGTCCCTTGCTCACTGCACCATCAGGATTCAAGCAAGCCGGGTCGAAGACAGCTGTAATGCAAGAAACCGGTCCCCGGAAGCTTGTTTCCTTTCCAGTAAAAAAATTGGCTTGGTAGTTTGGTCTGCCCTGTTCCCATGATGCACTGGGCCAGGGACAGACTAATTTGCATGTAGCCAGGTTCCGAGCTGGGATGGTGCAGTGACTTAAAAAACGGTGACGGATCAAGCCCTGATCTGTTGACTGGGTACGAGTGTTCTGCTTAATTCAGATACTCTGTCCATCACCACCCCTTTTCTGAATAGTTTTGTCCACCATAAGCGTGGAAGGGTATGCTCAGACATGAGTCCCTTGCTCACTGCACCATCAGGATTCAAGCAGGCCAGGCTGAAGACGGCTGTATTGCCAGAAACCGGTTCCTGGAAGCTTGTTTCCTTTCCAGTAAAAGAATTGGCTTGGTAGTTTGGTAGGCCCTGTTCCCATGATGCACTGGGCCAGGGACAGACTAATTTGCATGTAGCCAGGTTCTGAGCTGGGATGGTGCAGTGAGCTAAAAAACAGTGATGGATCAAGCCTTGATCTGTTGACTGGGTGCGAGTGTTCTGCTTAATTCAGATACTCTGTCCATCACCACCCCTTTTTCTGAATCGTTTTGTCCACCATAAGCGTGGAAGGGTATGCTCAGACATGAGTCCCTTGCTCACTGCACCATCAGGATTCAAGCAAGCTGGGCCGAAGATGGCTGTAGTGCCAGAAACCGGTCCCCGGAAGCTTGTTTACTTTCCAGTAAAATAATTGGCTTGGTAGTTTGGTCTGCCCTGTTCCCATGATGCAATGGGCCAGGGAAAGACTAATTTGCATGTAGCCAGGTTCTGAGCTGGGATGGTGCAGTGAGCTAAAAAACGGTGATGGGTCAAGCCCTGATCTGTTGACTGGGTATGAGTGTTCTGCTTAATTCAGATACTCTGTAAATCACCACCCCCTTTTCTGAATCGTTTTGTCCACCATAAGCATGGAAGGATATGCTCAGACATGAGTCCCTTGCTCACTGCACCATCAGGATTCAAGCAAGCCGGGCCGAAGACGGCTGTAATGCCAGAAACCGGTCCCCGGAAGCTTGTTTCCTTTCCAGTAAAAGAATTGGATTGGTAGTTTGGTCTGCCCTGTTCCCATGATGCACTGGGCCAGGGACAGACTAATTTGCATGTAGCCAGGTTCTGAGCTGGGATGGTGCAGTGACCTAAAAAACGGTGACGGATCAAGCCCTGATCTTGTGACTGGGTACGAGTGTTCTGCTTAATTCAGATACTCTGTCCATCACCACCCCCTTTTCTGAATCGTTTTGTCCACCATAAGCGTGGAAGGGTATGCTCCGACATGAGTCCCTTGCTCACTGCACCATCAGGATTCAAGCAAGCTGGGCCAAAGATGGCTGTAATGCCAGAAACCAGTCCCCAGAAGCTTGTTTCCTTTCCAGTAAAAGAATTGGCTTGGTAGTTTGGTCTGCCCTGCTCCCATGATGCACTGGGCCAGGGACAGGCCCATTTGCATGTAGCCAGGTTCTGAGCTGGGATGGTGCAGTTAGCTCAAAAACGGTGATGGATCAAGCCCTGATCTGTTGAATAGGTGCGAGTGTTCAGCTTAATTCAGATACTCTGTCCATCACCGCCCCCTTTTCTGAATCGTTTTGTCCACCATAAGCGTGGAAGGGTATGCTCAGACATGAGTCCCTTGCTCACGGCACCATCAGGATTCAAGCAAGCCGGGCCTAAGACGGCTGTAATGCCAGAAACCAGTCCCCGGAAGCTTGTTTCCTTTCCAGTAAAAGATTTGGCTTGGTAGTTTGGTCTGTCCTGTTCCCATGATGCACTGGGCCAGGGATAGACTAATTTGCATGTAGCCAGGTTCCGAGCTGGTATGGTGAAGTGAGCTAAAAAACGGTGATGGATAAAGCCCGATCTGTTGACTGGGTACGAGTGTTCTGCTTATTTCAGATACTCTGTCCATCACCACCCCCTTTTCTGAATCCTTTTGTCCATCATAAGCGTGGAAGGGTATGCTCAGACATGAGTCTCTTGCTCACTGCACCATCAGGATTCAAGCAAGCCGGGCCGAAGACGGCTGTAATGCCAGAAACCGGTCCCTGGTAGCTTGTTTCCTTTCCAGTAAAAGAATTGGCTTGGTAGTTTGGTCTGCCCTGTTCCCATGATGCACTGGGCCAGGGACAGACTAATTTGCATGTAGCCAGGTTCTGAGCTGGGATGGTGCAGTGAGCTAAAAAACGGTGATGGATCAAGCCCTGATCTGTTGACTGGGTACAAGTGTTCTGCTTAATTCAGATACTCTGTCCATCACCACCCCCTTTTCTGAATTGTTTTGTCCACCATAAGCGTGGAAGGGTATGCTCAGACATGAGTCCCTTGCTCACTGCACCATCAGGATTCAAGCAAGCCGGGCCGAAGAAGGCTGTAATGCCAGAAACCGGTCCCCGGAAGCTTGTTTCCTTTCCAATAAAAGAATTGGCTTGGTAGTTTGGTCTGCCCTGTTCCCATGATGCACTGGGCCAGGGACAGACTAATTTGCATGTAGCCAGGTTCTGAGCTGGGATGGTGCAGTGAGCTAAAAAATGGTGATGGATAAAGCCCTGATCTGTTGACTGGGTACGAGTGTTCTGCTTAATTCAGATACTCTGTCCATCACCACCGCCTTTTCTGACTCGTTTTGTCCACCATAAGCGCGGAAGGGTATGCTTAGACATGAGTCCCTTGCTCACTGCACCATCAGGATTCAAGCAAGCCGGGCCGAAGACGGCTGTAATGCCAGAAACCGGTCCCCGGAAGCGTGTTTCCTTTTCAGTAAAAGATTTGGCTTGGTAGTTTGGTCTGTCCTGTTCCCATGATGCACTGGGCCAGGGATAGACTAATTTGCATGTAGCCAGGTTCCGAGCTGGTATGGTGAAGTGAGCTAAAAAACGGTGATGGATAAAGCCCCGATCTGTTGACTGGGTACGAGTGTTCTGCTTATTTCAGATACTCTGTCCATCACCACCCCCTTTTCTGAATCCTTTTGTCCATCATAAGCGTGGAAGGGTATGCTCAGACATGAGTATCTTGCTCACTGCACCATCAGGATTCAAGCAAGCCGGGCCGAAGACGGCTGTAATGCCAGAAACCGGTCCCTGGTAGCTTGTTTCCTTTCCAGTAAAAGAATTGGCTTGGTAGTTTGGTCTGCCCTGTTCCCATGATGCACTGGGCCAGAGACAGACTAATTTGTATGTAGCCAGGTTCTGAGCTGGGATGGTGCAGTAAGCTAAAAAACGGTGATGGATCAAGCCCTTATCTGTTGACTGGGTACAAGTGTTCTGCTTAATTCAGATACTCTGTCCATCACCACCCCCTTTTCTGAATTGTTTTGTCCACAATAAGCGTTGAAGGGTATGCTCAGACATGAGTCCCTTGCTCACTGCACCATCAGGATTCAAGCAAGCTGGGCCGAAGACGGCTGTAATGCCAGAAACCGGTCCCCAGAAGCTTGTTTCCTTTCCAGTAAAAGAATTGGCTTAGTAGTTTGGTCTGCCCTGTTCCCATGATGCACTGGGCCAGGGACAGACTAATTTGCATGTAGCTAGGTTCTGAGCTGGGATGGTGCAGTGAGCTAAAACACGGTGATGGATCAAGCCCTGATCTGTTGACTGGGTACAAGTGTTCTGCTTAATTCAGATACTCTGTCCATCACCACCCCCTTTTCTGAATCGTTTTGTACACCATAAGCGTGGAAGGGTATGCTCAGACATGAGTCCCTTGCTCACTGCACCATCAGAATTCAAGCAAGCCGGGCCTAAGATGGCTGTAATGCCAGAAACCGGTCCCCGGAAGCTTGTTTCCTTTCCAGTAAAAGAATTGGCTTGGTAGTTTGGTCTGCCCTGTTCCCATGATGCACTCGGCCAGGGACAGACTAATTTGCATGTAGCCAGGTTCTGAGCTGGGATGGTGCAGTGAGCTAAAAAATGGTGATGGATCAAGCCCTGATCTGTTGACTGGGTACGAGTGTTCTGCTTAATTCAGATACTCTGTCCATCACCACCGCCTTTTCTGACTCGTTTTGTCCACCATAAGCGTGGAAGGGTATGCTTAGACATGAGTCCCTTGCTCACTGCACCATCAGGATTCAAGCAAGCCGGGCCAAAGACAGCTGTAATGCCAGAAACCGGTCCCCGGAAGCGTGTTTCCTTTCCAGTAAAAGAATTGGCTTGGTAGTTTGGTCTGCCCTGTTCCCATGATGCACTGGGCCAGGGACAGACTAATTTGCATGTAGCCAGGTTCCGAGCTGGTATGGTGAAGTGAGCTAAAAAACGGTGATGGATAAAGCCCCGATCTGTTGACTGGGTACGAGTATTCTGCTTATTTCAGATACTCTGTCCATCACCACACCCTTTTCTGAATCGTTTTGTCCATCATAAGAGTGGAAGGGTCTGCTCAGACATGAGTCTCTTGCTCACTGCACCATCAGGATTCAAGCAAGCCGGGCCGAAGACGGCTGTAATGCCAGAAACCGGTCCCTGGTAGCTTGTTTCCTTTCCGGTAAAAGAATTGGCTTGGTAGTTTGGTCTGCCCTGTTCCCATGATGCACTGGGCCAGAGACAGACTAATTTGCATGTAGCCAGGTTCTGAGCTGGGATGGTGCAGTTAGCTAAAAAACGGTGATGGATCAAGCCCTTATCTGTTGACTGGGTACGAGTGTTCTGCTTAATTCAGATACTCTGTCCATCACCACCCCCTTTTCTGAATCGTTTTGTCCACAATAAGCGTTGAAGGGTATGCTCAGACAGGAGTCCCTTGCTCACTGCACCATCAGGATTCAAGCAAGCCGGGCCAAAGACGGCTGTAATGCCAGACACCGGTCCCCAGAAGCTTGTTTCCTTTCCAGTAAAAGAATTGGCTTAGTAGTTTGGTCTGCCCTGTTCCCATGATGCACTGGGCCAGGGACAGACTAATTTGCATGTAGCTAGGTTCTGAGCTGGGATGGTGCAGTGAGCTAAAACACGGTGATGGATCAAGCCCTGATCTGTTGACTGGTACAAGTGTTCTGCTTAATTCAGATACTCTGTCCATCACCACCCCCTTTTCTGAATCGTTTTGTCCACCATAAGCGTGGAAGGGTATGCTCAGACATGAGTCCCTTGCTCACTGCACCATCAGGATTGAAGCAAGCCGGGCTGAAGACGGCTGTAATGCCAGAAACCGGTCCCCGGAAGCTTATTTCCTTTCCAGTAAAAGAATTGGCTTGGTAGTTTGGTCTGCCCTGTTCCCATGATGCACTGGGCCAGGGACAGACTAATTTGCATGTAGCTAGGTTCTGTGCTGGGATGGTGCAGTGAGCTAAAAAATGGTGATGGATTAAGCCCTGATCTGTTGACTGGGTATGAGTGTTCTGCTCAATTCAGATACTCTGTCCATCACCACCCCCTTTTCTGAATCGTTTTGTCCACCATACGCGTGGAAGGGTATGCTCAGACATGAGTCCCTTCCTCACTGCACCATCAGGATTCAAGCAAGCCGGGCCGAATATGGCTGTAATGCCAGGAACCGGTCCACCGATGCTTGTTTCCTTTCCAGTAAAAGAATTGGCTTGGTAGTTTGGTCTGCCCTGTTCCCATTATGCACTGGGCCAGGGAAAGACTAATTTGCATGTAGCCAGGTTCTGAGCTTGGATGGTGCAGTGAGCTAAAAAACGGTGATGGATCAAGCCCTGATCTGTTGACTGGGTATGAGTGTTCTGCTTAATTCAGATACTCTGTCCATCACCACCCCCTTTTCTGAATCGTTTTGTCCACCATAAGCGTGGAAGGGTATGCTCAGACATGAGTCCCTTGCTCACTGCACCATCAGGATTCAAGCAAGCCGGGTCGAAGACGGCTGTAATGCAAGAAACCGGTCCCCGGAAGCTTGTTTCCTTTCCAGTAAAAAAATTGGCTTGGTAGTTTGGTCTGCCCTGTTCCCATGATGCACTGGGCCAGGGACAGACTAATTTGCATGTAGCCAGGTTCCGAGCTGGGATGGTGCAGTGACTTAAAAAACGGTGACGGATCAAGCCCTGATCTGTTGACTGGGTACGAGTTTTCTGCTTAATTCAGATACTCTGTCCATCACCACCCCTTTTCTGAATAGTTTTGTCCACCATAAGCGTGGAAGGGTATGCTCAGACATGAGTCCCTTGCTCACTGCACCATCAGGATTCAAGCAGGCCGGGCCGAAGACGGCTGTATTGCCAGAAACCGGATCCTGGAAGCTTGTTTCCTTTCCAGTAAAAGAATTGGCTTGGTAGTTTGGTAGGCCCTGTTCCCATGGTGCACTGGGCCAGGGACAGACTAATTTGCATGTAGGCAGGTTCTGAGCTGGGATGGTGCAGTGAGCTAAAAAACAGTGATGGATCAAGCCTTGATCTGTTGACTGGGTGCGAGTGTTCTGCTTAATTCAGATACTCTGTCCATCACCACCCCCTTTTCTGAATTGTTTTGTCCACCATAAGCGTGGAAGGGTATGCTCAGACATGAGTCCCTTGCTCACTGCACCATCAGGATTCAAGGAAGCTGGGCCGAAGATGGCTGTAGTGCCAGAAACCGGTCCCCGGAAGCTTGTTTCCTTTCCACTAAAATAATTGGCTTGGTAGTTTGGTCTGCCCTGTTCCCATGATGCACTGGGCCAGGGAAAGACTAATTTGCATGTAGCCAGGTTCTGAGCTGGGATGGTGCAGTGAGCTAAAAAACGGTGATGGGTCAAGCCCTGATCTGTTGACTGGGTACGAGTGTTCTGCTTAATTCAGATACTCTGTCCATCACCACCCCCTTTTCTGAATCCTTTTGTCCATCATAAGCGTGGAAGGGTATGCTCAGTCATGAGTCTCTTGCTCACTGCACCATCAGGATTCAAGCAAGCCGGGCCGAAGACGGCTGTAATGCCAGAAACCGGTCCCTGGTAGCTTGTTTCCTTTCCAGTAAAAGAATTGGCTTGGTAGTTTGGTCTGCCCTGTTCCCATGATGCACTGGGCCAGGGACAGACTAATTTGCATGTAGCCAGGTTCTGAGCTGGGATGGTGCAGTGAGCTAAAAAACGGTGATGGATCAAGCCCTGATCTGTTGACTGGGTACAAGTGTTCTGCTTAATTCAGATATTCTGTCCATCACCACCCCCTTTTCTGAATTGTTTTGTCCACCATAAGCTTGGAAGGGTATGCTCAGACATGAGTCCCTTGCTCACTGCACCATCAGGATTCAAGCAAGCCGGGCCGAAGAAGGCTGTAATGCCAGAAACCGGTCCCCGGAAGCTTGTTTCCTTTCCAATAAAAGAATTGGCTTGGTAGTTTGGTCTGCCATGTTCCCATGATGCACTGGGCCAGGGACAGACTAATTTGCATGTAGCCAGGTTCTGAGCTGGGATGGTGCAGTGAGCTAAAAAATGGTGATGGATCAAGCCCTGATCTGTTGACTGGGTACGAGTGTTCTGCTTAATTCAGATACTCTGTCCATCACCACCGCCTTTTCTGACTCGTTTTGTCCACCATAAGCGTGGAAGGGTATGCTTAGACATGAGTCCCTTGCTCACTGCACCATCAGGATTCAAGCAAGCCGGGCCGAAGACGGCTGTAATGCCAGAAACCGGTCCCCGGAAGCGTGTTTCCTTTTCTGTAAAAGATTTGGCTTGGTAGTTTGGTCTGTCCTGTTCCCATGATGCACTGGGCCAGGGATAGACTAATTTGCATGTAGCCAGGTTCCGAGCTGGTATGGTGAAGTGAGCTAAAAAACGGTGATGGATAAAGCCCCGATCTGTTGACTGGGTACGAGTGTTCTGCTTATTTCAGATACTCTGTCCATCACCACCCCCTTTTCTGAATCCTTTTGTCCATCATAAGCGTGGAAGGGTATGCTCAGACATGAGTATCTTGCTCACTGCACCATCAGGATTCAAGCAAGCCGGGCCGAAGACGGCTGTAATGCCAGAAACCGGTCCCTGGTAGCTTGTTTCCTTTCCAGTAAAAGAATTGGCTTGGTAGTTTGGTCTGCCCTGTTCCCATGATGCACTGGGCCAGAGACAGACTAATTTGTATGTAGCCAGGTTCTGAGCTGGGATGGTGCAGTAAGCTAAAAAACGGTGATGGATCAAGCCCTTATCTGTTGACTGGGTACAAGTGTTCTGCTTAATTCAGATACTCTGTCCATCACCACCCCCTTTTCTGAATTGTTTTGTCCACAAAAAGCGTTGAAGGGTATGCTCAGACATGAGTCCCTTGCTCACTGCACCATCAGGATTCAAGCAAGCTGGGCCGAAGACGGCTGTAATGCCAGAAACCGGTCCCCGGAAGCTTGTTTCCTTTCCAGTAAAAGAATTGGCTTAGTAGTTTGGTCTGCCCTGTTCCCATGATGCACTGGGCCAGGGACAGACTAATTTGCATGTAGCTAGGTTCTGAGCTGGGATGGTGCAGTGAGCTAAAACACGGTGATGGATCAAGCCCTGATCTGTTGACTGGGTACAAGTGTTCTGCTTAATTCAGATACTCTGTCCATCACCACCCCCTTTTCTGAATCGTTTTGTACACCATAAGCGTGGAAGGGTATGCTCAGACATGAGTCCCTTGCTCACTGCACCATCAGGATTCAAGCAAGCCGGGCCTAAGATGGCTGTAATGCCAGAAACCGGTCCCCGGAAGCTTGTTTCCTTTCCAGTAAAAGAATTGGCTTGGTAGTTTGGTCTGCCCTGTTCCCATGATGCCCTCGGCCAGGGACAGACTAATTTGCATGTAGCCAGGTTCTGAGCTGGGATGGTGCAGTGAGCTAAAAAATGGTGATGGATCAAGCCCTGATCTGTTGACTGGGTACGAGTGTTCTGCTTAATTCAGATACTCTGTCCATCACCACCGCCTTTTCTGACTCGTTTTGTCCACCATAAGCGTGGAAGGGTATGCTTAGACATGAGTCCCTTGCTCACTGCACCATCAGGATTCAAGCAAGCCGGGCCAAAGACAGCTGTAATGCCAGAAACCGGTCCCCGGAAGCGTGTTTCCTTTCCAGTAAAAGAATTGGCTTGGTAGTTTGGTCTGCCCTGTTCCCATGATGCACTGGGCCAGGGACAGACTAATTTGCATGTAGCCAGGTTCCGAGCTGGTATGGTGAAGTGAGCTAAAAAACGGTGATGGATAAAGCCCCGATCTGTTGACTGGGTACGAGTATTCTGCTTATTTCAGATACTCTGTCCATCACCACACCCTTTTCTGAATCGTTTTGTCCATCATAAGAGTGGAAGGGTCTGCTCAGACATGAGTCTCTTGCTCACTGCACCATCAGGATTCAAGCAAGCCGGGCCGAAGACGGCTGTAATGCCAGAAACCGGTCCCTGGTAGCTTGTTTCCTTTCCGGTAAAAGAATTGGCTTGGTAGTTTGGTCTGCCCTGTTCCCATGATGCACTGGGCCAGAGACAGACTAATTTGCATGTAGCCAGGTTCTGAGCTGGGATGGTGCAGTAAGCTAAAAAACGGTGATGGATCAAGCCCTTATCTGTTGACTGGGTACGAGTGTTCTGCTTAATTCAGATACTCTGTCCATCACCACCCCCTTTTCTGAATCGTTTTGTCCACAATAAGCGTTGAAGGGTATGCTCAGACAGGAGTCCCTTGCTCACTGCACCATCAGGATTCAAGCAAGCCGGGCCAAAGACGGCTGTAATGCCAGACACCGGTCCCCGGAAGCTTGTTTCCTTTCCAGTAAAAGAATTGGCTTAGTAGTTTGGTCTGCCCTGTTCCCATGATGCACTGGGCCAGGGACAGACTAATTTGCATGTAGCTAGGTTCTGAGCTGGGATGGTGCAGTGAGCTAAAACACGGTGATGGATCAAGCCCTGATCTGTTGACTGGTACAAGTGTTCTGCTTAATTCAGATACTCTGTCCATCACCACCCCCTTTTCTGAATCGTTTTGTCCACCATAAGCATGGAAGGGTATGCTCAGACATGAGTCCCTTGCTCACTGCACCATCAGGATTGAAGCAAGCCGGGCTGAAGACGGCTGTAATGCCAGAAACCGGTCCCCAGAAGCTTATTTCCTTTCCAGTAAAAGAATTGGCTTGGTAGTTTGGTCTGCCCTGTTCCCATGATGCACTGGGCCAGGGACAGACTAATTTGCATGTAGCTAGGTTCTGTGCTGGGATGGTGCAGTGAGCTAAAAAATGGTGATGGATTAAGCCCTGATCTGTTGACTGGGTATGAGTGTTCTGCTCAATTCAGATACTCTGTCCATCACCACCCCCTTTTCTGAATCGTTTTGTCCACCATACGCGTGGAAGGGTATGCTCAGACATGAGTCCCTTCCTCACTGCACCATCAGGATTCAAGCAAGCCGGGCCGAATATGGCTGTAATGCCAGGAACCGGTCCACCGATGCTTGTTTCCTTTCCAGTAAAAGAATTGGCTTGGTAGTTTGGTCTGCCCTGTTCCCATTATGCACTGAGCCAGGGAAAGACTAATTTGCATGTAGCCAGGTTCTGAGCTTGGATGGTGCAGTGAGCTAAAAAACGGTGATGGATCAAGCCCTGATCTGTTGACTGGGTATGAGTGTTCTGCTTAATTCAGATACTCTGTCCATCACCACCCCCTTTTCTGAATCGTTTTGTCCACCATAAGCGTGGAAGGGTATGCTCAGACATGAGTCCCTTGCTCACTGCACCATCAGGATTCAAGCAAGCCGGGTCGAAGACGGCTGTAATGCAAGAAACCGGTCCCCGGAAGCTTGTTTCCTTTCCAGTAAAAAAATTGGCTTGGTAGTTTGGTCTGCCCTGTTCCCATGATGCACTGGGCCAGGGACAGACTAATTTGCATGTAGCCAGGTTCTGAGCTGGGATGGTGCAGTGACCTAAAAAACGGTGACGGACCAAGCCCTGATCTGGTGACTGGGTACGAGTGTTGTGCTTAATTCAGATACTCTGTCCATCACCACCCCCTTTTCTGAATCGTTTTGTCCACCATAAGCGTGGAAGGATATGCTCCGACATGAGTCCCTTGCTCACTGCACCATCAGGATTCAAGCAAGCTGGGCCGAAGATGGCTGTAATGCCAGAAACCGGTCCCCGGAAGCTTGTTTCCTTTCCAGTAAAAGAATTGGCTTGGTAGTTTGGTTTGCCCTGTTCCCATCATGCACTGGGCCAGGGACAGACTTATTTGCATGTAGTCAGGTTCTGAGCTGGGATGGTGCAGTTAGCTAAAAAACGGTGATGGATCAAGCCCTGATCTGTTGACTAGGTGCGAGTGTTCAGCTTAATTCAGATACTCTGTCCATCACCACCCCCTTTTCTGAATCGTTTTGTCCACCATAAGCGTGGAAGGGTATGCTCAGACATGAGTCCCTTGCTCACGGCACCATCAGGATTCAAGCAAGCCGGGCCTAAGACGGCTGTAATGCCAGAAACCGGTCCCCGGAAGCTTGTTTCCTTTCCAGTAAAAGAATTGGCTTGGTAGTTTGGTCTGCCCTGTTTCCATGATGCACTGGGCCAGGGACAGACTAATTTGCATGTAGACAGGTTCTGAGCTGGGATGGTGCAGTGAGCTAAAAAACGGTGATGGATCAAGCCCTGATCTGTTGACTGGGTACAAGTGTTCTGCTTAATTCAGATACTCTGTCCATCACCACCCCCTTTTCTGAATTGTTTTGTCCACCATAAGCGTGGAAGGGTATGCTCAGACATGAGTCCCTTGCTCACTGCACCATCAGGATTCAAGCAAGCCGGGCCGAAGACGGCTGTAATGCCAGAAACCGGTCCCAGGAAGCTTGTTTCCTTTCCAGTAAAAGAATTTGCTTGGTAGTTTGGTCTGCCCTGTTCCCATGATGCACTGGGCCAGGGACAGACTAATTTGCATGTAGCCAGGTTCTGAGCTGGGATGGTGCAGTGAGCTAAAAAACGGTGATGATCCAGCCCTGATCTGTTGATTGGGTACGAGTGTTCTGCTTAATTCAGATACTCTGTCCATCACCACCCCCTTTTCTGAATCGCTTATAATTGCCAAACAGTATTAATTCCTTCAACATTGCACATCGAGCGTTCCGCAGTTAATATGCTTTTTGACTGCTGACTGTTTATCCACACTTAATGTTTATGCATTAAATGGCTTAGGTTATCAACACGCCGTTTATCACTTTATTATTGCACACTTAACATGTCTAGTGACAACCGACGTGTATCCACACTTGGATACGTCATGCCGCCAACCAAGCTTGCCTTCACCATGGTAACTACGCGGCCAACCAATAGAGGCGCATGCGCCCATGAACTCGCACCCTCTGACATATAATAGCGGTGCCGGAGTCTTAGTAAACAAATTTGTTTGGAGCCGTACCGTGTCAGAAGATATCTCTCCCTCGGCGCTGCACATCCTCAGACCCTAACACCTAAGTAGAAAAGGTAAGAACAAGAAACTATCTTTTGAGCTGTAACTTATTGTATATCCAATGCCATTACTATCGGTTGACTCACGAGCCAGTATTTTCTTCTATTCCAGTGCCAATACATTAATTGCATTTGCTGTTCGCTAACCTCAGTCCCGAACCTTTACTCAGTACACACTGGGTGAAATACCTATCAAGATACCAAGGTGAACCCGAGAAAGGTATCTTTCTATACTACTGGATGTAGTGGCATAATATTCAAGTTCAAGTTCAAGTTCCAAAATTTATGTAGCGCACTACTCATCCAGAGGGTCTCAAGGCGCTTGAGGGAGGGATGTGCTTTACTTATCGAATATCCAAGTTTTTAGTTGCTTTCTGAAGTAGAGGTGGTTCTGTGTAAGGCAGAGGTGGGTGGGGAGAGAATTCCAGGTTTTGGCTGCTAAGTAGGAGAAGGATCTTCCCCCCATGGTGCATCTGTGGATGAGCGGAATTGCAGCGAGGGCTTGATTGGACGATCGTAGAGGATAGTCGCGAGTTGAGGCATTCGGGTCCTAGGTCATAGAGGGCTTTGTGTGCGTGGGGGAGGAGACGGAACGTTATTCTCTTGTTGACAGGGAGCCAATGGAGGTCTTTCAGGTGGACCAGAAATGTGAGCTTGCAGAGGGATGTCTAATATGAGTCTGGCTGAGGCGTTTTGGATGCGTTGGAGTTTTTTTCTGTAGTTTGTCTGTGGTTCCGGCGTGAAGGGTGTTTCCGTAATCCAGTCGGCTTTTGACCAGTGCCTTTCTTGTTTCGGTGGGGACTAAATGGAAGATTTTTTTTGAGCATGCGTATGATGTTGAAGCATGATGATGAGACGGCGTTGACTTGTCTGGTCATCGAGAGGGAGGGGTCCAGGATGAAGCCCAGGTTACATGCGTGGTCCGTAGGTATGGGTGCGGTTCCGAGGGCCGGTGGCCACCATGAGTCGTCCAAGGCAGAGGAGGATGACCCTAAGATGAGGACTTCTGTTTTGTCCAAGTTTAGTTTTAAACAGCTGTTCTTCTTCTTTCATTCCATCGTGTAGGTTGGTTTTGGCAGTGTTTGGGTCTTTGGTGAGGGAGAGGATCAGCTGGGTGTCGTCTGCGTAGGAGATGATGTTGAGGTTGTGTTGGCGTGCGATGGATGCAAGGGGACTCATGTATACTTTGAAGTGGGTGGGACTGAGTGATGATCCTTGTGGTACGCCGCAGATGACTTTGGTGGCCTCTGATTTGAAAGCAGGGAGGCGGACTCTCTGGGTTCTTCCGGCGAGGAATGAGATGATCCATTCCAATGCTTTTCCTTGTATTCTGACATTTCTGAGGGGTTGTATGAGGGTGCTATGACAGACTGTGTCGAAGGCCGCCGAGAGGTCAAGTAAGATGAGGGCAACTGTTTTACCGTTGTCCAGTAGTGTTTGGATGTCTGTTGCTGCGATGAGGGCGGTTTCGGTGCTGTGTTTGGCTCGGAAGCCGGATTGTGAGGGGTCGAGGGATTTGTTGGATTCGAGGAAGGTGGCGAGCTGACTTTTGACGGATTTCTAAATGACTTTGGCAGGGAATGGGAGGAGCGAGATGGGGCGGTAGTTCTTAAGCTCGTGGGGTCTGCTGTGGGTTTCTTCAGAAGGGCGCTGAGTTCGGCATGTTTCCAGTTTTCCGGGAAGGCAGCGGAGTTGAAGGAACAGTTGATGACATCGCGGAGATGGGGTGCGATGATGGAGTCTGCTTTGTTGAAAATGTGGTGGGGACATGGGTCGGTTGGCGATCCTGAGTGGATGGAGTTCATCAGGCGGATGGTTTCTTCGGTGGTGATTGGGTTCCAGGCGCACAGGTTGTTAGAGTACGGTTTTGGTTTGGAGGTGGGTGGAGTGGACTGGTCTTCGGACTGGTTTTCAAAGCTGTTATGTATTTCGGTGATTTTGTTGTGGAAGAATGAGGATAGAGAGTTGCAGAGGTCTTGGGAGGGAGTGATGTAGTTGGTGCCGGTGGTGGGGTTAGTAAATTCTTTGACGAAGTTGAATAGTTCCTTGCTGTGTGGGCATTGTTGTCAAGTCGATCCTTGAATGATGATTTCTTGGTGGATCAAATCAGTTTGTGGTGTTTGCGGGTGGCGTTCTTGAAGGTGGCTAGGTTGTCAGTGGTTGGGTTTTTCTCCAGGTTTTCTCAAGAGTACGACAGAACTTCTTGGATTTCTTAAGGTCATCGTTGAACCAGGGGGCTTTTTTGCTACCTTGCTTGATTAGATTTTTTTTCAAGGGTGCTAGTTTGTCGGCGTAGTGGGTGATCCATTGTGTGAGGTTAATGGCTGCTTGGTTTGGGTCCGATGATTTGGCAGGGGGGTTTTGGTGAAGCGATGTGAAAAGCTGGTCGGTGGTAATTTTGTTCCAATTTCTTCGAGGAATACGTTGTGGGTCGTGGACTTTTTGTAGTTGAAGTGAACGCAGCTGTGGTCCGTCCAATGGAGAGCTGTGGTGGGATTGAAGGAGATGTGCTTGCTGGAGGTGAAGATAGGGTCAAGCGCGTGTCCGGCAAAGTGGGTGGGGGTGTCAACAAGTTGTTTGAGTCCGAGATTGGCCAGGTTGTCCTGAAGGGTGGTGGTGTTGCTGTCGTTTTTCTTTTCCAGTTGGAAGTTGAGGTCTCCCAGTAGAATGTAGTTCTCAGAAGGGAGGGCATGTGGGCTGATGAAGTCAGTGATGTCTTCGCTGAATTATGTGCGGGGTCCTGGTGGTCTGTAGATGAGGTGCCTCTGAGTGTGGTTTTGGGGTCGGTGTAAATCTGGAAGTGAAGGTGTTCGGCGGTAGTGAGGTTATCGTCAGAACTGGTCGTGATGCGGATGGTTTTCCTATGGACGATGGCGATGCCTCCTCCTGTTTGGTTGGTGTGATCTTTTCGGATGATCTTGTAGGCGTCCGGGATGGCTATGGCCAAGTCGGGTGCTGATGAGGCGTTCATCCATGTTTCTGTAAGGAAGGGGACGTCCGGCGATGTAGTGTCGAGTAGGTTCCAGAGTTCAATGGAGTGTCTGTGGAACGAGCGGGTGTTGAGCAGGATGCACTTTAGGTGGTTAGTGTCGGAACTCTGTTTGGAGTTTGTGGATTTCGTGTGGGTCCTGATGCAGTCGAACTTGCAGGAGTGGCAGGTGAAGGGTCCATGGGTGTGTCCTGGGGTGGCTTGGTAGCAGTCTGGGAGAAGGCCGGAGTTGAGTGCAGAGTGGGTTGCAGAGTCGTACGTTATGCGGGTGGAGTGGACTTTGCGGGGGTCAGGGGGTCTGGCGCTGGGCGCGGTCCAGACATGGACGGGCGTAGACGGGCTTACCTTTGGCGCACCTTTGGCACGCATGGGGCGCGACCTCTGCGCGCAAAGGCATCTGTCATATGTAGATAGTGGAGGGGGAGGGGCGAGGGAGGAGCAGCTGGGAGGCGGGAGTGGGGTGGAGGGCCGGGCAGGGAGGCACAACATCAAACAACAAAATGGCTGCAAACCAAAACCGAAACAGGATTGGGGCACAATGTAAATAAACGCGATGAAAACGGAAGTGGCACTGGCACAGTCAGGAAAAAATGATTGATTCAGGCAAAGGCAGCACAGCACAATGAAAATATCGTCAAAGCGCACTTACGCAATATAGCGCTACAATACAAATATACTAAGCGATCAGGCACTAATGATAGTGGGAGCAATGCTAGCAAGCACACAGCAATTTGGCAGTATAGCGCTACGATACCACAAGCGCCGAGCAGAGCAGGGAGCAAAGAGGAGCAACCGCTTCTGAAGGGATCAGGACGGTCACAGTGCTACAGTTGGAGAGAGCCTCAACTATCAGTGGGAGGGAGGAGCAGCTGGGAGGCTGGAGCGGGGTGTAGGGCCGGGCAGGGAGGCACAAGATCAAATAAAAAAATGGCTGCAAGCCAAAAGCGAAACAGGATTGGGGCACAATGTAAATAAACGCAATGAAAACGGCAGTGGCACCGGCACAGTTAGGCAAAAATGATTGATTCAGGCAAAGGCAGCACAGCACAATGAAAATATCGTTAAAGCGCACTTACGCAATATAGCGCTACAATACAAATACACTAAGCGATCAGGCACTAATGATAGTGGGGGCAATGCGAGCAAGCACACAGCAATTTGGCTGTATAGCGCTACGATACCAAAAGCGCCGAGCAGAGCAGGGAGCAAAGAGGAGCAACCCTAAATCTATGCCCTATTCTTTACAGTTTGGCACCTCAGTAACATCAGTTCCGAACCGTTACTCAGCATCTACTGGTTGAAATAGCTATCAAGATACCCAGGTGAGCCAGTGAAAGGTATCCTTTGATAACACTGTATGTAGTGGTACAATATTGAAAATACCCCTAAATCTATGCCATATTCCTTTCCAGTCTGGTTTTTACACTTTGATGAGCCGTTTATCACAACCAGTGTCGGGTGTGCATTTATTCACTACGCGGACAGGTAAGAAACAAGAGAATAGTGTTTTGCTCAAACACACTATTTGTACTTATGAATGACAGTACTAATTAGGGACTTCTTTTATATCAGAACAGATGAATACAGTTCCCACTCTACCTTGAACCGGCTGGGTTTGCAGGAAGGTGAGTCCCATTACCAACATAAATATGTGAAGTCTTTAGTAGTTCCTAGAATCCAATCCTAAAACATCTCCTTTAAATCATATAGGCTGTTTGCTGCCCCCAGTCCTGATGAGGACCCGTGTGTGACGCCCCATATGCGCTCATCCAGGTTGAAACGTCGACTAATAAGTGGATCCCCTGTATTAATATTCTGTATTAAGTACTGACAGATACAGTGTACAGTTTTATAATTGAAATCAGCAAAGACCACGCCAAATTATTGTTTTGTACTTCTCTTTGTATATAATAATTGTACAGCTTTGTTGGTCATTGTTGCGCCGTAAGCACTGAGCACTACAAGTCACTATTTGCACTATTTGTTCACTGTTTGTATAGTCTATTTTGTACAGCCTATCTTGAAATCAATACATGATTTAAAAATGTATAAATATACAGTTGGCCTTCGATTCTGTTGTTTACTTCACAATTCTACATAAACTATGAGAAGGTAAAAGAAATATTGTGTACCCGAATGAACCAACTGTTTATAAAATTAATTTTGGCCCCAGGCCTCCTAATTTCCTTTGGCGCCCCGGGGAGAGGCAGCCACAGACTACTGGGGTAAGATACAGTCGCTGACAGCCGGGCCTCAATCACAGGATGCCCAAAAAAAAACAGCTTCCCTACGTCCCTACGTCAAGGAGACATCTTTGTAAAAAGAAACCCCGAATCTTAAGGAATTCACGAAATTCAGTCCCTGACTCAAAATAATTTTTATAGACACCAAAAACAGGCCTCGTCACTCAATTTTTATGCAAAGGCAATTCTAATGTTAAGAATTTCACCATCTCGATCGACTTACTATAAAGGACTAATGCAAGCAATGGAACAATCCCCTGTTTGGAGAACTCTCACAAAATTCACTCCTCTGCAATACTAGACCAGAGAACTCACATTGGGAGACGATGTTCCCAATCCTGCCCATGGCCGGGAAATGAACATAAATATGCAAGTGATTTATCTGAATCACCAGGGGCCACCACTGTTCCAATTCTTTGGAATACGAGCAGGTTGTCCCAGTCAAAATACACTGCCATCAACAAGCAACGCTGCAGTTTCCCATTCTGGCATCTTCTTTAGAGCCACCCGGTTTTGGTTCAATCAAGACTGAAACTCTAGAACATCAGGAAAATTGTGTGTTGTTATCACCAATATTTCTACAGAACTTTGAAACCAAGATACAAAGAGGCTATACATTAGCAGACTACCGCCACTGCTATAAAAATCAAATATCTGAATTCAAAAGCAGGTTGGCCCTCAATTAGATCTTCCCCTGTGCCCATTGACATAATGGACGGTGTGATATTAATTTTAACTCCCGTAATTTCCGAGAGGAACTTCTCTATATGCTCCAAAAGTTAAGTCAACTTCCTACACATATAACAAATATGTATAATATCAGCCACATCTGCCCCACATCTAAAACCTTTCCCATCATTAAGCCCCCCTATTTTATCATCTTCAAAGGGGTATGATATAGATAGAATACAGTTTTAAAATGTTGTGTTCTTAGATTGGCTGATATTAACATTTTTCCTGCTGTATCAAATGATTGCTCATGTGTATGTCTCCAAATCTATTTTTTCATCTTATATTTTGGGCCTCAAAATCTTCTCACTGCATATCTAATAAGCAGCTATAGATCCCACCAATCCGTTGCTTCCGTCTAATACGCTCGACTAACAAGTATGGCTCTAATGTCCTTTGTTTTTTCATCAAGAAGTCCCTTATCTGGAGGAATTTTTAAAAAATCAGTTGGAGGAGTTTATATTTGTCAGCTACAACCTGAAAGGAGAGCAGACCTTCGTCCTTATACAGTTTGCATATACATGTAACTCCCTTATCTTTCCATTTCTGAGCAACTCTATCAGTAAAAACCGCAGGTAGTAAAATTGGTGTATTTAAAAGCAAACCCCCTTGATTTGTAATTTCTTCTGTACTGCTCCACATACCTTATAGGCAGCTCCTACTACCTTAAAAAGTGTTCTCTTGTAATAGTTTTACTCCAGCTTTCTAAACAGACAAATCCTTACTCCTTCCCCCAACACCATCTGATATATGGAGGGGTATTCTGCGGGGTTAGCAATATCTTCTCAGGTAAACATTATCCTGATGTTTTGCAAAATACATGCATAGTAACAAAATGTAAAATAAGGTAGAACCCACCCCTCTTTCTCTTGAGGCGGTGACATAAAGTGCATTGCTCTTCATACAGCATGATTGCAGTTGCTGCAGCTGTCCCCTAGATGGTTCTAACCTGCCTCTTGTTATACACACCAGTGCTGATTCTAACCCATTAATGCACATTCAAGCATGGATTACAATGTCCCCGAGAGAAAGTTTCAATGATACAAGTGGGGTAATAGAGGGGGAAATAAGATTTGCTAGGCGAGTGGCTAACATTTTTGTCTATATCTTCCCATTGGTGTTTATTAAGGTAATTGGTCACTACAACCCTGGGAGCTCTGCTATTTTTTTTAAAACAATAATATTTGCTTGCACCCATAATGGGAGAATTGTCCCCACTTGTGCTTGTTGTAGGGTAGTCACTAATTCAAATTTTAGCTCCTGGAAGAATGTTCTATAGACTTCCAGAGGCAGCTTGTCTGGACCCGCTGCTTTTCCACTGTTCATTGTCTCTTCTTATTCTTTCATGGTAATAGGTTCATCCAAAATATATGCCTCTATATGCCGCTACTTGCCCCAGTTTTACACACTCTATGTCCTTGAAGAATTTCTCTATATCCTCTTCCCCCAATTGTCTTTTGTATATAATGTTTTAAAGAAAAAATAAAATACTTCCAATATTTCCTGGGAGGTTTCCACTAATTTACCATGTCTATCCACAATTTTTGGGATTCTCTGTGAAGCCTTTTTAGACCTTAGCCTTTGTGCCAAACACCTCCCAGTAGCTGCACTGAATTTGTATTTTTTCTCTTAAACAAGTTAAATTTAATAGCATTTTGTTTGCTCCATTGAAGGTTAATTCTGGCTTTGCATTGTACTCCTTCTGATTGTAAAGGGGCAGTATCTCCTCCATTCCCTATCTTCCGCATCAGATCTACCTTTGCCAACCTAAGACTCCCATCAAGATCTTGAACCTCAGCTCTGAGTTGTTTCTGTTGTAAAGCCCATAGCTCAGAGTCTCTCCCCTAAACCCTGCTTATAGAACTTCCCAGACACATGGTTATTAGGTTGATTTATGGTTGACTTCCAAACATTGCTGAATCCAATCATTCATGTAGTTTATACATTAGACTCTTTTAAAAGCTTAAAGTCAAATGAATTGGATCTATGTGAGGAAGAATTACTATTACATCTAGTCGGGATGTCTATCATTAATGGGCCATGATCTGATGAGATTCTGGGATAGACTTGTATCCTGGCATCCGTTAATAGATCTGATGGCGCAAAGAAGTTGTGGGGATAAGAATCAGACATAAAGCCCAGGTCTGATATCTGCAATGTAGACCATGCATCTTTCAGGCCATGATCCTCCACCAAGTGCTTGAAAACTCTAGGTTTTCTGCCTGTATAGTATTTCCACCCCTTTTGAAGGTCTTGACTATCCAAGTGGATGTTGAAATCACCACACAAGATCAGCGGGGTAGGCCATGACGCTAACTCTAGATTAAGACCCTCTAACACTGAGGCTTTGTCAAAGTTAGACCCATATACAGAGCATATGGTAAATTCCCCCCTAGCACATTCAATGACCACCCAGCGGCCCTGGTTGTCAACTAAGGTGCTTCTGGTTCTTTGCTAAAATGGCTACTCCGCACTTTGTGGTGGACAAGTCAGATTGCTTCACCAGAATCTCAGCAACAACCCACATTTAATGAACATAACCTTAAATTAGCCTGGACCATTGTATCCCCCATCAAAAACTGATGTACCTCTCCATGTTTTGACTTTATCTCCTGACATCCATATCCTCATCCTCATCTACAATTTACTGTGGACTGCGTTTTCTATTTTAACCTCCTCCCTCTCCCCCTTACCCTGACCCACCCTCCCCCCTCCTTTAACCGTAGTATAGTCAGTAAACTGACTCCACCACCCCAGCCCCTCCTGTATTAGGGCTTTAGGACCAACTGTCCCGGTGGTGGATAGCTAACCTCTCCCAGGGCCTCCCCTATATATCTAATATGCTAATAAAGTACCTGATAACCTAATTAAGTATTGATTTCATACAATCAGCCTGATCATATACATATCAAAAACGTTTCCCTGATGGCCCAACATAATTTTGTCTTTATGGAACCTGCCTGAGCCACAAGCCTTTAGATCTCCATAATGTTCATACATTCCATACAAAAATGTACCTCTGTGTCTTTTTGCACCTGTCTTGCTTCTTTCTGCACCCCTGTTTTCTCTTTATGTACCACTTTTGCCTCTTTCTGCACTCTTCTAGCCTTTTTCTGCACCTCTCTTCCCTCTTTATGCAAGACTGTTGCCTCTTTCTGCACCTCGTTCGCTTCTTTCTGCACCCCTGTTGTCTCTTTCTGCACTTGTCTTCCCTCTTTCTGTATCTTTCCTGCCTGTTTGTCTAACTCACTTGCTTTTTTCTGCAATTTTCTTGCTTCTATCTACAACTCTGTTGCTGCTTTCAGCAAATCTCTTGCCTCTTTGTGCACTTCTCTTGCCTGTTTCTGCACCGCTCTTACCACTGTTGGCACCTCTGATGACTCTTTCTACACCTCACTCTCTCCTTTCTATAATTTTCTTGCCTCTTTTTACACCCCTGTTGCTTCTTTCTGCACCCCTGTTATCCCTGTATGTACCTCTTTTTCCTCTTTCTGCATCTCACTTTCCTCTTTCTGCAACTCATTTGCCTCTTTCAGCACCTCTGTTGCTTCTTTCTGTACCTCTGTTGGATCTTTCTGCACCTCACTTGCTCCTTTATACACTTCCCTTGCCTCTTTCTGCACCCCCTTTTGCTTCATTCTGCATTTCCTGCCTGTTTTTCCATCTCACTTGCTGCTTTCTGCACTTTTCTTGCTACTATCTACACCTCTGTTGCTTTTTCAGCAAATCTCTTGCCTCTTTGTGCACTTCTCTTGCCTATTTCTGCACCGCTCTTTCCTTTTTTGGCACATCTGATGGCTCTTCCTACACCTCACTTGCTCCTTTCTATAATTCTCTAGCCTCTTTCTGCGCCCCTGTTGCTTCATTCTGCACTTTCCATGCTTCTTTCTGCACCTGTCTTGCTTCTTTCTGCACCTCTGTTATCCCTTTATGTACCTCTTTTGCCTCTTTCTGAACCTCACTTGCCTTTTCCTGCACCTCATTTACCTCTTTCAGCACCTCTGTTGCTTCTTTCTGCACCTCTGTTGGATCATTCTGCGCTTCATTTGCTCCTTTCTACACATCTCTTGCCTCTTTCTGCACCCCCTTTTGCTTTATTCTGCATTTTCCATGCTTCTTTCTGCACTTGTCTTGCTTCTTTCTGTACCTTTCCTGCCAGTTTTTCCATCTCAGTTGCTTCTTCCTGCACTTTTCTTGCCTCTATCCACACCTCTGTTGCTTCTTTCTGCAAATCTCTTGCCTCTTTGTGTACATCTCTTGCCTATTTCTGTACATCTCTTAACTCTTTTTGCACCTCTGATGGCTCTTTTCACAACTCACTTGCTTCTTTCTACACTTCTCTTGCGTCTTTCTGCACCCCTGTTGCTTCATTCTGCACTTTCCATGGTTCTTAATGCACCAGTTTTGCTTCTTTCTGCACCCCTGTTTTCTCTTTATGTACCTCTTTTGACTCTTTCTGCACTGTTCCTGCCTTTTTTGTACCTCTCATCCCTCTTTTTGCACGTCTGTTGCCCCTTTCTGTATCTCATTTGCTTCTTTCTGCACCACTGATTTTTTTTTCTGTACTCGTTGTCCTTCTTTCTGTACCTTTCCTGCCTGTTTTTGCATCTCACTTGCCTCTTTCTGCACTTTTCTTACATATTTCTACACCTCTGTTGCTTCTTTCAGCAATTCTCCTGCCTCGTTGTGCACTTCTCTTGTCTGTTTGTCCTCCTCTCTTGCCTCCTTTTGAACCTCTGTTGGCTCTTTCTGCACCTCACTGGCTCCTTTATACACCTCTCTTGCCTCCTTCAGCACCCCTGTTGCTTCATTTTGTACTTGTCATGCTTCTTTCTGCACACCTGTTGTCTATTTATCTACCTCTTTGATTTGTTTTCTGCAGCTCACTTGCCTCTTTAAGCACCCCTGTTTCTTTTTTCTGCAGTTTTCTTGCTTCTTACTGTAGCCCTCTTTTCTCTTTCTGTACATCCCTTGCTTCTTTCTGTACCCCTGTTCCCTCTTTCTGCACCTTTCATGCCTGTTTATGTATCTCTCTTGCCTCCTTATGTACCTCTTTTCCTGTTTTTAACCTCTGTTGTTTCTTTTTGCACTTCTCTTGCCTCCTTCTGCACATCTTAGTTAGAGGTAGTTTTAATCCCACTGCCCTATTATGTACTAGCGCCATACAGAGGAGGTCATGTGAACCACAGGGGTACCCCAACCCATAGTGTACCCTAGTGTATGTAGGTATTTTCACTGTATTCTAATGGGCAGATTTATGAAGGCCTTGCGCAGCCGGTGCATCATTTTTAACATGGGAAAAAGTGACGCACCCGCGGCGCAAGTCCTTTATAAATCTGCCCCTAAGTATCTTTCAGTATAGCACTGGCTCTGGGACTGGTTAGTCAGAGTCAGTTACCACCAGTACCCACCAGCAAAAAGTTGGTGGCACAGGATGACTTTGCAACAAGGCCTCTTTCTGCTCCTCTGTTGATTCTTTGTGCACATCTCTTGCTTCTTTATGGACCTTTCTTCCTCATTCTGCACATGTCCTACCTCTGTAGGCATAGTTAGAAATTAACATTTAAAAACCCTTTGAAATTCACTGAGAAAAACACAGGTTTTTCGGAGGTTATTGTTAGAGTTTAGCATTTAAAAAGACTTTGAAATTAACTGAAAATACCATAGGTTTCAGGGACATTATAGTTGGAAATTAGCATTTAAAAAACCTTCGAAAATCATTGAGAAAACCACAGGATTGAGGGATGTTATAGTTAGTGGGACATTTCACTCGTACAAAACTAGAGAAATTAAACTTTCATAGTTACTTCAGCTAACTATAACTTGCACGCTGCAGTGTACTGCTGATGATGTCACATGTTACATCATTGATGACATGGTCAGCGTATGGATGCCCATCTAGTGTTTACAGTGAGTCCCGTGTGTTATGTCAAGTGGGTCTCCTGCAACAACACTATTTGTATATTAAGGCGGTTGAGATATGCAAGGACCTGGTGTATTTTAAGTCCTTGTACATTCCATGTGAGTGGGGATAGCCATTGTTTTTGGGCAATGTAGTCTAGGAGCTACACAATCGGCTCCAGCCCGAGGTGTACATGCGAAAACAGAAATGATTTCCTGAAAATTTAACTTCTTCCCTATTCACAAGAAAGACATCCACTCCAACCCCACCACCTATAGGCTAGTGGCCCTGCTGGATGTGAAAGCCAATGCATTTGCCAAATTACTATTGAGAGATTTAGAGGACTGGGCTAATAACAATGAAATACTACCATTCTACCAAACCTGCTCCAGGAAAAACAGTGCAACAACGGACAACATAATGACCCTGGCCTACCTCTCAAAACGTGAGGTGAAAGTCAGGCACCTGCCATTGTTTTTCTGTTTTATTGACTGCAGCACATCTTTTGATAAAGTGGATAGGGGCAAACTTTGGGGAAAAGTATCAGCCATCTAAGCTATTGAAAGCTATCATATCCCTTCACGAGGGAACTTGGGTACAAGTTAAAATAAGCCCCACAGCGCTATCAGCAAAAGTTTAAACCAACAATGTACTGAAGAAGGGCTGCATCCTAGCCCCCCTACTATTTAATCTTTACACAGCAGACATTGGGGAAGTTCTGAAAGAGGCAAGTCTAGTTCCACTGAGACTAGGCACGGCGAGAATGGCAATTCTTCAGTTTGCAGATGACACCGTAGTCATGGACCACACAAGGGTGAGCCTCCAAAGAGCACTAAAAGAGCTGGGGAAGTACAGCAAGGAAAATAACCTGACAGTTAACCAAGGCATAACAAAGATATTTGGCAGATACCCACATAAAAAATTCGGGAGATCACATAATTGGGACCACCACATCCTATAACTATCTAGGGGTTTGGCTACACAAGAGGGCAACATCGGCAGCTCATACAAAACATCTAACTTCTAAAATCAACAGTGTATTCCTATCAATTAGACGCCTAAGTCAACGCTTAACCAGCCCCACAGCAGACCCAATACTAAAGCTTCTTAGAGCAAAACTAATTCTGGCCACTTGGCAGTTCCAAGAGATTTAGATAAACTTAAAGCAGCAGAGCAGGTCAAAGCTCACAAGATCGTGCTACGAGTATCCAGGAATGCAATGAACACAAGATTACAGCAGGAATTAGGGCTCGGCTGACCTGAACTGGCCCTCCAAGGGGATGTAATGAAGTATTATATCAGAGTCCTTAAAGTACTGCATAACTCTCTCAAACATCATCTTGTAAGAATTTTCAGAGCAGAGGACTCTCCCTGAAACACCAAGCTGGGCAAAGCAATAGAGACCCTAAATATACAACCCAATAGTATGCCCCTAACAGACATCATGCATAAGGCCTGGTCAAACATTATGAGATGGCAGGTCCACTCCATTTTGTATGAAAAGGATTTAACCACACTCCGACATAACACCTACAGGAAGGCATTGGATGAATCTTACACTTTACGGAAAGCCCAACCATACCTAAGGGAAGCACTAGGGGCACACAAAAGAATTATTTTTATGAGGCTAACTGCCCTTTGAACTGTGGACTTCAATCCAGCATGGGCACGAGCAGACAGAGCTGTCTAGTGCCACCTATGCAACTACCAACAAGAATCTTGGCTCCATTCATTATATTGCTGTCCCAAATTTACCAGCAAATGACAGAGGCTGCGTCGTCCCATTTTAAGAGAACATGGCATCAGAACATGCAACAAGGCATCAGACTGGTGCTTCTTGGAAATTAAAACAAACCACCTTGCAAGAGCGGCAAATTAATTTACCAGATCGGACAGACTCTAGACGCCAGTGCATAAATAATTTTCCTCAAGCTCTTGAAATTCAGTGTCAGATTAATGCGCCATCAAGGTGTTTCCGTAACATCTATGGACAAAGAAGAGGTTGCCCGCCACTCCAAGTGCTTTGACTGGATCATTGCCACATCAAAATTAAGCTCCCGGATTGAAAGGAGAAAGGACCCTGCAACACCAGATTGACTGCAGGAAACAAGTCTCGCTGCAGCATTCTATTCAAATTGAAGCTTCTTCATAGATGCTTTGTTAATATCCAGGCAGAGTGCATTACAGTAATCCATCCTAGACAGAATCAGGGCCATGGCTGCTTGTTTATGCACAGAGAGAGATAAACAGAAGAATCTTACTAAGGGTCCTTATAACACAGAAACATTATGAAACAGTCCTAATAATCTGGAGATCAAAAGACAGCTTGTTGTCCACTATGACACCAGATTCATTCCCAAAGCAGAAGGACAAGGACATAGTCTAACGATTTATGGCCACCATGAGTGAGTCAATATAGTTTGCTCCGTTTGGTCCCCATTTAGTCAAATGTAGTTATTTACCATCCAAGATGCCACGGGCTGCATGCAGTTGTTGAAATTGGCACCGGAGCTCTCTATATCATTTGTGTTAGACACAATTGTTTGTTTATGTTCAGCATTGAATAAGACCTTTAACCCAAAGGATCTAATCAGCTTAGATAATGGAGAAATATATATATATATTAAATAGAGTGGGGCTCAGAGAGGAGCCCTACAGAACAATTGGGCATAGAGTCAGAGTAAAATTGGTCAATCTTTACTTTCTGTCCCTGAGTCCAGGTGAGTCCCGGTATGTGAGGGGTAGGCAGAACATGCGGGGTCCGATCTGTTTTAGGTATCCTTTGCACAATATATGAGCCTCTTACCTCCTTATCGTGCACAGTGCAAAATGATAAGGCAGTTAGTTGGAATCTCTATTAGGTGTGTTCTGCAGTCATAGTGCCTCAAACGGTAGAGACAGCTGGTGCTGGTGCATGGGGAGGAAGCCACGCCAATTGGGACTTTATGTTTATAGCACGGATGCAGGGCATCCAGCCCACTACATCAGCTATGGTGGTCCTATTCAGGCCAAGCGCACCAATCCCCCACCACACGCAATGAAGCCAGGGTGCTCCAGCAAGATTGCAGCAGGCCACAGGCAGAGCGGCCTGAAGGTGTCAGGGGTTCTATACACCACCGGCAGCAGGCCCCATTGGTACACTGGTAATGTCTGCTTTAATCTTGATCCTCTTCTGCCAGATACACGCAGTTTGCCCTTGCCACTTTGGGCCTCACGCCACTCCAGAGGAATTGCGAGTGTGCTTTAATCTGGATGCTGTGCAGGATTTGAATATGTAGTGAGCCAACGGTGCTCTGGGTTAACAGTCACATCCCTGTGCGGTAGCAACAGTGTTACAGGCGCTTTCGTTCAGTCACCTTTATATTCCTAGGGTGATTTTTCAGGGGTCTCTGCCAATTCCTAACAGCATCCACAGGCCTCCAGGTGGGATATTGGCTCTGCCAGTAGTTAATGGCAGGAGATCGCCTCTGTCTTGTAGGGTGAACCTTGCTCGTTGTTTTTGACAATGTGTTAGCTTTGAACACCACTGAAAACTGTTTCCACTGCAGTCTCAGCTTCTATATCACCGGGCTGTGTATCTACCCCTATCAGTCCTCTACATGAGGGTCAGCGCACCCTCAGCAGTCATGTGGATTTACTAGCAGATTTTGGACCAGATTTCTTGCAGCTCAGACCGCCGGAATTTCCTAACACTCCATGTTGGTAATCGTAGTGATTTGTGTACCGATGTGCAAGATACATGCAGGATATTATTTCCTGGCTGGCAGAGATGAACAAAGGTGCAGCAATCTTGCGGGTTTGTTGAATGGAATACTCTGTCACAAACATGGCAAATATCCAGTTTGCTTTATTACTAGGTCATTTTACCATGTGGCACTTGTATTAAAGTGAATGTTTCAAGTTTATTTTATTTAGCAGAGATACTTAAAACCATTGCTACAAAATATCTCATTACAAGTTAAAAATGTAAGCCCATTAAAAGACATTATAACCAAATGGTGTTTATAAAAGAATAAGCAGTTATTTATACCAGCATCAGTCTTTTCCCTTGTCAGCTGTATTGCTGTTCTGACTTGGCATTTTCTTCTCCACTTGTCTTAAAATTTTTACAAAGCAGCAGTTAAGCTACGTGTCCTTGGGTGCAAACCATGCCAGCACTGCCTGTGTTTGTGTGCGAATGCATCTCTGGTTAAAAGTGGTTTTAAAAGCCGTTTCCTTTCCTCTGTTAGATATTTGCATGTGCAGAGGAGATGCAGCATATCTTCTTGCAATGTCCTGCATAAGCGGCAATTAGAATCGGATTGGTTTTTCTGCCAATGTGGAAAGTGCTTTGTGCATGGCAACAAGCCTAATCTGTATTTTAAAATTTTAATTTGTGTATGTTTGGCAAAGCCCAAAGCTAGATATTTTTGTGCAGCCAGGGAGGAATAGGAACTCAACATCATCCAGCCATGCAACCTCCTTGTTAGGGCTGCCTTATCTTTGATCCAAGATTTATTCTTTATAATTTTCTTTGTTCATTTTTTAAGGAGGCAGTGACTTGTAGGAGTTGCCCAAAGCTCGGTAAGACCCAGTGTTGAAACGCTAGTTGTTAACTATTTTGATGCAAGTGAGGATTTTCTTAATTTTTCCCGAAAAATGACCATTGCACCTTTGCTTGCAGTGGTCTGTTTTTGCACACCAAACTCGAGTCTAATTTGTGCTGATGAGACTCGTGTTGGAAGACCAAAGATTATTCTGTTCACTTTTGCGAACACAGCATCCAAGAGCATTTAATCCCTTTCCCTCTGTGCCTCGCTAACATAGGTTATTGTGGGTAGGAGTTGTGCTCGTATAACTTCAACTAGTGTGGCAAGTGAGGGGCCTGTAAGTCTGGAATTGAGGTTTCTTATTGACGCGGCTACGGCTTTGCCTTTCCTTTTAAATGTATCTCTTTGAGTTACAAAGTGCCCACCTTGGTCAATGATCACCCCCAATTATTTGTACTCTAGGTAAATGTGAAAGCTGTCGCATTTGTGATGGGGTAACACGTCAGCTAAACTTTAATTCATTGCCTTTAAGTCATTTTTTTAATCTCTGAAGGGTAGAGGACATTTCTGAAATGAAGGGGTAGGTGGGCAAAACATCCTGTTTCATCCTGCTTTGAGCTTTTTGCTCTGATCAAAACAGGTTCAGTGTGACATCGCGTCAAAGGTATGCAGCATTGTGGAGCCCTGCTCAGCCTTGCACTGCCAGATGATTGCTGCTTCCAAAAAAGTTACTAAGTCTGAAGGTCAAACCTTGAGCCAGGGCAAGGCAATACATATTTCTGTCTGGAGTACCACTCTCCAGCACTGCAAAATCCAGGTTTGTTCCACTGATAGCAGTTAGTGACTAAATCAGCTGATCCCACACATATTGACGATGTTACATAAGACTTTGTGGGACATTACTCTAACCTTGTTGGACCTTGGTTTGTTTTTTACTTAAAAATTGTGGGTACTGCTTCAACATTCAATCAGTGACACTTATAAAGCGCGCTACATACCCGTGGGGTCTCAAGGCGCTGGGGGGGGGGGGAGCCGCTACTGCTCGAACAGCCAGGTCTTCAGCTTCTTCCTGAAGGAGAGGTGGTCTTGGGTCAGGCGCAGGTCGGTCGGGAGGGAGTTCCAGGTCTTGGCGGCCAGGTGGGAGAAGGACCTTCCTCCTGTAGTCGCTCTTCGGATGCGGGGGACGGCGGCGAGGGCGTGGTTGGCTGATCGGAGGTGGCGTTTGGGAGCGTAGAAGTTGACTCGGCTGTTGAGGTAGCTCGGGCCTTGGTCGTGTAGGGCTTTGTGTGCGTGGGTGAGGAGGCGGAAGGTGATTCTTTTGTTGACGGGGAGCCAGTGAAGGTCTCGCAGATGTCCGGAGATGTGGCTGGTTCGTGGGATGTCGAGGATGAGTCTGGCTGAGGCGTTCTGGATCCGCTGGAGTCTCTTCTGGAGCTTGGCGGTGGTCCCGGCGTAGAGGGCGTTGCCGTAGTCCAGTCGGCTGGTGACGAGGGCCTGGGTGACGGTCTTCCTGGTCTCGGTGGGGATCCACCAGAAGATCTTCCGTAGCATGCGTAGGATGTTGAAGCATGCCGAGGAGACGTTGTTGACTTGCCTGGTCATGGAGAGGGAGGAGTCCAGGATGAAGCCCAGGTTGCGTGCATGGTCTGTCGGTTTGGGTGCGGTGCCCAGGGCGGGAGGCCACCAGGAGTCGTCCCAGGCGGAGGGAGAGGAGCCCAGGATGAGGACCTCCGTCTTGTCCGAGTTCAGTTTCAGGCGGCTGGTCGTCATCCACTCGGCTACCTCTTTCATCCCTTCGTGCAGGTTGGCTCTGGCGGCGGCGGGGTCGTTGGTCAGGGAGAGGATCAGCTGGGTGTCGTCGGCGTAGGAGATTATGCTGAGGTTGTGTTTGCGTACGATGGCCGCGAGGGGGCTCATGTAGACGTTGAAGAGGGTGGGGCTCAGAGATGATCCTTGGGGGACGCCGCAGATGACTTCGGTGGCCTCTGATTTGTACGGTGGTAGGCGGACTCTCTGTGTTCTCCCGTCGAGGAAGGAGGTGATCCACTCCAGCGCCTTGTCCTGGATTCCGACGTTGCTGAGGCGCCGTACTAGGGTGCGGTGGCAGACCGTGTCGAATGCCGCGGAGAGGTCTAGGAGGATGAGGGCCGCTGTTTCTCCATTGTCCATCAGGGCTCGGATGTCGTCGGTGGCGGCGATGAGGGCGGTCTCGGTGCTGTGGTTGGCTCGGAAGCCGGACTGTGAGGGGTCGAGGGATCCGTTCGTCTCGAGGAAAGCGGCCATCTGCTTGTTGACGGTCTTCTCGATGACTTTGGCTGGAAACGGGAGGAGCGAGATGGGGCGGTAATTCTTGAGGTCGGTGGGGTCCGCTGTTGGTTTCTTGAGTAGGGCGCTGAGTTCGGCGTGTTTCCAGCTCTCGGGGAAGATGGTGGTGTCGAGGGATGTGTTGATGATGTCTCGCAGGTGGGGTGCGATGACAGCGTCGGCTTTGTTGAAGACGTGGTGAGGGCAGGGGTCGGTCGGTGATCCGGAGTGGATGGAGTTCATCGTGCGGATGGTGTCTTCGGTGCTGATCGGGGTCCAGGCGTGGAGGGTGGTGGTGGGGGGTGGTTGTTCGGTCATGGTGTGCGTTGGTTGGTTGTTGAAGCTGTTGTGTATGTCCGCGATCTTGTTGTGGAAGTATGAAGCCAGGGAGTTGCAGAGGTCTTGCGATGGGGTGATGTCGTTGTTTCCTGCGCTGGGGTTGGAAAGCTCTTTGACGATGTTGAAGAGTTCCTTGCAGTTGTGTGCGTTGTTGTCCAACCGGTCCTTGAATGCTGTTTTCTTGGCGGCGCGGATCAGCTGGTGGTGTTTCCGGGTGGCAAGTTTGAAGGAGGTCCTGTTGTCCGGTGTCGGTTCCCTTCTCCAGACTTTCTCGAGGGCTCGGCAGTTCTTCTTGGAGCTCTTGAGTTCGTCGGTGAACCATGGGGCTTTCTTGCTGCCGGGTCTGCTGGGCGGGGTCCTCAGTGGGGCGAGTTCGTCCGCGCAGTTGCTGATCCACTTCGTGAGGTTGTCGGCGGCCTGGCTGGGGTTCGCTGAGCTGGCAGGAGGGTGCTGGCTCAGGGAGGTGGCGAGCTGGTCTGCTGTGATCTTGTTCCAGCTTCTGCGGGCGGTCTGTTGCTGGTGGTGGTGGGTCGTTGTTTTCTTGAAGGTGAAGTGGACGCAGCTGTGGTCCGTCCATTGAAGCTCTGTGGTGTGGCTGAAGTTGATGTCCTTGCTGGATGAGAAGACAGCGTCGAGTGTGTGTCCGGCGAGGTGGGTGGGGGTGGACACCAGTTGCTTGAGTCCCAGGTTGGTGAGGTTGTCGAGCAGGGTGCTGGTGTTGCGGTCGTTGTTGTTCTCCAGATGGAAGTTGAGGTCTCCCAGGAGGATGTAGTCAGCGGAGGGGAGGGCATGTGGGCTGACGAAGTCGGCGATGTCCTCGCTGAATTGTGTGCGTGGTCCAGGGGGTCGGTAGATCAGGGTGCCTCTGAGGGTGGTGTTCGGGTTGGTGTGGATCTGGAAATGCAGGTGTTCGGCGGTGGTCAGGGAGTTGTCGGTGCTGGTCGTGAGACGGATGGTGCTCCTGTGGATGATGGCGATGCCTCCTCCCATCTGGTTGTTGTTTCGGTCCCTCCGGACGATCTTGTATCCCTCTGGGATGGCGATGGCGATGTCGGGAGCTGAAGAGGCGTTCATCCAGGTCTCCGTGAGGAAGGCAACGTCTGGAGCTGTGGTGTCGAGGAGGTTCCAGAGTTCGATGGCATGTCTGTGGATGGAGCGGGTGTTGAGCAGGATGCACTTGAGGTGGGTACTGCTGGTGTTCGGCTTGGTGGGTGCTGGTGCGAGGCAGGTCCGGATGCAGGTGAACTTGCAGGCGTGGCAGCTGAAGGGTCCGTGGGTACGTCGTGGAGAGGCTTGATGGCATTCTGGGAGTCGGCCGGTGTTGAGAGCGGTGAGGGTGGCGGCGGAGTACGTCAGGCGGGTCGGTCGGGGTCTTCGTGGGCCAGGGGTCCTGGCGCTGGTCGCGATCTGGTCGCGGACGGGCGTAGACGGGCTTACCTTTGGCGCGCCTTCGGCGCACAATCGGCGCGCCCGCTGCGCGTGACCGCTGCGCGTCCGCACGGTCGCCATTTAAGGCGAAGTGCGCGGGTGGGCGGAGCAGCTGGGAGGCGGGAGCGGGGAGGGAACAGAAGAGAAAAAGGGGCGGGGCCAATGGCGGTGGCGGGAAGCGAGAGCGGAGGGCGGCGAGGTAGGCGGCCAATCAGGAAGGAAACTGGACACGGCACAGGGGATACAAAGAAATTAACAGGCACAAATTTAGGGCAAAACAAATAAAAACGGCAAAATACGCGAGCAGACGGCAGAAACAGACAAGCACAAATTACGGGCAAAACGAGGAAAAACAGCAAAATACGCGAGCAGACGGCAGAAACAGACAAGCACAAATTACGGGCAAAACAAGGAAAAACAGCAAAATACGCGAGCAGACGGCAGAAACAGACAAGCACAAATTTAGGGCAGAACAACTGGGAAACCAGAGGGGAGCGACCACGGCGTCAGCGAGGCCGGCGGCGAGGCAGAAGGCAGGCAGAGGGGGAACACACGCAGCAGCTGGTGGCCGTGCGGCGCGGGGGTGTCCCACATAGCACACATGTCTTTAGAGCCTGCTAGCTTCTTGTGATACAGCAACCACGGACGTTGTTTTTATATAACCAAAGTGTTTTTTTTTTAGTTGATGTGAGTACCCTCTCCCATTTAGAAACTCCATTTATTTTTTATAGAAATATTCACAATGTGGTGATTTCCTACACTGGAACATTGAACAGATTTTGAGTGGATCTGATGGGACCCACGTGGCTATACTTTAACTTTTTAGTATTGTTGTGATACTAATTAGTTTCATAGTACAATAAAAAAGAGTAAAAAAAAATCTCAATACCAAGCCTGTTCAAAGAATGAGTTGCAAGTGCATATTTTGAAGGATTCAGTTTAGTGGCAGAAATAGCATTGCTGTATCTGTTTCCATTAAGGTGATGGGACATGTGGCATAAATCACAACATTAGGCTTTGCAAACAAGATGGTAAATATTTCTAAGCTTCACTCAGCTGACATCAAAGAAGAATAGAATTTAGATGAGGTTTGGAGCACACACAAATAAAACTGACTTTTGTTCCTCAATCATTTGTAATTTAGATGGTTTACTATAAGAATATGTGCACACACAGAAGAAGTAGACCTTGAAACTTTGAATAATTGAAAATGGCATCATTTTCTGAAATAAAAGAGCTCCACGAACGATACTTGGATGCAGCTATATTGATGGATACATATGCTGGAAATGATTCTGCCTTCCTTGAGGATTCAGTTATTCAGATGTTACCTTCTTTCAACAAAATATTCACCTCAGGTATGTTTCCTATAACCCCTGTTTTCCAAGCTGAAGCGGTGGTGAAATATTACTGTTGTACAAATATATGCTCTATGTTTATGCATTGAATTCTGAAAAATATTACGAGTGCTTCGTTTCTTTCGGTGCATTCATTGTTTCATGAGTTCTGGTCATTTAAAGACAAGAATGATTAATAAATGTATTTCACATGTTTGTTGCTAGTGAAAACAGAAGCAGGAGTAGACAGTTGACAGAATGAACAAATGTAAAATCTTGTGCTCTCGTCAAAAGCACATTGATGATGAAAAGTACATTGTACAGTATATTAATATTTACAATCTATCCATAACATATTGTACATTGTGCATTGAAAAGCAAGTTGAATGTCAATAATACCACTTATTTTCACTGACATTGCACAAATAATGTACATTTCAAAACTAGAAAACTGGAATAAAAACAAAGGAGGCTGTTTCTGCAACTCAGTATATAGAATGCACAAGTGAATGAGATGGGATGAATTGTATTATAGATCTGGTCCCAATAAAATCCTGTGTGTTAAAAGCATGCTGCTTCATGAATGGAATATACAAATATATTTCCCTAGTTCTTTTTATGAATCTTTTATATCTCACTGTTTTCATGATAATACAATTACTCCTGAGTGCAGCTGCAGATATTCTACCATATGTTATGTAAACTATAATCAACATCACATTAGACACAAACATAGCGCCCAGAACCTGGTGAAGCGTGGCATTGACCGTATGAGGAGGTTGGCTGCAGGGCCTGGCCATATGCCAGGCCCCACGGCCAACCTAATGCTGCTCAAAACAGGAGGCGGCTTTGCACTGTGATGGATTAATGTTTTGTAGGAAATTCACTGACAAAAACATCATTGTCAATAACACTGAGTTATAGTTACTTGAGATAACTATAACTATAACTGCTGAATTGCTAGGGTTTTGTGTGTGTAAAATCTAAACTTTACTAAAACGTCCATGTAACTTTTGACAGGAAGCTAGGTATTGGTCCGCAGATTGGGCTTTTTGTTATGTGATGTAAATCCATTAAGTATATTTTGAGGTATTTGGGTCAAAAATAATTGTATATTGTGTTAGTTGGCCTCATGACTGAGAGTCCTGCAGAGGTCCTGTGAAAGCATGAGATCGAAACTGGAGAGCGAGAGGCACCAGCGAGTCTTGTGAGCGATCTCATAGGCTGGCTGTTGGAATGTAAAAAATAAAATGCTTGTTATTACTGTTTGCTGTGAAAAATTAGAGTTGTTGTGGAAATGAAGAAAAAAAGCTACTTAACGAGGCAGCAAGAAAGTCATGGTGTCCCCCTAGATTTGGAGAAGAGGTGTCTAAGGGATCAATACTTTGAAAATAATGAATATATATTGCTTTCAACTTTGTTTTAGGTTCTTGTGGAACTCTCTAGGGATTGTGTATAGTAAAAAAGATTAGATTAGTTCTCAATGCACCCTATTAGTAGGGATGCGTATTGTGGTCCTTGTTTTTGAGAGGATGTATCAACATATAAGTACTGTGATAATTAGATTGTTAATACAAAAAAAGTTACAATTTCACTAGACTCCTGCAGGAATGTGAAAAGGAGTAGGGGATGTATGAACACGCTCTGGTATGCATACTTGTTACTGTAGTAAAGGAGTCTTACTGGAGATGGTGTTTATCAGAATCTACTATTTACAGCCTTCTGCTTGGTGAGAGAATTGAGTAGAGTGCATTCTCTTCTTACACTCTACTATGCACACCTATTGTCAGAGAGAGGGATGTTAGCGCAGATGACAGGCCCTCTCCACTTACTACTGCAAACTCCCATCATCTGATTGAACGGATTGAGAAGTGAGGCTACTCTCTCTTAACACGCCCTACAACTCACACCTGCCATATGAGAGTGAGGTCTAACAGGATAGGCAAGTATTTCCCCACACCTATCATCTGAGAGAGCAAGAGATCTTAAAGGACATTTGTGTTATTCTCCATGCTCTACTACCCACACAAGTCATGTGAGACAGATGTCTGAAAGGAATATGAAAATGAATATGATGTAAAAAGCGCAAACTCATGCTCAAGAGCGTATTGGCACTAAAGAGGGTTGGAATAAATGCAGCGCTGTAAGAAATAGATTTGGAGCTGAAGACGAGCAAGGAGGGAGCAGATTTCAGTGTCACTCGCAGACTATTCCAGAGCACCGCTGTGGTCCTGAAAAGCTCTTCCTACCCCAAGTGGTCCTCCTAAATGGGCGACAGTCAAGTCCATGGCAGAACAGGAATGAAGAGTCCCCCCTTGCATATATCATTTAAGTTTCTCCTTGAAATGGATGGGCCCCAGTCCGTGCAGTGATTTATAGGCCAGACAAAGGACCATGACCCTGCAACGTGGTCTGACGGGTACCAGTGGAGGTTCATGATGGCTCCTCTCGCCGGTTCATATTTTTGAAATGTGAAGAGGAAGCGTGCAGCTGCATTCCGCTGCATTTGCAGCCTCTCCGGAAGGCCTGAAGTAAGATTGAGATAGGGGATGTTGCAGTAGTCGATCCGTGCGAGTACCAGTGCAATGATCACGATTTTCAAAAGCTCAGGGAGTAGGAATTTGTCAATCTTTTTTACAAGCCTTAGAGAGCAGTATGAGACAAATGTGAGTTTGTTCACTTGGTCTATGAGCTTCAACTGGTAATAGAACAGAAAGCCAAGATTTTTTGCTTTCTTTATGGGTTCCGGGAGTTGGCCCAGCTCAGGCGGCCACCATGCCGGCTTCTATAATGAAGGGTTATTGCCAAAGATGACCTCTGTCTTTGTGGCATTCAGTTCAAGGCAACCGTTGTACATCCACTTGATTATATTGTACATGCAGGTCCTCAATGCAGAGCCAGAATTGATTTCAGATTTTGCTAGTGATACCACAATTTGGGTATCACAATTTGGGTATCATCAGCGAATGAAGTCAGGAGAAGACAGCATTTTTGATACGTGTGGCCAGTGGTATGATAAAGATTCAACAATGTTGGGCTCAAAGTCGAGTCCAGGGAGACTCCTCAGGGCAAGGATAAAGGTCTAGATGTGAAGTTACCCAATGCCACATTTTGTTGTCTATTGGCCGGGAAGGATTGGAGGAGATCTAGTGCTGTGTCCTTGATCCCCAGACTCTGCATGCGGTCAACCAGAATCTTATGGTTGACTGTATCAAATGCCGCAGGGAGATCCAGCAGGAGAAAATGAATCAAAGAAACCCACTGCCTCAAAAAGTTTTTTTTGGTACACAGACAAAATATCGATTTTTAAATATCGATATACAAAAATATCGAAGTTTAAATATCGATGGGACAAAATATCGAAGGTAAGTAATATCGACAGTCTTAATATCGATATTGGTATGATATCAGTAATATCAAAGTTGTAAATATCGATGTCAATAATATCGAAATTAATAACTTTGATGTTACTAATATCAATTTTTAAATAAATTTAGTGTATATTATATTGTATTTATTATGTTTTATTATTTATTTTTAATGTAATTTAATTAAATATTGTCTTTTACTACTGTAGCGGGTTGTGGGTTTATAGGGGAATAGGGTGGGAAGTAATTTAATTATGGTAAATTAATTAATAATTAGTAGGGATTATTAATTAATTAATTGAGAAATCATTTTTAATATTTTTAATTAATTGATTAATTGATAAATATGTTCTGTAGCGGGTTATGGGTTTATAGGGGAATAGGGTGGGAAGTAATTTAATAATAATTAATTAATTGATATATGTTTGTACATATTTTAATTAATAATTAATTGGTAATTAATTTCTATTAATTAGTTAATTAATGAATATAATTTTTACATATTTATAATTATTTATTAGTTGGTAATTAATTATTATTAATTATTTAATTACATTAATTATAGTAATTTGTTTATATATAATTTATTGTTATTCTTAATTAATTATTTGGGAAAAATAATATTAATTATTAAAATAAATTAATTACAGCAAATGTGCTAATATATTTATTTTATTGTTATTGTTAATTAATAATTAATTGGTAATTAAATAACATTAATTAATGTTGGGTAAAGGGGTATTTTTAGGGTTCAGGGTCAGTTTTCAGTTCATGGGTAAAGGGGTATTTTTAGGGTTCAGGGTCAGTTTTCAGTTTTTGGGTAAAGGGGTATTTTTAGGGTTCAGGGTCAGTTTTCAGTTTTTGGGTAAAGGGGTATTTTTAGGGTTCTGGGTCAGTTTTCAGTTCATGGGTAAAGGGGTATTTTTAGGGTTCAGGGTCAGTTTTCAGTTTTTGGGTAAAGGGGTATTTTTAGGGTTTAGGGTCAGTTTTCAGTTTTTGGGTAAAGGGGTATTTTTAGGGTTCAGGGTCAGTTTTCAGTTTTTGGGTAAAGGGGTATTTTTAGGGTTCAGGGTCAGTGTTCAGTTTTTGGGTAAAGGGGTATTTTTAGGGTTCTGGGTCAGTTTTGGGTTTTTGGGGTACAGGGATATTTTTAGGGTTCAGGGTCAGTTTTGGGTTTTTGGGGTACAGGCGTACAGGGTAAAAACAAAAAAATATTACATTAAATCAAATAAATTACATGAAAAAAATTAAAATTACTTTACATTATTAAGTGTTTTATTTATTTTAAATGTATATGTATTAGTTTTAATTTTGTTTTAATATTTTTATTTAATAGTTGTAAAATTATATGTATTTTTAAATTATTTTTACATTATTATTAATACATTTAAAAAAACGATATTTTTGATTCCGATATTTTTGTACTACGATATTATTTTTTCGATATTTTTGTACTTACCTTTATGAAGATAGGATTCCGATATTTTTGCTGTCGATATTTTTGCTCCGATATTTTTGCATGTCGATATTCTGTCTGTCGATAATATGTCTGACATTCTTTTTTTTTAAAGTGCTCAAAGTCACAAAATAAATACTGGTCTTTCCAATTATAATGCAGAGTACATTGTATGATGAAAAATATTACATTTATTTATGTTGTTTTATCAAAATTGTAATAAAGCGTAATTAAAATAAATATAAGAAACAATTAGGCACATCTTGAATCGCACACAAACACTCGTTAAAACCAAACCAACAAGTCACATATCCACACCGACTCATGGATGGAAGGATGGATGGAAGGAGCGCTAAAACTTTTCAGACACTCACCCCCAGTCACTGATCTGGGTTGAATCCATCATCTTTCTTTAGCTCACTTTGCCACCCCAGTTCAGAGCCAGCTATAGGAAAATCAGTCTTAACCCTGTGCCTCATAGGAACAGTCCAGCCCGATCTGCAAAGCCATGTCTTTCCTGGACCGGAAACAAGCATCATGGGATCGGTTTCGGGCTAACAGCCTTAATCAGCCAAGATAGCTTGAATTCAGTGGCAAAGTAAGCAAGGGACCCACATTTTGGCATACCCTGCCAACTTAGGGTGAACAAAGCAAACACAAGAGGATGATGGACGGAGCACTGAAACTTTTCAGACACTCACCCCCAGCCATAGATCTGGGTTGAATCCAGCATTGTTCTTTAGCTCACTTTGCCATTGCAGTTCAGACACAGCTATATGAAAATCAGTTGTGACCCTGTGTCCATGGGAATGCTCCAGCCCAAACTGCTAAGCCATGTCTTCCCTGGACCAGAAACAAGCATTGTGGGATCGGCTTTGGGCTAACAGACCTCATCAGCCAGGCTAGCTTGAATCCATTGGTAAAGTGGGCAAGAGGCCCACGCCTGGGCATACACTGCCAACTTAGGGTATCTATGCCTTCCTAATCTTGTTGGAAGCATGCTGCCTCCTAAGCCTATACTGCACCCTAAGCTCAGCCATATTGAATTTGCTAGGTTTAGCTCCATTGTATCCCTAGTTTTGGATCATAACAAGTAGCAAAACAGACTTAGAACAGTTTTGGAAAATCTAAAAAACTGTTTAGTCCAAACTCAAAAAATGTCTTCTAAGACAACCCAGATGATTTATTTAATCTTAATTCACTTTAATGAAAGGAGAACTTTAAATTCCTTATCCACAGTCATGAAATGTTAGAAAGTGAATTATTGGTAGTGTTAAATATTCATCTACCATTGACTATAAGGCCACTAACACAGTTTAGGGCTCAGAATATGTCTCAACCCTTTGTAACTTGGCTGTGATCAGGCAGGCTTAACTTCAAGACAGGTATGAAAAGCATTTAAAACCAACAAGTCAATACATATTTAATACAGAACACACAATGAAATGTATGAAAATAGAAAATATTTTAATCTTTAAAATGACACGAAAAACTAAAAGGAACTTGAGATAAGAGTTTTCTAAGCTTTAGTACTCCATAACACATAGAAACTTATAGCGCCTATTGGGATATCTGCTTACGCTCGCCCTGGACAAAGTCCACATTTCAGACCAACAGTGATGGAGCCCTGTGTGACTACCCCTCGTGGTAGGCCTCGGTCAAAGTTGTTATCTTTTAACTTAGAAACTTTCCTGAAGCTTTTTCTGCCAGGGTCACTCAATGCTCTCCACCAGTCACAGTTTTGACAAACTATGGAAGTTGAACCTCCAGAGATTTTTAGTGGGAACAATTAGAGATCCAGGCCAGGTCATGGTTAAAAGTGGACAGCTTGACTCTCATGGTTGGAGTCAGTCAAGTCTTTTACCTTCGGACTTAGAAACCTTTACAGGGCATTTTCCCTCGGGCCCCTTGATGCTCCTCACCAGGCTGGGTTCAGTTTTGGTTCGCCAGCATGCTTTCCGGGGAGCTCCCAGACAAACTCTGAAAGTCAGAACTCCAGAGCTTTTCAGTGAGAAAAACATGCAGGGCAGTCCGGCTTGCAGTTGTGGGTCGTCGGCTTGGCTTGCCAGGGTGAGTCGGTCCACTTATGGAGCTGTTTTGCAAAGGTGCTCCAAATTTCTCCAAAGTTTTGGAACTTATTTCAGATATTCTTTTTGGGTTCCAAAATGTGTCTGAAACACAATCCAAGGATCTATAATCTCCAAGATGGTCCATTAAAGTTTGGGACTTCTGTTCTGACAATCCACTTAGACAAAGCCTTTACAAATTTACTAGACACACTTCAGGTGGGTGATTCTTGGTGATGGTCCAGGTGAGCTGTGTTAGCCTGGAGCTTACATGGAGTCCACTCCTTGATCTTCTTGAAGCAAGTTTGATTTCCGGGGCACTCCTGTCCAATGAGGGGCAGGGCAACACCCCAGAGCATGACCATTTTCTACAAAGTGTGGCAGAATGGTCTCCCAGAAAGAGCTATTCTTCCAAACTTTAATATGGCTGACGTCTGAGTAGAGAAGTAAGAACTGGCTAAACCAATCCCCAGGATGACTCATTTCTGAAAATTCTTTCCTTTAACCTGTCATTCAGGGTGGAAGAGTAGCTAGACCTCGTTGTTTCTGCCTGTCCTCCTTCAGCCTTTGAAGCTGATGCTTTATGACCCCCCCTGATCAGGTATTTCTGTGGAACAGGTTCCTCTTACAAAAGATAGCCTCTCTCCCTAGGTTGCACGTATCACTTCATCAAAGCAGCCTGGCTATTCATCTTCATTCTGACCAATCAGGGCAGAACACTGGAAGGCTGAATTTTGACTTATGGACAAGAAAGATTTTTTCTTTTTTACATTTCAGGATAAATTCAACAACAGCATATTGTTACATTTATCAATACTATTTGCCTAAATGAGGTATGGTTGAAGGAGAAATGAACAGGCGGGCAGTACTTCATTTGATTGAAGATCTTTATTGTGTCTTCATAACAAGATACCTCGTCCTTCGAGGAACAGGATAAACTGGCAAGCAGTTCAAGGGTAAACATTCTAATAGAAGAACATTCTGCACAAGAACCAAGTAGGGGTGCATGAGCCATGGAACACAAAGAAAGGAGGAAGCATGAGTATTGATAGGAAAACTACATCAACTCCCTTTTTTTAAACAGAGAAGAACAGGAAATAAGCTAACAAGGGTGATTGAGAAAGGCTAAATGTATTACACACAATCTTGAAGATGAAGAGGAACTAATCTTTGCCTGCCAGATCTTCTCACATTTGTTTGTGAGGCAAAATCAGAGACACCAGGAGTGTTCTCTTCAGAACATTTAGGTGAACATTTGGCAATTCTATTGAGGTTCCACACCTTATGATCTTGCGTTCTAACAGCATTTCCCAACAATTCTATGACTTTAGTTGGTTGACTGAATTTAGAGATTCCAAACGTTCTTTCAGGTAATTTAATTTGATCCTGACCCAATTACCAACACACACCACTGTTTTCTTTACTGCTTTACTTGCATCAAATATACTTTTCCTTCTATCCATTTTTTCAAACTCTCGATCCTTCTAACCAACTGTACTATCAGTACCACCAACTTCTGTCATTTTGTCGCAACCCAAAGAGGTTTGAGACAAGTACTTACTGCCTTCCCTTTAATCAAGGTAAAGGGTGTAACACCTGTTGATGAATGGAGTGTGAATCTATATTCACACACTTTTTTCTTAACAGCTTCTTCCCAATTACAGCTGTACACAAGGGCCAATTGCATTGCTTCCTTGAGAACTCTAATAAATCTTTCAACAACCCCCCTGCTTTCTGCGTGATATAGAGCTGAATGTTTGTGTATAATCCCTCTCTTACTTAAAAATTGTTCAACAGCACCAGAAGTAAATTGTAGTCCATTTTCTGTCAAGATTGAACTTGGCAAACCTTAATTTGCAAACAAATCATCAAGAAAGGATATACTGAAGAAGAATTTACACAATTGACAGTTTTTATGACCTGTCCACACACACTAAAACCTACCGAGCCAGTGTCTTAACCTTAACAGGGCCTAAGATATCTAAAGCAATGTCTACCCAAGGCCCTGTGGACTGTTTTTTGACAACCATAGGTTGAGTCCTGCACTTGCGAATCTTGTCACTGACTGAGCATTGTGTACAACTACAAACAGACCTTTCAATTTGTGTGTCCATGGCAGGCCACCAATACGCTTCTCTAACCCTCTTTTGTCTTGGCGATGCCCATGTGATTAGTGTGTGCATTCTCAATCAACTTGTGACGTAAACATAAAGGCGGAACAAATCTACTTTCTTTAAACAATAACCCGTTGTGCAAAGACAACTCTTCTTTAACTCACCAGAAACCCTTTATTTCATCATCACACTCACCCTTCTCACCCCAGCCATCGCACACAAAGCCAACTACCCGTTGTAAAGTGGCATTATTACTCAGATTAGTGACCCATTCTTCCTCGGTGACAACCCCCTCAGTTACTATACAAATGTTAAAATCCTCAGAATAGTCTTCACTAATGAACAAGTCATCTTTATCAGTCTCAGACACAGAATCACCACCAAGCCTCGACAAACAATCAGCAAGAATATTGTTAGTGCCTGGCAAATATGAAAACTTGAAAGTCAAAGTCTTGCAGAGCAACTACCCATTTTCTTATTCTGTGTGACACACAGTCAATGCCTTTCTTCGTAAATACTTATTTTAAAGGTTTGTGATCTGAAATTAAAGTAATTTAAAAGTAATACAAATTTCTATGAATTCACACCCTTTTCTTAACAAAGCCCTCATGTTTTCAATTTTGAGCAAAACCAGGAAGAGATTAGTTAGAGCATTTTGTCATACCAAGAAATGTGGTTAATTCATCTTTATTTTCAGGGTACTTGAGATTGGTAATGGCCTCCACTAAGGAAGGTTTGGGCTGGATACCTGTCCCAGATATTAAATGTCCCAGATACCGCCTTGAGCACAGAAAGAAAAGCCTCCTTGTTCATGCACTGCTTGGGCTCAGAGGGAAGGGACGTTTTTGAGAATCTTCCTGAGTTGTCAAATGGCGAAGGTGACTAACTTAAGGAGTATGAAATACGTATTAAAAATGGATTTACACTATCTTCCGAAGATGAGTATGGTTTTGGAACGGTTTCACTTTGGCAAGACAATACAAAGACAGGATGAAACGGTAAAACAATCTGTTACACTAAGTCCTTTAATTATATTCCTTGCGGTAGTTGTGAATTCATAACTATTGCAATGTTAACCTATGGGGTTGGGGATCCACAATGGGGAAAATTGAATATCCAATTTCTCCAGTGCCAGAGCCTATAAAACATCTTTTTCAGAACCCTGCTTATAGCTACATGTTCCCTATCCATGGGACACCTAGGTGAGACATTAGGGGTCATGAATATACAACATAATGTAGATCCTCACTACATAGTGCCCCTAGCACAAACGTTGATTTTGAAAAGTATTTTACTACAATGAGTGAAGTGAAATGTGCAATTTCTCTATCCCCAGGGCTTCTAATACCTCTTTTATAAGGGTCCCCCTTACAAAGTACCTTGCCCCAGCACTGGGACACTTAAGGGAGTTCCCGGGGTACCTTGTAAGCCAATATATTGCAGTTTATGTATTTTTAAATGCCCCTAGCCACATAGTCAAGTTTGGGCAGAAATTATATTTAAAATCAGTTCTTCAACACTAGGGGGCCATTATGATGTTGGGCGGATCGCCACCGCCCGACCGGAGGTGGCGGGCCATCCAACATATTTCTCCATTTGCCCGCCATTTATCCCCTGCCCTATTAGAATGGTGGGGGCCACAGCAGTGGACAGGAAGACGATTGCCTGCCTTGAAGTCCTCTGACATATATAGCAGAGGTGCCTAGCAGGCACCGTCCGCCATATTGTGATATGTGACGTCATCATCAGTGCATTACACGCGCAAGTTATAGTGAGTCCAACTAACTATAACGTGGGAATTTCAATGGTTTTATGCCAGTAAAATTTCCAGGTAACTATAACTGGTTTGAAACCTATGGTTTTTTCAGTGAATTTCATAGGTTTTTTAACTGCTATTCCTAACTATAACTGGAGTGAAACCTTTGGTTTTTTCTATGAATTTCATAGGTTTTTTAACTGCTAATTCCTGAATTTTTATAGGGCTTCATACCTATGTATTTTTTAGTGAATTTCTAAAGGTTATTTTTTCGCAAATGTCTATAGCTGAGAAAGGTATGTTTATCTAAAAATGAGCCCTATGTTGTATATTAATATAATATATTTTTTTTAAAGTATATTCATTTTTTTATATATTTCACTCTGGAGTACTCCCGGTGCACGTACCGGTGAGTGCCCCGGTGCGCGTACCGGGGCGCGTTCAGTCAGCGCACTTAAAAAAAAAAAATAAATAATGAAGGAGTGAGCATGAGGAATGGGGACAAAGAGAGTGGTGTAAAGAGAAAGAGAGCTAGAGGGAGAAACACAGAGGGACTGTGTAATAGATTGTAAAACAGAGAAAAGGTGTAAGAGGAAGTAACTGAGAAAAGGAAAATGAATAAGGGTGCAAAAGAAGAGAACAAAGAGGAAGAAAACGAAAGCAGAGTTCTGGGAGAATGTGAATAGGTGATAAAAGTAAAAGGAAGGAGAGTTAAGGATGGGGAATGACAGGTAGTGACGGAACCAGAGAAAAGGAACACTAGTGACGGAGGGAAAGAAAATAGCAGTGAGTGTAAGTAAAGAGGAGTGAAAGAGGGTGGATCAAAGTGAATAAGGGTAACACATGGGGAGTGACAGAGAGAAAGAAGAGAGAGAGTAAAGGAAGGAGTGTCAGAAAGGGACTAAGTGAACCAGTAAAAAAGGTAAGTGAAGGAGTGTGAATCATTTTTTGAAAAACATTTTAGAAACACAGCAAGAAACAAATCAACAACAAAAAAAGTCAGGACCTTATTTATGAAGGCCTTGCGCCACAAGTGCGCCAAATGTTAAAAGAGATGCATTGGTGCCACAAGGCAATCATAAATATGGGATAAATATAAATGCCATTGATTTCCCCCCAAAATCGTTTTTTGAATAACATTAAAGAAACACTGCGCAGAACCTATGTACAACCACTCAATATCACTTTTGAAACCTCACTGTTTCCCAAAATACAAATCCACTATCTTGCAAATGTTCATAATAAGTATTATCAAAAAGCAAAAAACAAATCAACAGCCAACAAACTCAAGGCCTTATTTATGAAGGCCTTGCGCCACAAGAGTGTCACTTATTTCCCATGTTTAAAGTGAGGCACTGGCTGCACAAGGCAATCATAAATAAGGGCCAAATGAAAATACCATTCATTTGCACCCAAAATCGTTTTTTGAATAACATTTTAGAAACACGACACAGGACCTATGTGCAAGTATTCACTTACACTACTGAAACTTAACTATCTGCTTCAAAATATTCTCCATAGAGCAAACAAGTCTTTATCTAAATTAAATAAATCATTACTTACCTTTACAAATGCTTTGGAAGATTGAAAACAGTGTCAGACACACACACAGCAATTTTTCTTTAGCAGAGCAAAAGGTGTGCACTTAATACACTGAAACCAAGACTGGCACAGAAAATCTCTAAGGGGCATATTATCAATCCTGTGCGCTAAAATTATCGCCGCTTTATCGGCCGAAAACGGCCGATAAAGCGGCGATAATGGGCTTGATAATATGCTCTGTGGAATTCCAATCGAAGCCCATGTTAGATGTCTTCACATCTAACATGTGCTTCGATTGGAATTCCATAGAGCATATTATCAAGCCCATTATCGCCGCTTTATCGGCCGTTTTCGGCCGATAAAGCAGCGATAATTTTAGCGCACAGGCTTGATAATATGCCCCTAACTTTGTACACATATGCCTTATTTCAACCAATCAAAAGTCTTCCCTCACTATTTTCAATCCAACATCCTTCCCCCTCTCAGACCTTTCTATCTGTTACCATAGCAACTCCCTCCTACCTGAACTCTCAGGTTCAAAAGTGTATTCTACAATGTTGCAAATTAAGTCAGCAAGGATGTTTGACCTCTCAATACACCAGCTTATCCATGGCAATATTGCTTTTAGTGACTTTTTCTTAACCATTCAAATTGCTTCTTAAACACAACACAACCATGCACCCTAACTTTCTGTTTTCAACTAACTGAATTGAATTTGAATTTGAATTTAAATTGAATTTCAAATATTTGTAAAGCGATACGTTCACCGTGCGGTTTCTTGGCGCTGTGGAGACAAGTTTAGCAGAGAGAAGCCGTAAATAGCTGGCGCAGTGAGCTAGGTAAGACAAATTTACAAAGAAAAGGCCTGTTTAAACAAAAAAGTTTTGAGGTCTTTGCGGAAGGAGGAGTAATGTGAAGCAGACTGTAGGTGGTCGGGGAGGGAGTTCCCAAAAAGTAGGAGCCAAAGTTGAAAAATTGGCTCCTCCCCACTTTTTACGTTTGTAGCACGGGATTTGCAAAAGTGATTGGGACGATGAGCGAAGCTGTCTGGCAGGGACGTATTCCCTAATCAAGGAAGAAATGAAGGCGGGAGCGGAGCCCTGACGGGCCTGAAAAACCATACAGCCATTTTTAAAAAGGGACGTTCCTTGACAGGGAGCCAGTGGAGCGCCTTTAGTAGGGGTGTTGAATGGTGAGAGCGGGAAAGGCCATACACCAAGCTGGCCACCTGGTTCTGAACCATCTGGAGCTTCTGAAGGCTGTACGCCGGGATGCCGTTGTACAGGGCATTGGCGTAATCCAGCCGGGAAATCACCAGAGCGGACATGATCAGTTTGAGTGCCAGGGGAGAAAAGAAGCGGGAAACAGTGCGAATAGTACGAAGAGTGAGAAAACAAGACGAAACAACAGAGCTAATTTGTGAATGTAGGGTGAGATGATTGTTCATTTTGATACCTAGGGTCTTGACTCTGGAGGAAGGAGTGGGGGGGGACCAAGGGAAGAGGGCCAGAATAGAGAGTTCCAGGGACTCGAAGAATCAACTCGGTTTTGTCCGGGTTCAACTTCAGATGGTTGTGGTTCATCCAGTCCCTGATGAAAATCATAATAGTCTGAAAGTTAGAGACAGAGTGAGAAGAAGAAGAGAGATTGAAGATGAGCTGGAGGTCATCCGCATAATTATTTACGGTGACCTCCAGCTGCTGAAGTGCAAAGATTAAAGGATAGATATATAGATTAAACAGTAAGGGAGAGAGCGAGGTACCCTGGGAACACCACAGGTGACCTGGAGTGGGGTGGTCGTGAAATCCCCCAGCCGGACCGCCTGGGTGCGGTCCCTCAGGAAGGACGATAGCCAGACCAGGGCTGAGCCCTCGATTCCTGCCGCTCTGACACGTGAAAGCAAGATGGTATGGTCCACTGTGTCAAAAGCGGCGGAGAGATCGAGGAGCACCAGGGCCTGGTGTTTATTTTGGTCCATGCCCTCCCTGAGTTTGTCCAGGACCGACACCACGACAGATTCAGTAGAGTGCCTGGGACGGAAGCCGGCCTGACGAGATGCCAGACCACCATTTGCTTCTACATAGGCGCTGAGTACCGAGGTAACATGGCGCTCAAGCACCTTGCCCAAGTAGGGCAGTAGAGAAATGGGGCGATAGTTGGCTGGGGCGGAAGGATCAGACCCGGGCTTCTTCAAAATAGGCACTATTGTGGCTGATTTGAGTGGAACTGAATCCACCAATCATTGCTTGTGATTCAACTCCACAATTATTTTTTTGAAAAATCCTACTGTTCCAACTGCCATTTCATTCCCCCACTTCATCTGACTGCACCAGAACCTTCTCACATCATGTATTCTGTATGGATTATTGGACATAGCTACATCCACTGGGCTCAAAGGTATGCAGCAAGCAGAAATGATCACAACCTTGATTTATTAAATGTGGAAATCAAGTGGATTGGCCAGAGAGGATGGGGATGTCATCAATTGATACCATTGGTGAAAACCTTTTTGCATCTGCCAAACCCTGACCTCTTAAAAGTGCACTGTGGTGGAAATGATTTGGGCACTATGACTGGGGTTGGTCTGGAAATGCTTTTAAAGGACACCTTTGATCAATTGATGACATTTTTTCCACAAACTGCCTTAGTATATCCCAATATATATACACAATATACAATATACAATATGTATACACAAACCCCGATGCCTGGAGCGACACCTGGTGGCCCACCGCCCTCGGAAACCCGCCAACCCCCACAGACCACGCACGCAACCTGGGAATCATCCTGGACTATGAGCTCAAAATGGACCGCCAGATCAACTCTGTCTCATCTTCCTGCTTCCACACCCTCCGCCTCCTTCGTAAGACCTTCAAATGGATCCCCCTCGAACACCGAAAGACAGTCACTCACGCCCTGGTCACCAGCAGACTCGACTATGGCAACACACTCTACGCCGGAATAAACAAAAACCTCATCCGCAAGCTACAGAACATCCAGAACGCAGCCGCAAGACTGGTCCTCAACCTGCCAAAACACTGCCACATCTCCCAGCACCTGTGCATACTCCACTGGCTCCCCGTCAAGGCGAGAATCACCTTTAAGATGCTCACCCAGGCACACAAGGCCCTCCACGGCACCGGACCAGCATACCTGAACAGCCGACTCAAATTCCATGCACCCCAAAGGCCCCTACGATCAGCCCAGCTTTCCTACGCCGTGGTCCCCCGCACCAGAAAGACCAGATCGGGAGGCCGCTCCTTCTCCTTCCTCACGGCCAAAGCATGGAGCGCCCTTCCGCTCTACCTCAGACAGACAACATCGCTCCCCATCTTCGCAAGAAACCTCAAAACCTGGCTCTTCGACATGCCCCCTCCTTGATGGAATAGAACCTGCATCCCTCCACCCCCCCACCCCTAGCGCCTTGAGACCCTTACGGGTGAGTAGTCGCGCTTTAACAAACTCCTGATTGATTGATTGAATATATGCCAAAGACAGAAATGGAACTGGTCCAACCAATTTTGACCACAATTTGAGAAAGCACGGAAACATGTGAATAAATCTGTTTCTGCTTACATGAGAGACTGTGGAATGGGTTCAATATGCAATAATAACTTGCGTTAAAACATAAAAGACATCTACAGAGGAGATGGTGTGCACTTCTCAGATGAGGGGAATAGAATATTCATCCTGAATTTAAGACTGTGCATTGGAACCTACTTGTAGGTACCTAAATCAGCCACAGAACCAAAACGCTCTTTTCAGAGCTACCCTACCTCTAATCATTCAAAACGTTTATCTTTTTCTAACTTTTTACACTATTTTTCACCAAAGTACGCTCCCCGGTACGCTTACCGGTGCGCGTACCGAGCGCTCCCCCCGCAAAAATGTTCAATTAATTTTTTTATTTTTTGCCTATATGAGCGTCCTAAGCCCCCCTCAGAAAACCTAGAGGGTCAGGAAGTGACTACAGTGCCCCCTTCTACCTATTCCCAATGTTTTTTGTCCTCCATCTTGTGTCTCAATTGTACCGAAACACAAAATGGAGGACTCCCGTAATGCTGCCGGTGTGCATACCGGGGAGCGCACCGGTAAGCGCTCCCAAAAAAAAGGTGGGAAAGTAATTTACTGAAAAACCACTGGAGACACTTTCATCAAATATAAAATAGGCCCTACTACATAGCAGTCCCTACCATTTACTCAAATTTGGTGGAATTCCATTGAGAAATTTAGGCTGTAGGCCTGTCTAAATATCCTGAGGTAAATTACATGACCAAAACACATATGAAGTGTTAGAATTTACAACCAATTAAAAAGTTACTTTCATTTTCCACGATTATTTCCTGACATTTGATTGGTTATGTACATGAATATATATAAAAAAGAGAGGGAAACACAGCCATTTTGACTACTTCTTCCTGTAGTACATTTGTAAAGAAATTACACTGACAACTTCAACTGCTTTCTCAAAGGTAAGTTGTTATTTTGGAAAGTGAAGTATGTTGTGCACTTTAAGTTAATTTGAGAAAAAATATTCTGCTAGTTATACACTATCCCACTGTAATAGATATAGATTGAGATAGGCTTCTCTGTAATAGATATGGACTGAGTTAGGCTTCCCTTGTATTATTAAAAATTTACTTAGGCTTTATCACATACACTTTTTATATTTCAAATTCCAGACTACCCAAAGATAGCTTCACTGTTAAAAAATCCAAACTGCCTGTCTGAAATTAAACACTACAGTGCCCTATCTCTACTGATATATTTATTTTTTATGCAATTAACAGCAACAAAATGGAAGGATAACAGGATATTTGTTTTGAAATTGTTTTGGACAACAACACAGAAGAAAGAATTACTGAGAATGATGACTTTGATTTTATGGATGAGTCTCTGCTATGAATTCCATATACCACAATAACTTCTGTAACAACATGAAAGATATCTACAAATGAGACGGTGTATATTAAATAATAGACTCTGCATTGGTACCTACATGTTGGTACTTAAATAAAAAAAAACAACAACAAAAAGAACAATTAATAAACATACAATTTTTAAAAAGTCTGTAATTCTTTTTTCCCCATAGTACGCTTCCCGGTCCGCTCCCAGGTGCGCGTACCGGGCGCTTCCCCCGCAAAAATAGAAAAAAAAATTATTATTTTTTTGGCCCCGCGGATAATTTCCCCCTTTGTTTTGGCCACCTCTCATGTCTCGATCCTACCGAGACTCAAGATGGCGCCCGCCTCAGACTGTTTAGAATGTTTACAGACACCTGAGAGCCAATCAGCTTTCCGTGCGTAAGTCGCGTGGCACGCCCGGTGCGCTCCCCGGTGCGCATACCAGGGCGCTCTTACAGATATATATATTTTTTTGAACCTAAAATACTCAAAATCCACTGGACCACATGTTATGTTATGTTATGTTATTTTGTGTCTTTTATAGTGCTCGGCTACTCAAAAGAGTGTCCCTGCGCTTTATTGACAACCTGAAAAAGAACAAACACAACACACAAATTTAAAGCAAACAGGGTCGGCAGAATAAGGAAATCTAAGAAGCAAAAAGCCACGTCTTTAGGCCCTTCCTGAAGGCCAACAAATGTCAGGTGCTACGCAATGTCAGGGGCAGGGAGTTCCAAAGCTGAGGGGCCCGGAGCATAAAGGAATGACCTCCCATACGGGCCCTCCTCACACGAGGAACAGTGGCAAGGAACATTGACTCTTATCTCAGAGATCAAGAAGGACGATAGGAGACGAGCCTCCTCTGGAGGTATTTAGCCCCTGTGCCATAAAAGGCCTTGTGGGCAAGAGTTAAGGCTTTGAAAACTATCCGCTGTCGGATAGGCAGCCAATGAAGCGACTGCAACAAGCCAGAAACTCTGACTCGCCTATGCAGGCCAAAAATGGCACGCGCTGCCGCATTCTGGACCACCTGCATCCGTTGCAGGAGATATTCCGGCAAGCCAAGATCTAGGACGTTGGAATAGTCTAGTCTTGAACCAATTAAGGCCTGTACCGTAGTCCTCCTGTGGTCCTCAGAAAGCAAAGGGAAAAACTTCCGAAGCATACGGAGAAGACCAAAACAGGTGCCAGTGAGGGCAAGGATCTGAGATCTTAAAGTCAGGCCATTGTCAATTTTGATCCCCAAATTCTTAGCTAACTGAGACAACTGCACCGGAGGAGACATGTCCGCAGGCCACCATACCTGCCAGTCCGGATCGGATTGACAACCGAAGAAGAGCACCTCCGATTTATCTGAGTTGCACTTGAGGCTGTTCAGTTGGAGCCATTTAAAAACAGCCCCAAGGCACTCACGGATACTCTCTCCATCAAAATCCTCTCCTTTCCGACAGGTAAAGACTAAAGAGCAGCTAGATGTCATCGGCATAGGAAACGATCTGGGCCCCAAAGGACTCAGCAAGAGCCGCCAGAGGGGTCATATCTTGAGACATAGCAAAGGCACATCGGGCAACCAGTCCCTACAATTTTGCCAAGTGAGGTTGACCGCCCTATGGAAATTAACAAGGGGAAAACGTGTTTTGGGACCCCCTTTTATCTCGGCCCCCGCTTGCCTAATCCCCCCCAAACTTTCAGGGAAGGACCGGAGCTCGAAGAGGCCATTTTGAGGAAAGTTTCAGGCAGATTCATCAAACTATAATTACCTACTGGTGACCGCCAGTAGGTAATATATACATATATATATATATTCAATGAAAAAACCATAGGTTATAGACCATATATAGTTAGGAATTCGCATTTACAAAACCTTATTTTACTCGCACAAAACCATTGAAATTCCATATATAGTTAGTTGCACTAACTATATATCGCGCACCCGCAATCCACTGCTGATGATGTCACATATTACATCATTCATGACATGGTCAGTGACATCACTGATGACATCACTGATGACATCTCAAATGACATCACTGATGACATCACTGATGACAACATCCAGTGACTGTATGTTTCTGTAAAGTTAAAATATGTCTTACATATTGAAGAATGAGTGGATGTATAAGTGTCTGGATGAAGGATTTAGTAGGTGCATGACTGACTGTATGAGTGAGTGATTAAATGTGTCTCACTGAGTGCATGGGTTAGTGACTAAACTGTCTTAATTTGTGCATCATTATGTCTGTTGTTCTGTAAACTGTTGCATGTGTTGATAAGTAGCTATATGAGTAACTATATGGGTTATTGATTGATTGCCCAAGTATTTGTATGGGAGACTGAGTGTGTGTGTGGGTGGCTGGGAGGTGTATGACTCTGTGCATAGATGTGTGAGCAGTTGATTCACTAGATGTATGGTTTCAAAAGTGCATGTGGAAACAGCTGTATGGGAGGTTGACTGTGTGCATGAGTGTATTGGTGAGTGAATGGATATCTCAGTGCTACATGTCAAAGTAAGTACATATGTAAAACACAGTACATGGGAGAGTTGACATATATAAATAACTGTGCATAAGAGCCAGTGAATGTGTGAGTGGCTGTATGGATCATTGTGAACTTGTATCAGGGATTGTATAAGAGAGTAAATATGTGTTAGTATATGTTTGAATAAGTAAAGTTTGTATAACTGTATAGTTGAGGAAATGGAGGTGTGATTGATTCTTTGCATGACTGACTAGGTGTGTGAGTAACTCCATGGATGAGTGACAGTCTGTGAGTGTCTGTTTACACTGATTGTATCTAAGGTTATATTAGAGTCTGAAGAGGTTCATCGTATTATCACATGAATGATATCATCAGTGATGTGATCAGTAATGTCAAATGAGATGTCATCAGTGATGTCATCAGTGATGTCATTTGAGATGTCATCAGTGATGTCATTTGAGATGTCATCAGTGATGTCATCAGTGATGTCATTTGAGATGTCATCAGTGATGTCATCAGTGATGTCACTGACCATGTCATGAATGATGTAATATGTGACATCATCAGCAGTGGATTGCGGGTGCGCGATATATAGTTAGTGCAACTAACTATAAATGGAATTTCAATGGTTTTGTGCGAGTAAAATAAGGTTTTGTAAATGCGAATTCCTAACTATATATGGTCTATAACCTATGGTTTTTTCATTGAATTTCAATGGTTTTTTAAATGCAAATTTCTAACTATATATGGTCTATAACCTATGGTTTTTTCAGTGAATTTCATTGGTTTTTTAAAAGCTAACATCTGTAGCTGTAAAATGTATTATTCTTTAAATCCCAAAATATATATAGATATTTATTGATAATTTTTTTTAAATATTTTTTTCTTCGCTTCTAGTTCGCGAACCGGGAAGCTTTCCGTTAGCTCATCTTGATGCCGCGATCTAGTCCGCGAACCGGTCAACGTTACGTTAGCGGAACAGTGACGCGTCGCGGAAGCGCGACATATCACGTTATCGCGTAATGCGTCTAATGACGCGTCGCGTTAGCGCTCCCGGAAGTGCTCCGGACCGCGAACCGGAAGCGATCTGGGACGCGGCGCGCGCCGCGTAACGTAAGCGGAACAGGTCATGTGACTTGTTTATCAAACTTCTCATTGGTTCATTTCACTTTTGGTTTCCAAATGATGTATGACTAGGTCATGTGACCTAAAAATAACACTTTTCATTGGCTCAGAACTTTTGTTTTCCCCAAATCATGTAAACCCCTCCTTATTTCCTCACTCTGACTTTCATCTTGGTGAGAGAAAGACCATTTATCTGAAGATCCACAATGGCTTCCATTCTTGCTGCAGCTGGTGCACCCCCACCACCACCTCCACCTCCTCATAAGAAGACAGGACCACCTAGTCAAATTCTGACTAACAGAGAGGAGGAAGATGAGGAAGAAGAAGAAGAGGAGAGAGAGGAACAACAATTTCTTGATGAGTTGCCCCGGGTTTCTAAACGAAAATCCAGTTTTATCTGGCAGTTTTTCACCATCCCTCCTGGAACAAAGAAAGTGAATGCAAAATATGCCACCTGCCTCATCTGTGACTACAGATTGTCGAGAGGCACAGAAAAGAAGTACAGTATGGGGAACTATACAATGCATCGTCACATGAGCAGGTGGCATCCCAATAACTACAGCCGGGCTGAATTAAGGGATCTTGTAGACAATCCGACGGCAACTCCTGTGGCAAGATCTACATCCACATTGTCTTTGACGGGAAGAGAGGCACAAGAGACTGTGCCCAACATCCAACCTAACTTCCAGCACATAAAGTTATCTTGTGTTTACTGTGGTGAAATGCTATCATATGGCAACATGAGTGTCAACCTCATGAACATTGCATATGAAAATCATAAATGCCCTAATGCACCCAAAAAGTAATTTTCTTTTTTTTGCTCCAGTTGAGCCGTTTTGAAAGCCTGTTTTTTGTTGTCTCCCCTCCATAAAAAAAACAAAAAAAACATAAAACAGTTCTAAAAATACAAAAAAATCAAAAAATGTTCAAAAAATAAAAAAAAAATATAAAACAACAAAAACAAAAAAAAACAGTTCTTTTCAGAACTACCTCCCCTTTCAAACAAAATTGCTAGAATGTTTATCACTCTGGCAAGCTCTATTTCTTTTGGTTCGCTTCAAGTTCGCTGACCGGTTCGCGAACTTTAAGCGAACTAAAAAAATATTTTTTTAAAAAAAAGAAGAGTTAGTATAAGGGAAGTAATCAGAGAATAATGTAAAAAGAAAGACAGCTAGAGAGAGTAAATGAGAGATAGTGTCAATGACATCATCAGCAGTGCATTGCGGGTAAAAAGAGTGGAAAACATTTACCTTATAATTCTTGTTACCTTTTTTAAATATTTTTTCATACTTTCAATCTGTAAAACAAAGAACAAACATTTCAAAAAATATTAAAACATGTATTTAAAAATTAGAAAAGACAAGGGAAAAGGTTCAAAAACAAACAGTTTTTCAACAACTTTGACATTTACAGAAGTCTCTGCTTCTCTACATCACCTACACAATCCTAAACATATATATTCAAAAGAAACTGTATCTTGATGTTGCTGAACTGAGGCCTATTTTGGAACATGATGTTTTTCTTGCACTGCTAATGTCTCAAAATAGTGATGCAATAGCAGCGCAAAAAAGATGTAAAGCCATAATAAAATTGTGTCTAACATTGTAAATGATTGTTTTAGGATGCAAATAAGATGTGTGCTTTCAAGAGCTTTCTTTGAGGTGAGGCCTCTTTTTTTTATAAAAAAAAAAACACTACCCAGAAGTACAGCACTCTAAGCATTAAAATTGATATTTACAGAACTCAGCTTACCCATATGTACCACACATTTCTAAATGTATATCATAAGGACAAAAAGCATAACATTAATTATACATGTTAAATGGTTTATTTTTGCTGTTCTCAGAATGTATCAAATTTCACTTAAATCAGTGACTTGAAGGTATTCATCATGTAACAGCAGGGAAAAAAAAACACAATCAAAATGACTGTGTTTAAAAAACCCATACAACCTAAGAAATCTGTTTTCAAAACTTCTTAAAATTAACTTACTTTCAATGACGTCAAACGATCTCCTATAAACAGCATCCACTCTGTTGTGCTTTAAATATTTTCAGCCCGCCACTTTCTGAAAGAAAACCTCCATCGATACGTGAAATATGTTACATAGAAAAAAAACTTCTCTCATTATATCACATGTTTCCACTAGGCCAAATCATGTTGCCGCGATTCGCAAGTCTTGTAATTCTTCCAATCAAATCCCGACATTTTCTATTTTCGCAACTTTCAAAAATAAAATATTTGAGATTATTTTCACAATCCTGGACTACTAATATCTTACTCTTCTTTGTCACTCATGTTCTCCTTTTCCTATGACACTGATACTGCTTACTATGAAGCAGACTTACTTCCATCAGGTTTATATAGTTGGATTTTTAATCGAGACAGCATTGCAGACTTACATTCCCTCTACTTAAAATTTTGGTTTTAAAAACACCAGGTAAGAATTTTTAAGGTCAAACGGCAATTTTTTTTTGAAAGTTACAACAGAATCATTACAGAATGACCAGCCGTTTCCAGACTTTAAGTAAGCTGTATAATGTCCTGATGTTGTTGATGGACCATCGTGATAGATAATTGCTACAGTAACAAAAGTCCTCCCTGATATTGACAGCTGAGAAGCCACAAAATGTTTTATTAAAGTTGACAATTTTGATCCATCAGGCCTACATCGTTGCATCATTAAAATGACATACTGGCCATATCTACGTATAAATAATGTTGACATCATATCACATTTACATTGGCTACACTCCATGTTGTGATCCGCTGCATTTACTAGCTTATTAAAGGACACTGATTTACTGTCTGGCAAAGTTAAATATATAAATCTTTCTGAGTCTACACTAGTAGTACTTGATACCATACAGTTCTCGCAGTCATGCTGCCATTGATAAGAAAGCCCAAACAGGTGATCTACATCTACACCCTCATCTTGCAATATATCAAGCATATACATTAAAAACTCCTGACAATCTTGCTGATTATTTTCAGAGAAGTCTGTTTGACCTGAACATTCATCTAACAGATAACGAACTTCAGACACACTTTCTACTTTTGCACGATCAGTGCTACATTTCTCTAACACAGAATTCAACAAGCAGCATAAACTTTGTTCTGAATTGAACACAATCTGTTCTTTTAAACTCTCTAGTGAAAAGAGAACATTAACAACGACATTTGCATAGCAGTTGACACCAGAACTGTTTTCAAATTGAAAACCAACAATCTCTTCAACAGTATCCACTTTCTTTCTGCTAACAACTTTCGGTTCATTCACTTTTAGTCTTTTTGCAACAACCTCCCTACTATTACTGCTATTTCTACGTTTCCGGCCTACCACACGTTTCTCAAACAAAGGATATTGAGGCAAATGTGGCGCATACTCTCTTCTTAACCTATTGTATTCCTTAACACAATCTAGATCCGCACAAATGTTTGTGACATCACAGTCAATCAAGTACAATCCCGATAAAGTTCTAACTCGTGACAATGCCACATATGCCATACCCTCCTTGAACACTGAACTGCCAATATTCACCAATGCACAGTCTACACTTAAACCTTGCGATTTATGGATTGTCACCGCATATGCTAAGCAAACAGGAAACTGTTTACGGCGAACATATAAGTCTTTAACAAGCAAAAACCTAGCAGAACAACGACCAATTTGCTGTACTTCCTCAATGCCATCAAATTTAATTCTTAAAAATTCTATTCCATCTCTATTTCTGTATTTCTCAAAATCAACAACATTACCCATTGATCCATTTACCAGACCTCTTTCTACATGTAAATTCCGTCTCAAAATGATTCGGCAATTTAAACACACATTCAGAGTCTTTTCAAAACCCGCTGTCTTAGATATAGTCTTCTCTAATGAATCCAATTTTGATTTCAAATTATCTGACAAAATAATTGTTGATCCCATATGCTCTAATTTGTCGATAGCTTCCAGTTTCACAATGTCTTGCTTTTCTAAATTCAACATTTTGTTGTTGAAGATGGCACATTCTGCAAGAGTTGGCATGAGACATATCCCGGATTTCTTCTCAGTAATTTTCTGAAAAATATTCTCAGGCACAATCTCTTGTTTGGGATACAAATTTGACAGTAACCGTGCATTTAAAGCTTCTTTCCCATGCTCGGTCACTTTTCCAATTCTAATATCTTGTAGAATATTCTTGTAATCTTCATCCTTTGCCTGACGCATATTTTGATGCAGTTCTGCATAATTGAAGTTTAACCATATATTGACGTTGCCAATGCTCCCTAGGCACTTCCTGGTATCTTCATGCGTGAGTATTTTGAACACAGGTTGACCTTTTACTGGTGTCAGCTGTAGAAGATCTCCGAAAACAATAATGTGTTTCCCACCAAATAAGACATCATATTCAGTTTTAAGTACTTCTTGCATTCTCAAATGCACAAAGGCAAGCATGACATTGGAAACCATGCTTACTTCGTCAATGATAAGTAGTTTCATTTTCCTCAAGACTCTTGAAACTTCACAGCAAGCATCTCCAGATAACTTGTTGTATTGTAATTTGTTGTCATGCTCCACCGGCAGCATCAATAGACGATGCAAAGTAATACCTTTAATATTATGTGCTGCCAGTCCAGTAGGAGCGGTCACAACACAAGACAGCGATGACTCAGTCCTTTCCTGCAAATAACAAGAGATTGCTTTAATGAGGAAACTTTTTCCAGTTCCCGCTTCTCCACTCACGTACAGTCGGACAGGCTTCAACGACGTACACGAGCACTCTTTCTTCTCATGACTTAATCCGTGCTCAATTTCCTTGGTAACTTCATCATATATTTTCCTCTGCTCAACGTTGAGTTGTTTTTCCAAGTCTTGTAAGTTAACTGAATCCTCCTGAGCATGTGCCATGGCTCTTTCTACTTCATTCATAGCAGTGGCAGCTTCATTTTCGATAATAGGTCCTCCAAGTGGATCTTGACTCAATGAAACAGAACTCTGACTGTCCTGAGAACTGTCTCTGGCAATCTCGGCTGCAATCGTTGCTTCCTGCTCAATTTCCAAAGTTAGCATTTCTTGATATTTAGAAAAAGCAGGACATTCTATGGACTCCTTGGCTGCATTGAAAGAGTCTTCGTAACAGAGGAAATCTCCAAGCAGTTCCTCTTCTGCACGCCAAGGCTTGAAAAGTTGTAAAAGTGCTAAATAGAAAAACTCCTTTTTTTCTGGAGATTCGCCACTTAATTTTCGATGGTTTACTAATTGGCATTTTCTTTGCTTGACCAGGCATCCCTCACTTCCAATTACAGCATACACTCCTTTCTCAATATCTTCTTTGATGTTCCTCTTGAATATATAATTTTGGAGAACCTCATATAGACAAACATTCTCAAGGTGACTGCTTCGATTTGGATAATATGTATCCAACATGTTGGTCTTCAAAATGTCGGTACTGTTTGGTTCCTTTTCTGCCAAATACTCAATTTCCCGAACAGGTTTTAGAACTCGATTTCGCGTTGCAGCAAGACCAAGACTCGCCCAAACGAGACTCCTGGATTTGGCATAGAGACTTGCTGAAGACAATCGATCAGAACATTCGTAAGCTCCGATTTCTCGATGCGACAACATCTTTAGACTGAAACTGTACAACTTCTTGCTGAGGCTCTTTTCATGGGAAATGTCCTCCCACATATCCTTCAGTTCGGTCTTTTCTTTTTTGGTGATGTAAGATGTCACATACCGAGCCACAGCCATACAGTTGTCAGCCACAAACTGTATATCCATGTTGGCATTCCACATGGACAAAATCACTGGGTTGTAGTCATTGATGTACTTGGACTCTTCATTCCTTTTCAAATTGTATGTATTCTTGGGTGATTTCCTCGTCACATTATGTCGCAGCGAAGACATCAAACTGTTCACTCTTCCTTTAGAAATCACCGGTCGTGGAAAGTTGAAACGACATTTGGTGTAGAACTTGTCCTTGTTTCTGAATTTACGACGACAGTACTTTCCACAACGATGGCTTTGGAAACGTAGAACTTGTTCTCTTAGACTTTTCTTCTCCATTGCGTTTGGAACAGCACACGTAGAATACTGTTCGATGAAATTCATCACTAAGTCATCCGGATCTGTTCCAAATTTAGGTGCATCCTTGATCCACAGCAACATATGTATATGAGGGGCACCTCTTGCTTGATACTCCTTTCTCCAGAAGAAATCCAACACCTCTCCAAGAGGTGGATTCTTTTTATTTGTGATGAAAGACATCATAGCTTCAAATCTATGATTGAAGTACCTGCATACATTCACAGGATCCAAAGAACACAGTTCTCCAGGTGTCTTGAATTCAATGTTTTCAATATTTCCATTTGCCTCTCGTAGAAATTCAAGTAAGTCATCCCAGCCATACTCAGCACAGCTCAGAGTGAGGAACCATGTCGGAGTTCCTAAGTTCCTCAGCATACATTTTAAATCACCATGACGACGGTACCAGTACTCATTAGTACCACGCTGACACGCCATGAGATTAATTAAGTGAGAATCCAAAATACTGTCTTGGACATTGACTTTATGCATAAAGTCACTTGCCGAGATGTTTCACATCTGTATACCACTTTTTAAGATGTGTTTCATTGCATATGAAAGTCCAGACAGATCGCTTTCAAACAGGAGATGAAACAAATAGGGAATACATTGCCGAAACCTAGGATCTTCTGCATACAATCGTAAAGTCCGGTATTCAGACGCAGGAATTTCACGAGGTCGCTCATCATATCTTCCTCCTTGACCTGTGGGAAATAGCTGTGGGAAACACCGAGCTTCCAAACTTTCCTCCCAAACACTAATGGGACTCCCTTTGGCTTGTTTCATTTGAAACAACTCAATAGCATTCCCCATGACTTCCTTGGAATGCAAAGGATGAACACTATAATGTTCATATATTTCTTCACTTTTAGAGGCCTCTACTTTCTCAATTTGGCCAGCACACAAATCGCTATCCTCTTCATCACTTACTTCCTCTTCTGCAACATATACATTCTTATAGTACTTATTATTTTTCTTCAAATACACTGTTGCCTTTTTGACTTTCCTAACATCCACTAAATCTTGCCATATTTTCTTATTCTTTGTCGGAACCCCATTAACCAAGATAACCAGAGGTTCCTCTTCCACTTTTTCTATTCCAATTGTGTTAATGTTTTTGTTCAAATCTAGAGGCAAATAAACAACTCTTCCCTTTAATCCTCTCTGTAAATCTGCTGGAGGCAACTTCCCTGTCTTTGGCTCCATTCTTACAATAGCCTGAAAGGGATGGATACTTTGAATCAAAATAGATTCATAAGTATTTAAATCCTTCAATTCAGAAGGAATCTCAACCAATTCCAGATTATTATGAACTGCCCTAGCAGGCATCTGGTTTTGGTTTAATTTATTACAACAATAAGTACACACACGTTGATCCGATCCCAAATCAAAATAATTTTCTACCATCAAGTATGTGGCTAAATCCTTCCATTCACTATTATTTTCCCTTTCACTTTTTGCATATAAATCCACTACCTTAGTCTGATTCTTATAATAAGTGCGTCGACAACATACACAAGTGAAATTAGGCCTCTCACTTGATTTCATCTGAAACGTGGCAATTTCCTTCTGAAAATTATCTGTACTGGAAACCTGTACATTATCTTCCACATTACCCTCTACTTCAGGGTCAATTTGAACATTCTCATCTTTACTACCAAAGTAACAAAACTCAATTTCTTCACAAATATTCTTCACATCTATTTCAGAACCATGCAAAAGAGCAGCACATAACTGTTTAAGCATAATTGCTGGACTCTTAGCATAATACAACATTCTCACTAATTTTCTCACTTTATTATGATGCACTGCTAGCATCCTGAAATGATGAAAAACACTCTGGCATACTCTCCTGGAAAGACAAGCCAGTGAATGACCACGCAAACCTGTCATTTGTCTCACTCTGCAAGGATCTAAATCTTGCAACAACTTCATTTTCTGCTTCAAACTTTTCTTATTAAATGTCCGTATAAAATCACAAAGCAAATTGATGGAAACCTGTCGCACACTGCAAATAGAACTACACTTCCAAATGTACACAGGACCCTTAGGACGTCTTCCTAAAACCTCATCACTTAGCGCCTCTTCTGTCTCTGTTGTCACAAGTTGTTCTTTTTCAACTGGACAACCATCCTTCACTTCATAAGCTCGACCACTGATGTCAACTGCATGCACCAAATCATTATCCTAAAAATAAGTCTCCTCATTAAAAAATGCCTCAGAACTTGAACTATGCATCCATTCTCCAGAAAAAACTTCACAAAAGTTAGTACGATTTACTACTCTCTTCCATCTACTTTTTGTTTTGAAATCAGAAATTACCTTGCTTAGTTTCCTAATTCTATTGATTACCAAAATAAACAACTTTCGCTTGATTTCAAAAGCATGATCAATAATTTTCTCTACATTTTTCTTCTTCCTATAAAATGCCGCTTTCTGTTGGCCTTTCTTTTTAATATTTTTCAATAAATTAACTAATATCCTATTACGGAACATTCGTTGTCGAATGTCCCTAAACTGTTGTTTCCTTCTACTATCATGCACAGAGTTATCTCTTCCTCTACCAGTAACATTTGTGATTGGTCTCTCCTTTCCATTTAAATTACTTTTCTTTTTGTAAACAGACACATTTTTTTGAGCAAAATTTTTTTTACTACATATATTTCTTAAGAATGATTTCGTGCTCTTACCCGGACCTTTCTTGGTGTTTTGATAAGTATTTGGGGAAGAGGACTGCTGCAATAAAACATCATCCTGCTGTCTTTGACGTTTTCTAGCCTTTCGTATTCGACTTCTGGAAGGCATTTTCCAAACTATGAAAGAATCTGCAGTTGAATCTGTGAAAAAATATAATATAAAATGTTATTAACCACTATTACCAAACAGTAAATAAATAACAGTCATCTAAAACTTAATGCCGTACTAATTATTTAACATAGCAAATATTTTCCACCAGCACTGCATCACAAAAATGACACTCAATGGTACAAAACAGGCATACAACACTCATAAATCACTCCCTAATATTTTAAATCATTAATTCAGGATGACGATAAGATGTAGCCTATCTAAAGGTTTGTTTAGGCCCAGATCTTTTGACTGGGGTGAATGTGTGTCATTGATCCACATTCAGTCCATCACCTGTTTTGTTTATTTGAGGTGAGGCCAACACATGGTTGCAGATAAGATTTTCACTGAAAAAAAACCAAGGTAAAAAAACATGTGAAGGCCTACCAATGAAGTAAATCATTAAATGAAAACCAATACATTTCTGGAAATATGCACTACTAGTGCTTCATAAGATGTTTTGGGTCATATTTATAAGTTATTTGAGTATCTAGTATGCTATTTTACATTCTTCATGGTGCAAATTTATTGTAAATACGCTCCCACCTGCGGTTGGCAAATTTAGATTTTGATTATGGGAGTTAGATAGGCATGTTAATAATTTCCCAAAAATGGTATATAACCCCAAACAACCTTTGTAGCAAATGCTCTTAGCCATGTTATCCACCTCCCATTGGATAACATGGCTAAGAAGTGCTTGCAAATGTGATAAAAAAAGGCCTGCAATGCATAAATATCGCAGAAAAATCAGCGATATTCATGCATTTTCCAGCAAATGCTCTTAGCCATGTTATCCACTTCCTATTAAATAACATGGCTAAGAACTGCTCAGGGCACCATGAGGAACGCTTTCCATTTAAAAAGGGAAAAATAACATCAAAGACACTAAAATGCCTTCTAAATATGACCCCAAACAACCTATGAAGCTCTAACAGTACATATCCTGAAATTTAATTGATTTCAAAATTCGTTTTTAAACACAGCATATAAATCAATTGTATACCTGCATTCATGAAGAAATGACTAAAAATGTCCTTGAGACACATGATTGTGTTTTCTGGAATGCCCTAGCACCATTTTTGGGACACTATTAACATGGCTACGTAACTCCCATAATCAAAATCTAAATTTGCCAAGCACAAGTGGGAGCGTATTTACAAGACACTTGCCCCATGAGGAACACTTTCCATTTAAAAAGGGAAAAATAACATCGCAGAAAAGTCAGCGATATTCATGCATTTTCCAGCAAATGCTCTTAGCCATGTTATCCACTTCCTATTAAATAACATGGCTAAGAACTGCTCAGGGCCCCATGAGGAACGCTTTCCATTTAAAAAGGGAAAAATAACATCAAAGACACTAAAATGCCTTCTAAATATGAACCCAAACAACCTATGAAGCAATGTGAAAAAAACCGGCCACAATCCATGAATATAGCAGAAAAATCAGCGATATTCATGCATTTTCCAGCAAATGCTCTTAGCCATGTTATCCACTTCCTATGAAATAACATGGCTAAGAACTGCTCAGGGCCCCATGAGGAACGCTTTCCATTTAAAAAGGGAAAAATAACATCAAAGACACTAAAATGCCTTCTAAATATGACCCCAAACAACCTATGAAGCTCTAACAGTACATATCCTGAAATTTAATTCATTTCAAAATTCTTTTTTAAACACAGCATATAAATCAATTGTATATCTGCATTCATGAAGAAATAACTAAAAATGTCCTTGAGACACATGAAAGTGTTTTCTGGAATGCCCTAGCACCATTTTTGGGACACTATTAACATGGCTAGGTAACTCCCATAATCAAAATCTAAATTTGCCAAGCACAAGTGGGAGCGTATTTACAAGACACTTGCCCCATGAGGAACACTTTCCATTTAAAAAGGGAAAAATAACATCGCAGAAAAGTCAGCGATATTCATGCATTTTCCAGCAAATGCTCTTAGCCATGTTATCCACTTCCTATTAAATAACATGGCTAAGAACTGCTCAGGGCCCCATGAGGAACGCTTTCCATTTAAAAAGGGAAAAATAACATCAAAGACACTAAAATGCCTTCTAAATATGAACCCAAACAACCTATGAAGCAATGTGAAAAAAAACGGCCACAATCCATGAATATAGCAGAAAAATCAGCGATATTCATGCATTTTCCAGCAAATGCTCTTAGCCATGTTATCCACTTCCTATGAAATAACATGGCTAAGAACTGCTCAGGGCCCCATGAGGAACGCTTTCCATTTAAAAAGGGAAAAATAACATCAAAGACACTAAAATGCCTTCTAAATAGGACCCCAAACAACCTATGAAGCTCTAACAGTACATATCCTGAAATTTAATTCATTTCAAAATTCGTTTTTAAACACAGCATATAAATCAATTGTATATCTGCATTCATGAAGAAATAACTAAAAATGTCCTTGAGACACATGAAAGTGTTTTCTGGAATGCCCTAGCACCATTTTTGGGACACTATTAACATGGCTAGGTAACTCCCATAATCAAAATCTAAATTTGCCAAGCACAAGTGGGAGCGTATTTACAAGACACTTGCCCCATGAGGAACACTTTACATTTTAAAAGGCGAACATAACATCTTAGACACTCAAATACCTTATAAATATGGCCCAAAACAACCTATGAAGCTCTAGCAGTAAATATCCAGAAATGTAATTGATTTCTGAAATCGTTTTTAAAAGCAACATATCTGTTTCAGCTTACATAACAGACCATGAAATGGCCTCCATGTATTACAATATCTTGTGTTACAGCATGCCAGAATGTTACACCAAATATGCAATTACAATTTCTCTATGAAACTAATTCTATTAGTATATAACTAGAGACAAAACCACATTTTAAAAACACAGCTTTCTTCATCATTTTCTCCTTAAATCATACTATTCTCTATCTAAATTAAATAAATCTTTTCTCACCTTAGCAAATATTTTTTGAGTTTTGAAAACAGTCTCAGAAATACACCAAATTGTCTTCAGCAGAAGAAAAAGGATGCACTCCAAAGGCTGCAGCTATTGAAAGCACAGAAATACAGATATTCTTTTCACATATCTCTCATATTAGCCAATCATACCTCTTCCCTCACTTTTTTCAAATCAAAACCCTTCCCCCCTCTGCCCTGTCTGCCTTGTTTCCATAGCAACCACCTCCTGGAAGACCTCTGATGTTTGCAAATTCACACAACAATGTTTCAATTGAACTCTGAACTCTCAGTGCACCTGCGTATCCAGTGCAATCTTTCATTAACTGTTTCTTCCTTGACCATTCAAATTACATCTTTCAAAGAACACATCCATGCACCCTAACTTTCTGTTTTCAGAAATGGAAATGCACCAATCACTGCTAATGAATCATTAGCATTGTAAATCCACAGTTTTTTTTCTTTAGAAACTCCTACTGTTTCAACTGCCCTTTCATTACCACACTTCATCTGACTGCAGAACAACCTTCTTCCACCATGTTTAACGTCTGGATTGTTGGACATAGTTACATCCACTGGGCTCAAAGGTATGCTGAGAGCAGAAATTTACACAACCTCAATTTACAAGATGTGGAAATTAACTGGTTGGGCCAAAGAGGATTAAAATGTCACCAATTGATACCATTGGTGAAAACCTTTATGCATTTGCCAAAACCTGACCTGTTAATAGTGCACTGTGGAGGTAATGATTTGGGCACTTTGACAGGGGTAGGTCTGGAAATGCTTTTAAAGGACACCTTGGAGCAATTAATGGCACTTTTTCCTCAAACTGCCTTGGTATATTCCAATATATGCCAAAGACAGAAATGGAGGTGGTCCAACCAATTTTGTCCACAAATTGAGAAAGCGAGGAAGCATGTAAACAAATCTGTTTCAGCTTACATGAGAGACCATGGAATGGGCTCTCTTTACAACAATAACTTGCGTTACTACATGCAAGATATCTACAGAGGAGATGGAGTTCACTTCTCAGATGAGGGCAACAGAATTTTCATTCTGAATTTAAGACTGTGCATTGGTACCTACTTATAAGTACCTAAATGTACCATAAACCCAAAAGCTCTTCTCAGAGCTACCCTACATCTGATCACTCACAATTATTATTTTTCTCTAACTTTTTTCACTAATTTTCCACAAAATTCGCTCCCCGGAGCGCTACCCGGTTCGCTAACCGAAAGCTAACCTCGCGGAATTTTTTTAAAAAAAGTTTTTTTTTCCGCACATATAAGCCTCCTCAGCCACGCTTAGAAAACCTAGGGGGTCAAGATAAGTCTACCATGACCCCTTCTACCCATTCTAAACATTATTTGCCCTCCATCTTGTATCTTAATGCGAACGAAACACAAAATGGTGGACTCCCGTGACGCTTAAGGTTCGCTAACCGGGCAGCTTCCCGGAAAGCGGTCCTAAAAAAAGGCGGGAAAGTAATTTACAGAAAAACGACTAGAGACACTCTCACCAAATATAGATTAGCTCATACTACATAACATTCCCTTCCATTCTCACAAATTTCATTGAAATTCCATTTAGCCATTTAGCCTGTAGACCTCTCCAAGTACCGTGAGGTAAATTACTTCACAAAACACATCTGAATTGTTGGAATTGACAACCAATGAAAATGTTACTTTCATTTTCTACTTTTATTACCTGACATTTAATTGGTTATATACCTGTATATATATAAAGGGAGAGAAGGAAACACAGCCATTTTGACTACTACTTCTTGTTGTACCTCCAATTTCAATAGCTTCAAAAAACTTCAACTTCTTTGTGAAGGTAAGTTATAATTTAATATATTGTGCACTATGACTTAATATAGTAGACTTTTTCTGCTAGATATACACTATCCCTCTGTAGTAGTAATGTATTTAGATAGACTTCTCTGTTATAGTTATCAATGGAGTAAGGCTTGTCTTGGTTAAATCACATACACTTTTTTATAGTCCTATTTCCACTCTCATACTATACACTGCCAAAAGATAAATTCACTGATAAAAACTGCCTATCTAAAATTAATCCCAACAGTGCCCTATCTCTACTAATATATATTTTTTTAATCCAAATTTCAGGCAAAATGGAAGGCGAGCAGCAAGTTTCATTTGAGATGGACCTGGAAGAGAGCAGCCAGGAATTAATAGAACCAATTGACATGGAATTTATGGATGAAAGCTTGGATAATGAACTGCTGCAATGTGTCCAAGCAGTAGATCTCCTCCTTGCAAATGAGGACATTTTGCAGCCTCACAGATTGCAAACAATATTTCAAGAAAATAATGACATTTCAGACACTGAAATGTTAGAAAGTTTAATAAATTATGAAAAAGAATCAAAATAAAAAAAACACTTTAAAAAAAAAGAAAACAAAAAAAAACAAGAAAAACAACAAACAATTAACATACAGTATTAGAAAAGTCTTTCATTCTTTTATCCATAAAGTTCGCTGCCCAGAAAGCTATCCGGTTCGCGAACTTGGCGCTTACCACGCAAAAAAAAATTTTTTTTTTTGGACCCTCCTAGGCCCTTTTAAAACCTCCACATAAAACCTAGGGGGTCAACGAGGATCTACTATGCCCCCTTATGGTAATTTCCCCCTTTGTTTTGGCCTCCTCTTGTCTCTCGATCCTACCGAGAGACAAGATGGCGGCCGCTCCGGACTGTTTAGAATGTTGACAGACACCGGAGGGCCAATCAGCTTCGCATCGCAAAGTTCCGATACGCGAAAGGTTCGCTAACCGGATCGCTGCCCGGAGCGCTGTTACAGATATATATCTTGATTTAAACGTTAATTTCTCAAAATCCACTGAAGCACATATATTGAGACCTAGCAAAGGCACATCGGGCTAACAGTCCCTACAATTTTGCCAAGTTTCGTGCAAATCCATTCAGCCGTTCGGGCTAAAAGTGAGTCCAACCGCCCTATGGAAATTAACATGGAAAAAACGCGTTTTGGGACCCCCCTTTTTTCTCGGCCCCCCCTCCACAAAACCCCCCCAAATTTTCAAGGGCTGCTCAGAAACAAAATGTGCCATTTTCCTGAAAATTTCAGCCAATTCCGTCCACAAACGCCAAAGTTATTAGGCATAGAATTTTCAGAAATCCCATAGGGAAAAAATCCTAACTATATATACCTACTGGCGACCGCCAGTAGGTAATATATATTCACTGAAAAAAACCATAGGTTATACACTATATATAGTTAGGAATTAGCCTTTAAAAAACCTTGGAAATTCACTAATAAAAAACATAGGTTTTAGGCCTTATATAGTTAGGAATTAACATATAAAAAACCATTGAAATTCCTCCTATATAGTTAGCTGGACATTTTATTGATATAAAACCAATGAAATTCGACATATAGTTAGTTGCACTAACTATATATTTCGCGCATCCGCAATCCAATGCTGATGATGTCACATATTACATAATTCATGACATGGTCAGTGACATCACTGATGACATCACTGATGACATCATCCAGTGTCTGTGTGTTTTTGTAAAGTTTAAATATGTTTTACATATTGAAGAATGAGAGGATGTATAAGAGTATGGATGAAGGATTTGATTGTATAAGTGAGTAAGTATGTGTTAGTATATCTGTGAAAATGTAAGCTGTTCTGTGTTTAACTGTATAGATGAAGAAATCAAAGTGTGATTGATTCTTTACAGGACTGAGTAGGTGTGTGAGTAACTCCATGGATGAGTGGCAGTGTGTGAGTGTCTGCATAGGTGTATGAGTGCATATGATAGTGTTGTAATAATGAGTGACAGTATGTACGAGTGACCTTATGGGTGAATGAATGAATGTGCATGTAGACGTAGGAATAAGTGAGTGGGTATGTAGTAAATGGTATTGGTGTGTCAATAGTTTAAAAAATGATACTCTGTATTTTACACTAGGTGTAACAGAGATTATATTAGAGTGTAAGGAGGTGCATTGTATAATCACATGAAGTATATCATCAGTGGTGTGATTATTGATGTTAAATGAGCTGTCATCAGTGATGTCATCAGTGATGTCACTGACCATGTCATGAATGATGTAATATGTGACATCATCAGCATTGGATTGCGGATGCGCGAAATATATAGTTAGTGCAACTAACTATATGTCGAATTTCATTGGTTTTATATCAATAAAATGTCCAGCTAACTATATAGGAGGAATTTCAATGGTTTTTTATATGTTAATTCCCAACTATATAAGGCCTAAAACCTATGGTTTTTTTAGTGAATTTCCAAGGTTTTTTAAAGGCTAATTCCCAACTAATTATAGTGTATAACCTATGTTTTTTTCAGTGAATTTCATTGGTTTTTTAAAAGCTAATATATATATATATATATATATTCACAGAAAAAACCATAGGTTATAGACCATATATAGTTAGGAATTTGCATTTACAAAACCTTATTTTACTCGCATAAAACCATTGAAATTCCATATATAGTTAGTTGCGCTAACTATATATCGCGCACCCGCAATCCACTGCTGATGATGTCACATATTACATCATTCATGACATGGTCAGTGACATCACTGATGACATCACTGATGACATTATCCAGTGACTGTATGTTTCTGTAAAGTGTAAATATGTCTTACATATTGAAGAATGAGTGGATGTATAAGTGTCTGGATGAAGGATTTAGTAGGTGCATGACTGACTGTATGAGTGAGTGATTAAATGTGTCTCACTGAGTGCATGGGTTAGTGACTAAACTGTCTTAATTTGTGCATTATTATGTCTGTTGTTCTGTAAACTGCTGCATGTGTTGATAAGTAGCTATATGAGTAACTATATGGGATATTCATTGGTTGCCCAAGTATTTGTATGGGAGACTGAGTGTGTGTGTGGGTGGCTGGGAGGTGTATGACTCTGTGCATAGATGTGTGAGCAGTTGATTCACTAGATGTATGGGTTCAAAAGTGCATGTGAAAACAGCTGTATGGGCAGTTGACTGTGTGCATGAGTGTATTGGTGAGTGAATGGATATCTCAGTGCTACATGTCAAAGTAAGTACATATGTAAAACACAGTACATGTGAGAGTTGACATATATAAATAACTGTGCATAAGAGCCAGTGAATGTGTGAGTGGCTGTATGGATCATTGTGAACTTGTATCAGGGATTGTATAAGAGAGTAAATATGTGTTAGTATATGTTTGAATAAGTAAAGTTTGTATAACTGTATAGTTGAGGAAATGGAGGTGTGATTGATTCTTTGCATGACTGACTAGGTGTGTGAGTAACTCCATGGATGAGTGACAGTCTGTGAGTGTCTGTTTACACTGATTGTATCTAAGGTTATATTAGAGTCTGAAGAGGTTCATCGTATTATCACATGAATGATATCATCAGTGATGTGATCAGTAATGTCATATGAGATGTCATCAGTGATGTCATCAGTGACGTCATTTGAGATGTCATCAGTGATGTCATCAGTGATGTCACTGACCATGTCATGAATGATGTAATATGTGACATCATCAGCAGTGGATTGCGGGTGCGCGATATATAGTTAGCGCAACTAACTATATATGGAATTTCAATGGTTTTATGCGAGTAAAATAAGGTTTTGTAAATGCAAATTCCTAACTATATATGGTCTATAACCTATGGTTTTTTCTGTGAATTTCATTGGTTTTTTAAAAGATAACATCTGTAGCTGTAAAATGTATTCTTCTTTAAATCCCAAAATATATTTAGATGTTTATTGTTAATTTTTTTTTAAATATTTTTTTTCTTCGCTTTCGGTTCGCGAACCGGGAAGCTTTCCGTTAGCTCATCTTGATGCCGCGATCTAGTCCGCGAACCGGTCAACGTTACGTTAGCGGAACTGTGACGCGTCGCGGAAGCGCGACGTATCACGTTATCGCGTAATGCGTCTAATGACGCGCCGCGTTAGCGCTCCCGGAAGTGCTCCGGACCGCGAACCGGAAGCGATCCGAGACGCGGCGCGCGCCGCGTAACGTAAGCGGAACAGGTCATGTGACTTGTTTATCAAACTTTTCATTGGTTCATTTCACTTTTGGTTTCCAAATGATGTATGACTAGGTCATGTGACCTAAAAATAACACTTTTCATTGGTTCAGAACTTTTGCTTTCCCCAAATCATGTAAACCCCTCCTTCTTTCCTCACTCTGACTTTCATCTTGGTGAGAGAAAGACCATTTACCTAGAATTGAACAATGGCTTCTGTACTTGCTGCAGCTGGTGGACCCCCACCACCACCTCAACCTCCTCATAAGAAAAGAGGACCACCTAGTCAATTTATCTCTAACAGAGAGGAGGAAGAGGAGGAAGAAGAAGAAGAGGACGGAGAGCAACCACAATTTATCCAAGAGTTGCCCCGGGTTTCAAAGAGAAAAACAAGTTTCATCTGGCAGTTTTTCTCCATCCCTCCTGGATCAAAGAAGGTGAATGCTAAATATGCCACCTGCCTCATCTGTGATTACAGATTGTCGAGAGGCACTGAGAAGAAATACAGTATGGGGAACTATACGATGCATCGACACATGAGCAGGTGGCATCCCTTAAACTACAGCCGGGCTGAGTTAAGGGATCTACAAGACAATCCCCCGACAACTCCTGTGGCCAGATCTACCTCCACAATGTCTTTGTCAGGAAGAGAGGCACAGGAAACTGTGCCAAATATTCAACCAAATTTTCAACATATGAGGTTGACTTGTATATATTGCGGTGCAATGTTGTCGTATGGGAACATGAGCGTCAACCTGATTAATATGGCGTTCGAAAATCATAAATGCCCTAATGCACCCAAGAAGTAATTTTTTTTTTGCTCCTGTTGAGCCGTTTTCAATGCCTGTTTTTTGTTGTTTCCCCTCCATAAAAAACACAAAAAAAACATAAAACAGTTCTAAAAATACAAAAAAATCAAAAAATGTTCGAAAAAAAATAAAATAAAATAAAACAACAAAAACAAAAAAAAACAGTTCTTTTCAGAACTACCTCCCCTTTCAAACAAAATTGCTAGAATGTTTATCACTCTGGCAAGCTCTATTTCTTTTGGTTCGCTTCAAGTTCGCTGACCGGTTCGCGAACTGGAAGCGAACCAAAAAAAATATTTTTTTAAAAAAAAGAAGAGTTAGTATAAGGGAAGTAAACAGAGAATAATGTAAAAAGAAAGACAGCTATAGAGAGTAAATGAGAGATAGTGTCAGTGACATCATCAGCAGTGCATTGCGGGTAAAAAGAGTAGAAAACATTTACCTTATAATTCTTGTTACCTTTTTAAAATATTTTTTCATACTTTCAATCTGTAAAACAAAGAACAAACATTTCCAAAAATATTAAAACATGTATTTAAAAATTAGAAAAGACAAGGGAAAAGGTTCAAAAACAAACAGTTTTTCAACAACTTTGACATTTACAGAAGTCTCTGCTTCTCTACGTCCCCTACACAATCCTAAAGATATATATTTTAAAGAAACTGTATCTTGATGTTGATGAACTGAGGGCTATTTTGGAACATGGTGTTTTTTTTGCACTGCTAATGTCTCACAATAGTGATGCAATAGCAGCGCAAAAAAGATGTAAAGCCATCATAAAATTGTGTCTAACATTTTAAATGATTGTTTTAGGATGCAAATAAGATGTGTGCTTTCAAGAGCTTTCTTTGAGGTGAGGCCTCTTTTCTTTTTTTAAAAAAAACACTACCCAGAAGTACAGCACTGTAAGCATTAAAATTGATATTTACAGAACTCAGCTTACCCATATGTACCTCACATTTCTAAATGTATATCATAAGGACAAAAAGCATAACATTAATTATACATGTTAAATGGTTTCTTTTTGCTGTTCTCAGAATGTATCAAATTTCACTTAAATCAGTGACTTGAAGGTATTCATCATGTAACAGCGGGGAAAAAAAAACACAATCAAAATGACTGTGTTTAAAAAACCCATACAACCTAAGAAATCTGATTTCAAAACTCCTTAAAATTAACTTACTTTCAATGACGTCGAACGATCTCCTATAAACAGCATCCACTCTGTTGTGCTATAAATATTTTCAGCCCGCCACTTTCTGAAAGAAAATCTCCATCGATACGTAAAATATGTTACATAGAAAAAAACTTCTCTCATTATATCACATGTTTCCACTAGGCCAAATCATGTTGCCGCGATTCGCAAGTCTTGTAATTCTTCCAATCAAATCCCAACATTTTCTATTTTCGCAACTTTCGAAAATAAAATATTTGAGATTATTTTCACAATCCTGGACTACTAATATCTTACTCTTCTTTGTCACTCATGTTCTCCTTTTCCTATGACACTGATACTGCTTACTATGAAGCAGACTTACTTGCATCAGGTTTATATAGTTGGATTTTTAATCTAGACAGCATTGCAGACTTACATTCCCTCTACTTAAAATTTTGGTTTTAAAAACACCAGGTAAGAATTTTTAAGGTCAAACGGCAATTTTTTTTTGAAAGTTACAACGGAATCATTACAGAATGACCAGCCGTTTCCAGACTTTAAGTAAGCTGTATAATGTCCTGATGTTGTTGATGGACCATTGTGATAGATAATTGCTACAGTAACAAAAGTCCTCCCTGATATTGACAGCTGAGAAGCCACAACATTTTTTATTAAAGTTGACAATTTTGATCCATCAGGCCTACAACGTTGGATCATTAAAATGACATACTGGCCATATCTACGTATAAATAATGTTGACATCATATCACATTTACATTGGCTACACTCCATGTTGTGATCCGCTGCATTTACTAGCTTATTAAAGGACACTGATTTACTGTCTGGCAAAGTTAAATATATAAATCTTTCTGAGTCTACACTAGTAGTACGTGATACCATACAGTTCTCGCAGTCATGCTGCCATTGATAAGAAAGCCCAAACAGGTGATCTACATCTACACCTTCATCTTGCAATACATCAAGCATATACATTAAAAACTCCTGACAATCTTGCTGATTATTTTCAGAGAAGTCTGTTTGACCTGAACATTCATCTAACAGATAACGAACTTCAGACACACTTTCTACTTTTGTTCGATCAGTGCTACATTTCTCTAACACAGAATTCAACAAGCAGCATAAACTTTGTTCTGAATTGAACACAATCTGTTCTTTTAAACTCTCTAGTGAAAAGAGAACATTAACAACTACATTTGCATAGCAGTTGACACCAGAACTGTTTTCAAATTGAAAACCAACAACATCTTCAACAGAATCCACTTTCTTTCTGCTAACAACTTTCGGTTCATTGACTTTTAGTCTTTTTGCAACAACCTCCCTACTATTACTGATATTTCTACGTTTCTGGCCTACCACACGTTTCTCAAACAAAGGATATTGAGGCAAATGTGGCGCATACTCTCTTCTTAACCTATTGTATTCCTTAACACAATCTAGATCCGCACAAATGTTTGTGACATCACAGTCAATCAAGTACAATCCCGATAAAGTTCTAACTCGTGACAATGCCACATATGCCATACCCTCCTTGAACACAGAACTGCCAATATTCACCAATGCACAGTCTACACTTAAACCTTGCGATTTATGGATTGTCACCGCATATGCCAAGCAAACAGGAAACTGTTTACGGCGAACATATAAGTCTTTAACAAGCAAAAACCTAGCAGAACAACGACCAATTTGCTGTACTTCCTCAATGCCATCAAATTTAATTCTTAAAAATTCTATTCCATCTCTATTTTTGTATTTCTCAAAATCAACAACATTACCCATTGATCCATTTACCAGACCTCTTTCTACATGTAAATTCCTTCTCAAAATGATTCGGCAATTTAAACACACATTCAAAGTCTTTTCAAAACCCGCTGTCTTAGATATAGTCTTCTCTAATGAATCCAATTTTGATTTCAAATTGTCTGACAAAATAATTGTTGATCCCATATGCTCTAATTTGTCGATAGCTTCAAGTTTCACAATCTCTTGCTTTTCTAAATTCAACATTTTGTTGTTGAAGATGGCACATTCTGCAAGAGTTGGCATGAGACATATCCCGGATTTCTTCTCAGTAATTTTCTGAAAAATATTCTCAGGCACAATCTCTTGTTTGGGATATAAATTTGACAGTAATCGTGCATTTAAAGCTTCTTTCCCATGCTCGGTCACTTTTCCAATTCTAATATCTTGTAGAATATTCTTGTAATCTTCATCCTTTGCCTGACGCATATTTTGATGCAGTTCTGCATAATTGAAGTTTAACCATATATTGACGTTGCCAATGCTCCCTAGGCACTTCCTGGTATCTTCATGCGTGAGTATTTTGAACACAGGTTGACCTTTTACTGGTGTCAGCTGCAGAAGATCTCCGAAAACAATGATGTGTTTCCCACCAAATAAGACATCATATTCAGTTTTAAGTACTTCTTGCATTCTCAAATGCACAAAGGCAAGCATGACATTGGAAACCATGCTTACTTCGTCAATGATAAGTAGTTTCATTTTCCTCAAGACTCTTGAAACTTCACAGCAAGCATCTCCAGATAACTTGTTGTATTGTAATTTGTTGTCATGCTCCACCGGCAGCATCAGTAGACGATGCAAAGTAATACCTTTAATGTTATGTGCTGCCAGTCCAGTAGGAGCGGTGACAACACAAGACAGCGATGACTCAGTCCTTTCCTGCAAATAACAAGAGATTGCTTTAATGAGGAAACTTTTTCCAGTTCCCGCTTCTCCACTCACGTACAGTCGGACAGGCTTCAACGATGTACATGAGCACTTGTTCTTCTCATGACTTAATCCGTGCTCAATTTCCTTGGTAACTTCATCATATATTTTCCTCTGCTCAACGTTGAGTTGTTTTTCCAAGTCTTCTAAGTTAACTGAATCCTCCTGAGCATGTGCCATGGCTCTTTCTACTTCATTCATAGCAGTGGCAGCTTCATTTTCGATAATAGGTCCTCCAAGTGGATCTTGACTCAATGAAACAGAACTCTGACTGTCCTGAGAACTGTCTCTGGCAATCTCGGCTGCAATCGTTGCTTCCTGCTCAATTTCCAAAGTTAGCATTTCTTGATATTTAGAAAAAGCAGGACATTCTATGGACTCCTTGGCTGCATTGAAAGAGTCTTCGTAACAGAGGAAATCTCCAAGCAGTTCCTCTTCTGCACGCCAATGCTTGAAAAGTTGCAAAAGTGCTAAATAGAAAAACTCCTTTTTTTCTGGAGATTCACCACTCAATTTTCGATGGTTTACTAATTGGCATTTTCTTTGCTTGACCAGGCATCCCTCACTTCCAATTACAGCATACACTCCTTTCTCAATATCTTCTTTGATGTTCCTCTTGAATATATAATTTTGGAGAACCTCATATAAACAAACATTCTCAAGGTGACTGCTTCGATTTGGATAATATGTATCCAACATGTTAGTCTTCAAAATGTCGGTACTGTTTGGTTCCTTTTCTGCCAAATACTCAATTTCCCGGACAGGTTTTAGAACTCGATTTCGCGTTGCAGCAAGACCAAGACTCGCCCAAACGAGACTCCTGGATTTGGCATAGAGACTTGCTGAAGACAATCGATCAGAACATTCGTAAGCTCCGATTTCTCGATGCGACAACATCTTCAGACTGAAACTGTACAACTTCTTGCTGAGGCTCTTTTCATGGGAAATGTCCTCCCACATATCCTTCAGTTCGGTCTTTTCTTTTTTGGTGATGTAAGATGTCACATACCGAGCCACAGCCATACAGTTGTCAGCCACAAACTGTATATCCATGTTGGCATTCCACATGGACAAAATCACTGGGTTGTAGTCATTGATGTACTTGGACTCTTCATTCCTTTTCAAATTGTATGTATTCTTGGGTGATTTCCTCGTCACATTATGTCGCAGCGAAGACATCAAACTGTTCACTCTTCCTTTAGAAATCACCGGTCGTGGAAAGTTGAAACGACATTTGGTGTAGAACTTGTCCTTGTTTCTGAATTTACGACGACAGTACTTTCCACAACGATGGCTTTGGAAACGTAGAACTTGTTCTCTTAGACTTTTCTTCTCCGTTGCGTTTGGAACAGCACACGTAGAATACTGTTCGATGAAATTCATCACTAAGTCATCCGGATCTGTTCCAAATTTAGGTGCATCCTTGATCCACAGCAACATATGTATATGAGGGGCACCTCTTGCTTGGTACTCCTTTCTCCAGAAGAAATCCAACACCTCTCCAAGAGGTGGATTCTTTTTATTTGTGATGAAAGACATCATAGCTTCAAATCTATGATTGAAGTACCTGCATACATTCACTGGATCCAAAGAACACAGTTCTCCAGGTGTCTTGAATTCAATGTTTTCAATATTTCCATTTGCCTCTCGTAGAAATTCAAGTAAGTCTTCCCAGCCATACTCGGCACAGCTCAGAGTGAGGAACCATGTTGGAGTTCCTAAGTTCCTCAGCATACATTTTAAATCACCATGACGACGGTACCAGTACTCATTAGTACCACGCTGACACGCCATGAGATTAATTAAGTGAGAATCCAAAATACTGTCTTGGACATTGACTTTATGCATAAAGTCACTTGCCGAGATGTTTCGCATCTGTATACCACTTTTTAAGATGTGGTTCACTGCATATGACAGTCCAGACAGATCGCTTTCAAACAGGAGATGAAACAAATAGGGAATGCATTGCCGAAACCTAGGATCTTCTGCATACAATCGTAAAGTCCGGTATTCAGACGCAGGAATTTGATGAGGTCGCTCATCATATCTTCCTCCTTGACCTGTGGGAAATAGCTGTGGGAAACACCGAGCTTCCAAACTTTCCTCCCAAACACTAATGGGACTCCCTTTGGCTTGTTTCATTTGAAACAACTCAATAGCATTCCCCATGACTTCCTTGGAATGCAAAGGATGAACACTATAATGTTCATATATTTCTTCACTTTTAGAGGCCTCTACTTTCTCAATTTGGCCAGCACACAAATCGCTATCCTCTTCATCACTTACTTCCTCTTCTGCAACATATACATTCTTATAGTACTTATTATTTTTCTTCAAATACACTGTTGCCTTTTTGACTTTCCTAACATCCACTAAATCTTGCCATATTTTCTTATTCTTTGTCGGAACCCCATTAACCAAGATAACCAGAGGTTCCTCTTCCACTTTTTCTATTCCAATTGTGTTAATGTTTTTCTTCAAATCTAGAGGCAAATAAACAACTCTTCCCTTTAATCCTCTCTGTAAATCTGCTGGAGGCAACTTCCCTGTCTTTGGCTCCATTCTTACAATAGCCTGAAAGGGATGGATACTTTGAATCAAAATAGATTCATAAGTATTTAAATCCTTCAATTCAGAAGGAATCTCAACCAATTCCAGATTATTTTGAACTGCCCTAGCAGGCATCTGGTTTTGGTTTAATTTATTACAACAATAAGTACACACACGTTGATCCAATCCCAAATCAAAATAATTTTCTACCATCAAGTATGTGGCAAAATCCTTCCATTCACTATTATTTTCCCTTTCACTTTTTGCATATAAATCCACTACCTTAGTCTGATTCTTATAATAAGTGCGTCGACAACATACACAAGTGAAATTAGGCCTCTCACTTGATTTCATCTGAAACGTGGCAATTTCCTTCTGAAAATTATCTGTACTGGAAACCTGTACATTATCTTCCACATTACCCTCTACTTCAGGGTCAATTTGAACATTCTCATCTTTACTACCAAAGTAACAAAACTCAATTTCTTCACAAATATTCTTCACATCTATTTCAGAACCATGCAAAAGAGCAGCACATAACTGTTTAAGCATAATTGCTGGACTCTTAGCATAATACAACATTCTCACTAATTTTCTCACTTTATTATGATGCACTGCTAGCATCCTGAAATGATGAAAAACACTCTGGCATACTCTCCTGGAAAGACAAGCCAGTGAATGACCACGCAAACCTGTCATTTGTCTCACTCTGCAAGGATCTAAATCTTGCAACAACTTCATTTTCTGCTTCAAACTTTTCTTATTAAATGTCCGTATAAAATCACAAAGCAAATTGATGGAAACCTGTCGCACACTGCAAATAGAACTACACTTCCAAATGTACACAGGACCCTTAGGACGTCTTCCTAAAACCTCATCACTTAGCGCCTCTTCTGTCTCTGTTGTCACAAGTTGTTCTTTTTCAACTGGACAACCATCCTTCACTTCATAAGCTCGACCACTGATGTCAACTGCATGCACCAAATCATTATCCTGAAAATAAGTCTCCTCATTAAAAAATGCCTCAGAACTTGAACTATGCATCCATTCTCCGGAAAAAACTTCACAAAAGTTAGTACGATTTACTACTCTCTTCCATCTACTTTTTGTTTTGAAATCAGAAATTACCTTGCTTAGTTTCCTAATTCTATTGATTACCAAAATAAACAACTTTCGCTTAATTTCAAAAGCATGATCAATAATTTTCTCTACATTTTTCTTCTTCTTATAAAATGCCGCTTTCTGTTGGCCTTTCTTTTTAATATTTTTCAATAAATTAACTAATATCCTATTACGGAACATTCGATTTCGAATGTCCCTAAACTGTTGTTTCCTTCTACTATCATGCACAGAGTTATCTCTTCCTCTACCAGTAACATTTGTGATGGGTCTCTCCTTTCCATTTAAATTACTTTTCTTTTTGTGAACTGAAACATTTTTTTGAGCAAAACTTTTTTTACTACAAATACTTCTTAAGAATGATTTCGTGCTCTTACCCGGACCTTTCTTGGTGTTTTGACAAGTATTTGGGGAAGAGGACTGCTGCAATAAAACATCATCCTGCTGTCTTTGACGTTTTCTAGCCTTTCGTATTCTAGTTTTGGAAGGCATTTTCCAAACTATGAAAGAATCTGCAGTTGAATCTGTGGAAAAATATAATATAAAATGTTATTAACCACTATTACCAAACAGTAAATAAATAACAGTCATCTAAAACTTAATGCCGTACTAATTATTTAACATAGCAAATATTTTCCACCAGCACTGCATCACAAAAATGACACTCAATGCTACAAAACAGGCATACAACACTCATAAATCACTCCCTAATATTTTAAATCATTAATTGAGGATGACGATAAGATGTAGCCTATCTAAAGATTTGTTTAGGCCCTGATCTTTAGACTGGGGTAAATGTGTGTCATTGATCCACATTCAGTCCATCACCTGTTTTGTTTATTTGAGGTGAGGCCAACACATGGTTGCAGATAAGATTTTCACTGAAAAAAACCAAGGTAAAAAAACATGTGAAGGCCTACCAATGAAGTAAATCATTAAATGAAAACCAATGCATTTCTGTAAATATGCACTACTAGTGCTTCATAAGATGTTTTGGGTCATATTTATAAGGCATTTGACTATCTAGTATGCTATTTTACGTTCTTCATGGTGCAAATTTATTGTAAATATGCTCCCACCTGCGGTTGGCAAATTTAGATTTTGATTATGGGAGTTAGATAGGCATGTTAATAATTTCCCAAAAATGGTGTATAACCCCAAACAACCTTTGAAGCAAATGCTCTTAGCCATGTTATCCACCTCCCATTGGATAACATGGCTAAGAAGTGCTTGCAAATGTGAGAAAAAACGGCCGCAATGCATGAATATCGCACAAAAATCAGCGATATTCATACATTTTCCAGCAAATGCTCTTAGCCATGTTATCCATTTCCTATTAAATAACATGGCTAAGAACTGCTCTGGGCCTCATGAGGAACGCTTTCCATTTAAAAAGGGAAAAATAACATCAAAAACACTAAAATGCCTTCTAAATATGACCCCAAACAACCTATGAAGCTCTAACAGTACATATCCTGAAATTTAATTGATTTCAAAATTCGTTTTTAAACACAGCATATAAATCAATTGTATACCTGCATTCATGAGGAAATGACTGAAAATGTCCTTGAGACACATGATTGTGTTTTCTGGAATGCCCTAGCACCATTTTTGAGACACTATTAACATGGCTAGGTAACTCCCATAATCAAAATTTAAATTTGCCAAGCGCAAGTGGGAGCGTATTTACAAGACACTTGCCCCAAGAGGAACGCTTTCCATTTAGAAAGGTAAACATAACATCAAAGACACTAAAATGCCTTCTAAATATAGCCCCAAACAACCTATGAAGCTCTAAAAGTACATATCAAGAAATGTAATTGTTTATCACAAATGTGATTAAAAACAGCCGCAATGCATGAATTTCGCTGAAAAGTCAACGATATTCATGCATTATCCAGCAAATGCTCTTAGCCATGTTATCCACCTCCCATTGGATAACATGGCTAAGAACTGCTCGCAAATGCGAAAAAAAACGGCCGCAATGCATGAATATCGCAGAAAAGTCAGCGATATTCATGCATTTTCCAGCACATGCTCTTAGCCATGTTATCCACTTCCTATTAAATAACATGGCTAAGAACTGCTCAGGGCCCCATGAGGAACGCTTTCCATTTAAAAAGGGAAAAATAACATCAAAGACACTAAAATGCCTTCTAAATATGACCCCAAACAACCTATGAAGCTCTAACAGTACATATCCTGAAATGTAATTGATTTCAAAATTCGTTTTTAAACACAGCATATAAATCAATTGTATACCTGCATTCATGGAGAAATGACTAAAAATGTCCTTGAGACACATGAAAGTGTTTTCTGGAATGCCCTAGCACCATTTTTGGGACACTATTAACATGGCTAGGTAACTCCCATAATCAAAATCTAAATTTGCCAAGCGCAAGTGGGAGCGTATTTACAAGACACTTGCCCCAAGAGGAACACTTTCCATTTAAAAAGGTAAACATAACATCGCAGAAAAGTCAGCAATATTCATGCACTTTCCAGGAAATGCTCTTAGCCATGTTATCCACTTCCTATTAAATAACATGGCTAAGAACTGCTCAGGGCCCCATGAGGAACGCTTTCCATTTAAAAAGGGAAAAATAACATCAAAGACACTAAAATGCCTTCTAAATATGACCCCAAACAACCTATGAAGCTCTAACAGTACATATCCTGAAATTTAATTGATTTCAAAATTCGTTTTTAAACACAGCATATAAATCAATTGTATACCTGCATTCATGAAGAAATGACTAAAAATGTCCTTGAGACACATGAAAGTGTTTTCTGCAATTCCCTAGCACCATTTTTTGGACACTATTAACATGGCTAGGTAACTCCCATAATCAAAATCTAAATTTGCCAAGCACAAGTGGGAGCGTATTTACAAGACACTTGCCCCATGAGGAACACTTTACATTTTAAAAGGAAAACATAACATCTTAGACACTCAAATACCTTATAAATATGGCTCAAAACAACCTATGAAGCTCTAGCAGTACATATCCAGAAATGTAATTGATTTCTTAAATCGTTTTTAAAAGCAACATATCTGTTTCAGCTTACATAACAGACCATGGAATGGGCTCCATGTACCACAATAACTTGTGTTACTGCATGCCAGAATGTTACACCAAATATGCAATTACAATTTCTCTATGAAACTAATTCTATTACTATATCACTAGAGACAAAACCACATTTTAAAAACACAGCTTTCTTCATCATTTTCTCCTTAAATCATACTATTCTCTATCTAAATTAAATAAATCTTTTCTCACCTTAGCAAATATTTTTTGAGTTTTGAAAACAGTCTAAGAAATACACCAAATTGTCTTCAGCAGAAGAAAAAGGATGCACTCCAAAGGCTGCAGCTATTGAAAGCACAGAAATACAGATATTCTTTTCACATATCTCTCATATTAGCCAATCATACCTCTTCCCTCACTTTTTTCAAATCAAAACCCTTCCCCCCTCTGCCCTGTCTGCCTTGTTTCCATAGCAACCACCTCCTGGAAGACCTCTCATGTTTGCAAATTCACACAACAATGTTTCAATTGAACTCTGAACTCTCAGTGCACCTGCGTATCCAGTGCAATCTTTCATTAAATGTTTCTTCCTTGACCATTCAAATTACATCTTTCAAAGAACACATCCATGCACCCTAACTTTCTGTTTTCAGAAATGGAAATGCACCAATCACTGCTAATGAATCATTAGCATTGTAAATCCACAGTTTTTTTTCTTTAGAAACTCCTACTGTTTCAACTGCCCTTTCATTACCACACTTCATCTGACTGCAGAACAACCTTCTCCCACCATGTTTAAGGTCTGGATTGTTGGACATAGTTACATCCACTGGGCTCAAAGGTATGCTGAGAGCAGAAATTTACCTAACCTCAATTTACAAGATGTGGAAATTAAGTGGTTGGGCCAGAGAGGATTAAAATGTCACCAATTGATACCATTGGTGAAAACCTTTATGCATTTGCCAAAACCTGACCTGTTAATAGTGCACTGTGGAGGTAATGATTTGGGCACTTTGACAGGGGTAGGTCTGGAAATGCTTTTAAAGGACACCTTTGAGCAATTAATGGCACTTTTTCCTCAAACTGCCTTGGTATATTCCAATATATGCCAAAGACAGAAATGGAGGTGGTCCAACCAATTTTGTCCACAAATTGAGAAAGCGAGGAAGCATGTAAACAAATCTGTTTCAGCTTACATGAGAGACCATGGAATGGGCTCTCTGTACAACAATAACTTGCGTTACTACATGCAAGATATCTACAGAGGAGATGGAGTTCACTTCTCAGATGAGGGCAACAGAATTTTCATTCTGAATTTAAGACTGTGCATTGGTACCTACTTATAAGTACCTAAATGTACCATAAACCCAAAAGCTCTTCTCAGAGCTACCCTACATCTGATCACTCACAATTATTATTTTTCTCTAACTTTTTTCACTAATTTTCCACAAAATTCGCTCCCCGGAGCGCTACCCGGTTCGCTAACCGAAAGCTAACCTCGCGGAATTTTTTTAAAAAAAGTTTTTTTTTCCGCACATATAAGCCTCCTCAGCCACGCTCAGAAAACCTAGGGGGTCAAGATAAGTCTACCATGACCCCTTCTACCCATTCTAAACATTATTTGCCCTCCATCTTGTATCTTAATGCGACCGAAACACAAAATGGTGGACTCCCGTGACGCTTAAGGTTCGCTAACCGGGCCGCTTCCCGGAAAGCGGTCCTAAAAAAAGGCGGGAAAGTAATTTACAGAAAAACGACTAGAGACACTCTCACCAAATATAGATTAGCTCATACTACATAACAATCCCTTCCATTCTCACAAATTTCATTGAAATTCCATTTAGCCATTTAGCCTGTAGACCTCTCCAAGTACCGTGAGGTAAATTACTTCACAAAACACATCTGAATTGTTGGAATTGACAACCAATGAAAATGTTACTTTCATTTTCTACTTTTATTACCTGACATTTGATTGGTTATATACCTGTATATATATAAAGGGAGAGAAGGAAACACAGCCATTTTGACTACTACTTGTTGTTGTATATATCATTTAGAATATCACTAATAACATCAACTTGTTTCTAAAGGTAAGTTGTTATTTTTAAAACTGAAGTATATTGTGCACTATAAGTAAATATGGTAAACTTTTTCAGATAGTTATATACTATCCCTCTGTAAGAGTTAGACATTGAGAAAGGCTTCTTTATTATAATTATGGACTGATTTAGGTTTCTGTGGTATAATTATGAATTTACTTAGGCTTCTTCACAGGCACTTTTTAATAGTACTACTTCACGCCTGAAACCATACAGTGCCCATAGATTACTTCTCTGTTATAAACTCACAAGTGCCTGTCTGAACTTAAACCCAACAGTGCCCTATCTCTACTGATATATTTATTTTTTATGCAAATTACAGCAATAAAATGGAAGGTGAGCAGAATGTTTCCTTCGAAATTGTTCTGGAGACCAACACAGAAAAAGTTATTGAGGACAATGATGACTCAGATTTCATGGATGAATCACGGGACCATGAATTAGTTCAATGTGTAGAATCTGTGGATCATTTCCTTCATTATGATGACGGTCAAATGTTGGAACTTATGTTCACTGAACAAGAACACATATCAGACAGTGAAATGCTAGACGTTGTATTAAATTTTGAAAAACAATCCGAAAAATAAAATTGTATGTAATATTAAAAAATAGTTTGAGTCTTTAATCATTTTTATATGTAATTCATAAACTAGTTAAATGTTAGAAATGTTATTAAATTTTGAAACACAATCACAACAATAAAAAATTGCTTAAAAAATAAAAAAATTAAAAAATAATCAACAAAACCAACAAATAATTAACATACAGTATTAGAAAAGTCTTTCATTCTTTTATCCATAAAGTTCGCTGCCCAGAACGCTTTCCGGTTCGCGAACTTGGCGCTTACCACGCAAAAAAAATTTTTTTTTTTTTTTTTTTTGGGACCCTCCTAGGCCCTTTTAAAACCTCCACATAAAACCTAGGGGGTCAACGAGGATCTACTATGCCCCCTTATGGTAATTTCCCCCTTTGTTTTGGCCTTCTCTTGTCTCTCGATCCTACCGAGAGACAAGATGGCGGCCGCTCCGGACTGTTTAGAATGTTGACAGACACCGGAGGGCCAATCAGCTTCGCATCGCAAAGTTCCGATACGCGAAAGGTTCGCTAACCGGATCGCTGCCCGGAGCGCTGTTACAGATATATATCTTGATTTAAACGTTAATTTCTCAAAATCCACTGAAGCACATATATTGAGACCTAGCAAAGGCACATCGGGCTAACAGTCCCTACAATTTTGCCAAGTTTCGTGAAAATCCATTCAAACGCGTTTTGGGACCCCCCTTTTTTCTCAGCCCCCCCTTGACGAAACCCCACCAAATTTTCAGGGGCTGCTCAGAAACAAAATGTGCCATTTTCCTGAAAATTTCAGCCAATTCCGTCCACAAACGCAAAAGTTATTAGGCATAGAATTTTCAGAAATCCCATAGGGAAAAAATCCTAACTATATATACCTACTGGCGACCGCCAGTAGGTAATATATATATATATATATATAAAATTCACTGAAAAAACCATAGGTTATAGACCATATATAGTTAGGAATTAGCATTTACAAAATCTTAATTTACTCGCACAAAACCATAGAAAATCGAATATATAGTTAGTTGCAATAACTATATATCACACACCCGCAATCCACTGCTGATGATGTCACATATTACATCATTCATGACATGGTCAGTTACATCACTGATGACATCACTGATGACATCATCCAGTGACAGTATGTTTCTGTAAAGTTAAAATATGTCTTACATATTGAAGAATGAGTGGATTTATAAGTGTCTGGATGAAGGCTTTAGTAGGTGCATGACTGATTGTATGAGTGAGTGATTAAATGTGTCTCACTGAGTGCATGGGTTAGTGGCTAAACTGTCTTAATTTGTGCATCATTATTTCTGTAGTTCTGTAAACTGCTGCATGTGTTGATCGGTAGCTATATGAGTAACTATATGGGTTATTGATTGGTTGCCCAAATATTTGTATGAGAGAGTGAGTGTGTGTGTGAGGGTGGCTGGGAGGTGTGACTGTGTGCATGAGTGTATTGGTGAGTGATTGGATTTCTCAGTGCTACATGTCAAAGTAAGTACATATGTAAAACACAGTACATGTAAGAGTTGACATATATAAATAACTGTGCATAAGAGCCAGTGAATGTGTGAGTGGCTCTATGGATCATTGTGAACTTGTATCAGTGATTGTATAAGAGAGTAAATATGTGTTAGTACATGTTTTAATAAGTAAGGTGTGTATAACTGTATAGTTGAGGAAATGGAGGTGTGATTGATTCTTTGCATGACTAACTAGGTGTGTGAGTAACTCCATGGATGAGTGACAGTCTGTGAGTGTCTGTTTACACTGAGTGTATCTAAGGTTATATTAGAGTCTGAAGAGGTTCATCGTATTATCACATGAATGATATCATCAGTGATGTGATCAGTAATGGCAAATGAGATTTCATCAGTGATGTCATCAGTGATGTCTTTTGAGATGTCATCAGTGATGTCATCAGTGATATCATCAGTGATGTCATTTGAAATGTCATCAGTGATGTCATTTGAGATGTCATCAGTGATGTCATCAGTGATGTCACTGACCATGTCATGAATGATGTAATATGTGACATCATCAGCAGTGGATTGCGGGTGCGCGATATATAGTTAGTGCAACTAAATATATATGCGAATTTCTATGGTTTTGTGCGAGTAATTTGTAAATGCTAATCCCTAACTATATATGGCCTAAAACCTATGGTTTTTTCAGTGAATTTCAATGGTTTTTTAATAGCAAATATCAAAAGCTGTCAAACGTCAAGTACGTGATAGGTAAAAACATTTTCGTGTTTATGCACGCTGATGTGCTTTGAACGCTGCCCCTCTCCCCCCCCTCTTTTCTCTTAGGAGTACTCTCTCTTTGCAGATAGTGAAGAGTAGTTAACGCAGGCCTTTGCCCCCATTGTAATCCGTTGTGCCTGCTTCTCTCTCTATTTGATTGATTGTTATCCAAGCATTTACTGTTTTAGAATTGGTTCTCTTTGGTTCATTCTCTATTTACAAACAAGCACAGAGTCACAATACTCTGTTTAGTCTTTGCAGATAGTGAAAAATCGTTAAAAAAAACAAAAGGAATCGAGCAAAATCAGTAGGCGACTAATGGGATCTCTTTTTGACCTCGCTAAAATAGAAACATTAAGAACAACCCCTCATGAGAAATACGAAACTAGTGAGATGAACTGAGCTCCACACCATGATGGCTGCAAGACAGCTCGGCTCAACCACCCACCCCACCCAAAATAACGACAAACCCTATGCAAATATTATAAATATATACAACACACCAGCAAAGTAACAGGGTAAAACATTTTATTAAATAACTATTTACATAACTATTTTATACTTTTTGTTGCCCGATCCGGCTAGCTCAATCTATCGAGCATGAGACTCATGCACTCTGATCTCCTTGGCCTCAGTCAAGCATTAATAGTAAGATTTCCATAGATGAGTGTACTTTTTGCCTTTTGGTGACTCTTCCATTCCGAACCTTTTTCCACAATCCGTTTGACCTGAAACGATTACACAAATAAAACATTTGTGAGTTTTAAATTTCCGGAGAAGTATAATTCACCAATAGCTTTATCTGTAGATCTTTTTCCATTAACAATCCCAGTTCCATCACCCGCCCAGGATCTCACTACTGTTAGTTGTCATTTTTGCTTCTGTTTTAATAAAAAATGTTTTACGGTGTTTACTGTTTTTGTTGCGATGTATATATTTATAAGTTATTAAAGTGTTATAATCCTACTAATTTTTTATCGATTATTGCTCTTTGAGATATTCCCTGTCTACAAACAGAGAATACAAATATTCTGTCTCCCTTTGCAGATAGTGAAGGACAGGTAATGCGGACTTTTGTCCCCCGTTGTAATCCGTCATGCCTGTTTTTCTCCCCACTGATTGATTGATTGGCTGGACATTTATTGTTCAAGGAATAGTTCTTTCGAGGTATTCTCTGTTTGCAAATAACGTGGAATAGAAATATTCTGTCTAGTCTTTGCAAGTAGTGAAGGGTGGGTAATGCGGACCTTTGTCCCCTGTTGTAATCTGTCATGCCCATCTACTCCCCAATGATTGAGAAACTAGTTCCACCCGGACCATTTATTTGAGGTACATCATCTGGCTCAACCGGAGAGTACCCATAATAAAGAAGACATATGTAAAATACGAAGTAATCTATGTATCCTGTTAAACAGAAACTTTAGCATGAAACACACTTGAAAAGGAAGGGAAAGAAATCGAACAAAATCAGTAGGCCACTGATGAGTTTTTGACTTCGCTAGAAATAAGAAACATGGAAGTGGTGAAAGAAGCCAAGCTTGACGTTACGGCAGCCACGAGGTAGCTAGGCTCCGCCATCCCCCCACTGCTCCAAGCATGTCTGTCCCACTGCCCGCCACGCCCATTAATGGTAACATGAAATAGATACAAATCAGCAGATACCTACCCCCATTCCGGAAACTCCCGAAGTGCAACAGGGCCACGGTTACGCCCATCCGGAAGATGAGGCCTCGACACGTGCAGGGCGGGGCCCAGCTAACCGCCATCAGCCGTGGGGTGGATGGCCTGAAATGTACTGGTCTCCCGATTCCCTTCTTCTGCCCACCTTGCAGGCCACGGGGGATGTCTTGCCTCTGCCTCCGACCCACCCACCTCTTATCGCCTGGTCCGGACATCACGGATATCACTCTCCCAACAAAAGGGTCGTCGCGTAAGGTGCACCAGGAGAGGAGCCGAGGCCGACGGTATCTTCTTCTTTCTTCAATAATGGCTGTGACAACACAGGGGGTATGACTTGCACATGCCACCGACCCCCCCTCTCCCCTCGTATCTCCTGGTCTGGCCCCGGCTTGGTATGAGCTCCCCGTTCCATCCTGAGGTGGATTCTTCTTATTTGTGATGAAAGACATCATAGCTTCAAATCTATGATTGAAGTACCTGCATACATTCACTGGATCCAAAGAACACAGTTCGCCAGGTGTCTTGAATTCAATGTTTTCAATATTTCCATTTGCCTCTCGTAGAAATTCAAGTAAGTCTTCCCAGCCATACTCGGCACAGCTCAGAGTGAGGAACCATGTTGGAGTTCCTAAGTTCCTCAGCATACATTTTAAATCACCATGACGACGGTACCAGTACTCATTAGTACCACGCTGACACGCCATGAGATTAATTAAGTGAGAATCCAAAATACTGTCTTGGACATTGACTTTATGCATAAAGTCACTTGCCGAGATGTTTCGCATCTGTATACCACTTTTTAAAATGTGGTTCACTGCATATGACAGTCCTGACAGATCGCTTTCAAACAAGAGATGAAACAAATAGGGAATGCATTGACGAAACCTAGGATCTTCTGCATACAATCGTAAAGTCCGGTATTCAGACGCAGGAATTTGATGAGGTCGCTCATCATATCTTCCTCCTTGACCTGTGGGAAATAGCTGTGGGAAACACCGAGCTTCCAAACTTTCCTCCCAAACACTAATGGGACTCCCTTTGGCTTGTTTCATTTGAAACAACTCAATTGCATTCCCCATGACTTCCTTGGAATGCAAAGGATGAACACTATAATGTTCATATATTTCTTCACTATTAGACACCTCTACTTTCTCAATTTGGCCAGCACACAAAACGCTATCCTCTTCATCACTTACTTCCGCTTCTGCAACATATACATTCTTATAGTACTTATTATTTTTCTTCAAATACAAAGTTGCATTTTTCACTTTCCTAACATCCACTAAATCTTGCCATATTTTCTTATTCTTTGTCGGAACCCCATTAACCAAGATAACCAGAGGTTCCTCTTCCACTTTCTCAACTCCAATTGTATTAATGTTTTTGTTCAAATCTAGAGGCAAATAAACAACTCTTCCCTTTAATCCTCTCTGTAAATCTGCTGGAGGCAACTTCCCTGTCTTTGGCTCCATTCTTACAATAGCCTGAAAGGGATAGATACTTTGAATCAAAATAGATTCATAAGTATTTAAATCCTTCAATTCTGAAGGAATCTCAACCAATTCCAGATTATTATGAACCGCCCTAGCAGGCATCTGGTTTTGATTTAATTTATTACAACAATAAGTACACACACGTTGGTCCACTCCCAAATCAAAACAATTTTCTACCATCAAGTATGTGGCAAAATCCTTCCATTCACTATTATTTTCCCTTTCACTTTTTGCATATAAATCCACTAACTTAGTCTGATTCTTATAATAAGTGCGTCGACAACATACACAAGTGAAATTAGGCCTCTCACTTGATTTCATCTGAAACGTGGCAATTTCCTTCTGAAAATAATCTGTACTGGAAACCTGTACGTTATCTTCAACTCTACTTCAGGGTCAATTTGAACATTCTCATCTTTACTACCAAAGTAACAAAACTCAATTTCTTCACAAATATTCTTCACATCTATTTCAGAACCATGCAAAAGAGCAGCACATAATTGTTTAAGCATAATTGCTGGACTCTTAGCATAATACAACATTCTCACTAATTTTCTCACTTTATTATGATGCACTGCTAGCATCCTGAAATGATGAAAAACACTCTGGCATACTCTCCTGGAAAGACAAGCCAGTGAATGACCACGCAAACCTGTCATTTGTCTCACTCTGCAAGGATCTAAATCTTGCAACAACTTCATTTTCTGCTTCAAACTTTTCTTATTAAATGTCCGTATAAAATCACAAAGCAAATTGATGGAAACCTGTCGCACACTGCAAATAGAACTACACTTCCAAATGTACACAGGACCCTTAGGACGTCTTCCTAAAACCTCATCACTTAGCGCCTCTTCTGTCTCTGTTGTCACAAGTTGTTCTTTTTCAACTGGACAACCATCCTTCACTTCATAAGCTCGACCACTGGTGTCAACTGCAAACACCAAATCATTATCCTGAAAATAACTCTCCTCATTAAAAAATGCCTCACAACTTGAACTATGCATCCATTCTCCGGAAAAAACTTCACAAAAGTTAGTACGATTTACTACTCTCTTCCATCTACTTTTTGTTTTGAAATCAGAAATTACCTTGCTTAGTTTCCTAATTCTATTGATTACCAAAATAAACAACTTTCGCTTAATTTCAAAAGCATGATCAATAATTTTCTCTACATTTTTCTTCTTCTTATAAAATGCCGCTTTCTGTTGGCCTTTTTTTTAAATATTTTTCAATAAATTAACTATTATCCTGTTACGGAACATTCGATTTCGAATGTCCTAAACTGTTGTTTCCTTCTACTATCATGCACAGAGTTATCTCTTCCTCTACCAGTAACATTTGTGATGGGTCTCTCCTTTCCATTTAAATTGCTTTTCTTTTTGTGGACTGAAACATTTTTTGGAGAAAAACTTTTTTTACTACAAATATTTCTTAAGAATGATTTCGTGCTCTTACCCGGACCTTTCTTGGTGTTTTGACAAGTATTTGGGGAAGAGGACTGCTGCAATAAAACATCATCCTGCTGTCTTTGACGTTTTCTAGCCTTTCTAATTCTATTTTTTGTAGGCATTTTCCAAAATATGAAAGAATCTGCAGTTGAATCTGTGGAAAAATATAATAAAAAATGTTATTAACCACTATTACCAAACAGTAAATGAATAACAGTCATCTAAAACTTAATGCCCTACTAATTATTTAACATAGCAAATGTTTTCCACCAGCACTGCATCACAAAAATTACACTCAATGGTACAAAACAGGCATAGAACAATCATAAATCACTCCCTAATATTTTAAATGATTAATTCAGGATGACGATAAAATGTAGCCTATCTAAAGGTTTGTTTAGGCCCAGATCTTTAGACTGGGGTGAATGTGTGTCATTGATCCACATTCAGTCCATCACCTGTTTTGTTTATTTGAGGTGAGGCCAACACATGGTTGCAGATAAGATTTTCACTGAAAAAAACCAAGGTAAAAAAACATGTGAAGGCCTACCAATGAAGTAAATCATTAAATGAAAACCAATACATTTCTGGAAATATGCACTGCTAGTGCTTCATAAGTTGTTTTGGGTCATATTTATAAGGCATTTGAGTGTCTATTATGCTATTTTACGTTCTTCATGGTGCAAATTTCTTGTAAATACGCTCCCACCTGCGGTTGGCAAATTTAGATTTTGATTATAGGAGTTACATAGGCATGTTAATAATTTCCCAAAAATGGTGTATGACCCCAAACAACCTTTGAAGCAAATGCTCTTAGCCATGTTATCCACCTCCCATTGGATAACATGGCTAAGAACTGCTCGCAAATGCGGAAGAAAACGGCCGCAATGCATGAATATCGCTGAAAAGTCAGCGATATTCATGCATTTTCCAGCAAATGCTCTTAGCCATGTTATCCACTTCCTATTAAATAACATGGCTAAGAACTGCTCAAGGCCCCATGAGGAACGCTTTCCATTTAAAAAGGTAAACATAACATCAAAGACACTAAAATGCCTTCTAAATATGACCCCAAACAACCTATGAAGCTCTAACAGTACATATCCAGAAATTTAATTGATTTCAAAATTCGTTTTTAAACACAGCATATAAATCAATTGTATACCTGCATTCATGAAGAAATGACTAAAAATGTCCTTGAGACACATGAAAGTGTTTTCTGGAATACCCTAGCACCATTTTTGGGACACTATTAACATGGCTAGGTAACTCCCATAATCAAAATCTAAATTTGCCAAGCGCAAGTGGGAGCGTATTTACAAGACACTTGCCCCATGAGGAACGCTTTCCATTTAAAAAGGTAAACATAACATCAAAGACACTAAAATGCCTTCTAAATATGACCCCAAACAACCTATGAAGCTCTAACAGTACATATCAAGAAATGTAATTGTTTATCGCAAATGCAATTAAAAACGGCCGCAATGCATGAATATCGCTGAAAAGTCAGCGATATTCATGCATTTTCCAGCAAATGCTCTTAGCCATGTTATCCACTTCCTATTAAATAACATGGCTAAGAACTGCTCAGGGCCCCATGAGGAACGCTTTCCATTTAAAAAGGTAAACATAACATCAAAGACACTAAAATGCCTTCTAAATATGACCCCAAACAACCTATGAAGCTCTAACAGTACATATCCAGAAATTTAATTGATTTCAAAATTCGTTTTTAAACACAGCATATAAATCAATTGTATACCTGCATTCATGAAGAAATGACTAAAAATGTCCTTGAGACACATGAAAGTGTTTTCTGGAATACCCTAGCACCATTTTTGGGACACTATTAACATGGCTAGGTAACTCCCATAATCAAAATCTAAATTTGCCAAGCGCAAGTGGGAGCGTATTTACAAGACACTTGCCCCATGAGGAACGCTTTCCATTTAAAAAGGTAAACATAACATCAAAGACACTAAAATGCCTTCTAAATATGACCCCAAACAACCTATGAAGCTCTAACAGTACATATCAAGAAATGTAATTGTTTATCGCAAATGCGATTAAAAACGGCCGCAATGCATGAATATCGCTGAAAAGTCAACGATATTCATGAATTATCCAGCAAATGCTCTTAGCCATGTTATCCACCTCCCATTGGATAACATGGCTAAGAACTGCTCGCAAATGCGAAAAAAAACGGCCGCAATGCATGAATATCGCTGAAAAGTCAGCGATATTCATGCATTTTCCAGCAAATGCTCTTAGCCATGTTATCCACTTCCCATTAAATAACATGGCTAAGAACTGCTCAGGGCCCCATGAGGAACGCTTTCCATTTAAAAAGGTAAACATAACATCAAAGACACTAAAATGCCTTCTAAATATGACCCCAAACAACCTATGAAGCTCTAACAGTACATATCCAGAAATGTAATTGATTTCAAAATTCGTTTTTAAACACAGCATATAAATCAATTGTATACCTGCATTCATGAAGAAATGACTAAAAATGTCCTTGAGACACATGAAAGTGTTTTCTGGAATGCCCTAGCACCATTTTTGGGACACTAATAACATGACTAGGTAACTCCCATAATCAAAATCTAAATTTGCCAAGCGCAAGTGGGAGCGTATTTACAAGACACTTGCCCCATGAGGAACGCTTTCCATTTAAAAAGGTAAACATAACATCAAAGACACTAAAATACCTTCTAAATATGACCCCAAACAACCTATGAAGCTCTAACAGTACATATCAAGAAATGTAATTGATTTGAAAATTCGTTTTTAAACACAGCATATAAATCAATTGTATACCTGTATTCAAGAGGAAAGGACTGAAAATGTCCTAGAGACACAGAAAAGCGTTTTCTTGAATGCCCTACCACCATTGTTTGGACATTATTAACATGGCTATGTAACTCCCATTATCAAAATCTAAATTTGCAAAGCACAAGTGGGAGCGTATTTACAAGACACTTGGCCCATGAGGAACACTTTCCATTTTAAAAGGAAAAGATAACATCAAAGACACTCAAATGCCTTATAAATATGGCTCAAAACAACCTATGAAGCTCTAGCAGTACATATCCAGAAATGTAATTGATTTCTAAAATCGTTTTTAAAAACAACATATCTGTTTCAGCTTACATAACAGACCATGGAATGGGCTCCATGTACCACAATAACTTGTGTTACTGCATGCCAGAATGCTACACCGAATATGCAATTACAATTTCTCAAAGAAACTAATTCTATTAGTATATCACTAGAGACAAAACCACATTTTAAAAACACAGCTTTCTTCATCATTTTCTCCTTAAATCATACTATTCTCTATCTAAATTAAATAAATCTTTTCTCACCTTAGCAAATATTTTTTGAGTTTTGAAAACAGTCTCAGAAATAAACCAAATTGTCTTCAGCAGAAGAAAAAGGATGCACTCCAAAGGCTGCAGCTATTGAAAGCACAGAAATACAGATATTCATTTCACATATCTCTCATATTAGCCAATCATAACTCTTCCCTCACTTTTTTCAAATCAAAACCCTTCCCCCCTCTGCCCTCTCTGCCTTTTTTCCATAGCAACCACCTCCTGGAAGACCTCTCATGTTTGCAAATTCACACAACAATGTTTCAATTGAACTCTGAACTCTCAGTGCACCTGCGTATCCAGTGCAATCTTTCATTAAATGTTTCTTCCTTGACCATTCAAATTACATGTTTCAAAGAACACATCCATGCACCCTAACTTTCTGTTTTCAGAAATGGAAATGCACCAATCACTGCTAATGATTCATTAGCATTGCAAATCCACACTTTTTTTCTTTAGAAACTCCTACTGTTTCAACTGCCCTTTCATTACCACACTTCATCTGACTGCAGAACAACCTTCGCCCACCATGTTTAAGGTCTGGATTGTTGGACATAGTTACATCCACTGGGCTCAAAGGTATGCTGAGAACAGAAATTTACCTAACCTCAATTTACAAGATGTGGAAATTAAGTGGTTGGGCCAAAGAGGATTAAAATGTCACCAATTGATACCATTGGTGAAAACCTTTATGCATTTGCCAAAACCTGACCTGTTAATAGTGCACTGTGGAGGTAATGATTTGGGCACTTTGACAGGGGTAGGTCTGGAAATGCTTTTAAAGGACACCTTTGAGCAATTAATGGCACTTTTTCCTCAAACTGCCTTGGTATATTCCAATATATGCCAAAGACAGAAATGGAGGTGGTCCAACCAATTTTCTCCACAAATTGAGAAAGCGAGGAAGCATGTAAACAAATCTGTTTCAGCTTTCATGAGAGACCATGGAATGGGCTCTCTGTACAACAATAACTTGCGTTACTACATGCAAGATATCTACAGAGGAGATGGAGTTCACTTCTCAGATGAGGGCAACAGAATTTTCATTCTGAATTTAAGACTGTGCATTGGTACCTACTTATAAGTACCTAAATGTACCATAAACCCAAAAGCTCTTCTCAGAGCTACCCTTCATCTGATCACACACTTTTATTATTTTTTTTCTAACTTTTTTTCTGTAATTTTCAACAAACTACGCTCAAAGAGCGCTATCCGGTACGCGAACTGGAAGCTAACCGCGCAAAATTTCAAAAAAAAAGTTTTTTCTTCGCACATATAGTCCTCCTCAGCCACCCTCAGAAAACATAGGGGGGCAAAATACTTGTACCATGCCCCCTTCTACCCATTCAGAACATTATTTACCCTCCATTTTATACCTTGATTCGACCGAAACACAAAATGGTGGACTCCCGTTACGCTCCTAGTTCGCGGTCCAAAAAAAAGGTGGGAAAGTAATTTACAGAAAAACGACTAGAGACACTCTCACCAAATATAAATTAGCTCATACTACATAACAATCCCTTTCATTCTCACAAATTTGATTGAAATTTCATTTAGCCATTTAGCCTGTAGACCTCTCCAAGTACCGTGAGGTAAATTACTTCACAAAACACATCTGAACTGTTGGAATTGACAACCAATGAAAATGTTACTTTCATTTTCTACTTATATTACCTGACATTTGATTGGTTATATACCTGTATATATATAAAGGAAGAGAAGGAAACACAGCCATTTTGACTACTACTTCTTGTTGTACCTCACATTTCAATAGCTTCAAAAAACTTCAACTTCTTTGTGAAGGTAAGTTATAATTTTTAAAAATGAAATATATTGTGCACTTTAACTTAATATAGTAGACTTTTTCTGCTAGATATACACTATCCCTCTGTAGTAGTAATGTATTTAGATAGACTTCTCTGTTATAGTTATGAATGGAGTAAGGCTTGTCTTGGTTAAATCACATACACTTTTTTATAGTCCTATTTCCACTCTGATACTATACACTGCCCAAAGATAAATTCACTGATAAAAACTGCCTATCTAAAATTAATCCCAACAGTGCCCTATCTCTACTAATATATATTTTTTTAATCCAAATTTCAGGCAAAATGGAAGGCGAGCAGCAAGTTTCTTTTGAGATGGACCTGCAAGAGAGCAGCCAGGAATTGATTGAACAAATTGACATGGAATTTATGGATGAAAGCTTGGATAATGAACTGCTGCAATGTGTCCAAGCAGTAGATGCCCTCCTTGCAAATGAGGACATTTTACAACCTCACAGATTGCAAAGAATATTTCAAGAAAATAATGACATTTCAGACACTGAAATGTTAGAAAGTTTAATAAATTATGAAAAACAATCAAAATAAAAAAAAACTTAAAAAAAAAGAAAACAAAATAAAACAACAAAAACAACAAACAATTAACATACAGTATTTGAAAAGTGTATCATTCTATTATCCTTATAGTACGCTGCCTAGAACGCTTTCCGGTTCGCGTACTAGGCGCTAACCACGCAAAAAAAAAAAAAAAATTCTTTTTTTGACCCTCCTGGGCCCTTTTAAAACCTCCACATAAAACCTAGGGGGTCAATGAGGATCTACTATGCCCCCTTATGGTAATTTCCCCCTTTGTTTTGGCCTCCTCTTGTCTCTCGATCCTACCGAGAGACAAGATGGCGGCTGCACCGGACTGTTTAGAATGTTGACAGACACCGAAGAGCCAATCAGCTTTCCGTGCGCAAAGTTCCGTAACGCGAAAAGTACGCGAACCGGATCGCTGCCCGGAGCGCTGTTACAGATATATATCTTGATTTAAACGTTAATTTCTCAAAATCCACTGAAGCACATATATTGAGACCTAGCAAAGGCACATCGGGCTAACAGTCCCTACAATTTTGCCAAGTTTCGTGGAAATCCATTCAGCCGTTTGGGCTAAAAGTGAGTCCAACCGCCCTATGGAAATTAACATGGGAAAAACGCGTTTTGGGACCCCCCTTTTTTCTCGGCCCCCCCTTGACGACCCCCCCCCCAAATTTTCAGGGGCTGCTCAGAAACAAAATGTGCCATTTTCCTGAAAATTTCAGCCAATTCCGTCCACAAACACCAAAGTTATTAGACATAGAATTTTCAGAAATCCCATAGGGAAAAAATCCTAACTATATATACCTACTGGCGACCGCCAGTAGGTAATATATATATATATATATATATATATTACCTACTGGCGATAGCCAGTAGGTATATATAGTTAGGATTTTTTCTCTATGGAACTTTTGAAAATTCTATGCCTAATAACTTTGGCGTTTGTTGACGGAATCGGCTGAAATTTTCAGGAAAATGGCACATTTTGTTTCTGAGCAGCCCCTGAAAATTTGGTGGGGTTTCGTCAAGGGGGGGCTGAGAAAAAAGGGGGGTCCCAAAACGCGTTTTTTGCATTGAGTTTTCCATAGGGCGGTTGGACTCACTTTTAGCTCGAACGGCTGAATGGATTTGCACGAAACTTGGCAAAATTGTAGGGACTGTTAGCCCGATGTGCCTTTGCTAGGTCTCAATATATGTGCTTCAGTGGATTTTGAGAAATTAACGTTTAAAACAAGATATATATCTGTAACAGCGCTCCGGGCAGCTCTCCGGTTCGCGAACTTTTCGCGTATCGGAACTTTGCGAAGCGAAGCTGATTGGCTCTCCGGTGTCTGTCAACATTCTAAACAGTCCGGAGCGGCCGCCATCTTGTCTCTCGGTAGGATCGAGAGACAAGAGGAGGCCAAAACAAAGGGGGAAATGAAGGAAAGGGGGCAAGGTAGACCCCTTCTGACCCCCTAGGATTGATGAGGGGGATATTATAGAGCCACGCCGGGCCCAAAAAAAAAAAAAAAAAATCCGATTTTTTTCGCCGTAGAGACGCGTCTTGGTTCGCGAACCGGGCAGCTAACCGGGCAGCTAACCGGGAAGCTAACCGTCAGTGTAACCCAAAAAAAAAAAAAAAAATTCCGATTTTTTCGCCGTAGAGACGCGTCTTGGTTCGCGAACAGGGCAGCTAACCGGGCAGCTAACCGGGAAGCTAACCGGCAGTGTAACCCAAAAAAAAAAAAAAAAAATCAGATTTTTTCGCCGTAGAGACGCGTCTTGGTACGCGAACCGGGCAGCTAACCGGGCAGCTAACCGGGAAGCTAACCGGCAGTGTAACGGGAGTCTGAGGAGTAGCTGATTGGCTGTCAATATTGTAAACAGTCCGGAGCGGCCGCCATCTTGTCTCTCGGTAGGATCGAGAGACAAGAGGAGGCCAAAACAAAGGGGGAAATGAAGGAAAGAGGGCAAGGTAGACCCCTTCTGACCCCCTAGGATTGATGAGGGGGATATTATAAAGCCACGTGGGGCCAAAAAAAAACAAACAAAAAAATCAGATTTTTTCGCCGTAGAGACGCGTCTTCGTAAGCGAACTGGGCAGCTAACCGGGCAGCTACCGGGAAGCTAATCGGCAGTGTAACGAGAGTCTGAGGAGAAGCTGATTGGCTGTTATCATTGTAAACAGTCTGGAGCGGCCGCCATCTCTTCTCTCTGTGGGATCGAGAGACAAGAGGTGGAAAAAAAAAGGTGTAAATGAATGAAAGGGGTAAGGCAGACCCCTCCTGAACCCCTAGGATTGATGAGGGGGCTATTAAAGTTCCCTGGGGGGTGAAAAAAAAAATTTGCGATTTTTCGCGGTAAAGGTGCTTCCTGGTACGTTAACCGGGCAGCTAACCGGCAGCGTAACGGGAGTCCGACATATTGTGTTTTTTGAACGTTTGTGATATGTGCACGTGTGGATTTTGTCTAATTAAGGTTAAAAAAAAATATATATATCTTTAAGCGTGTTCTGGCGCGCTTACGTTTTGGGTTTGGTTTGCGCTGCAGAGACGATACGTCACGGTTATGCGATGCATCATGAGGCGTCTCACGGGCTACGTGATACGTCACTTAATAAAGAATATATTTTACAGCTATAGATATTAGCTTTTAAAAAACCAATGAAATCACTGATGACATCTCAAATGACATCACTGATGACATCACTGATGACAACACCCAGTGACTGTATGTTTCTGTAAAGTTAAAATATGTCTTACATATTGAAGAATGAGTGGATGTATAAGTGTCTGGATGAAGGATTTAGTAGGTGCATGACTGACTGTATGAGAGAATGATTAAATGTGTCTCACTGAGTGCATGGGTTAGTGATTAAAGTGTCTTAATTTGGCAATCAATATTTATGTTCTTCTGTAAACTGCTGCATGTTTAAATCAGTAGCTATATCAGTAACTATATGGGTTATTGAATGGTTGCCCAAGTATTTGTATGGGAGACTGAGTGTGTGTGTGGGTGGCTGGGAGGTGTATAACTCTGTGCATAGATGTGTGAGCGGTTGATTCCCTAGGTGTATGGGTTCAAAAGTGCATGTAGAAACAGCTGTATGGACAGTTGACTGTGTGCATGAGTATATTGGTGAGTGAATGGATATCTCAGTTCTACATGTCAAAGTAAGTACATATGTAAAACACACTCCATGTGAGAGTTGACATATATAAATAACTGAACATAAGAGTCAGTGAATGTGAGAGTGGCTGTATGAATCATTGTGAACTTGTATCAAGGATTGTATAAGAGAGTAAATATGTGTTAGTATATGTTTGAATAAGTAAGGTGTGTATAACTGTATAGTTAAGGAAATGGAGATGTGATTGATTCTTTGCATGACTGAATAGGTGTGTGAGTAACTCCATGGATGTGTGACAGTCTGTGAGTGCCTGTTTACACTGAGTGTATCAAAGGTTATATTAGAGTCTGAAGATGTATTATCACATAAATGATATCATCAGTGATGTAATCAGTAATGTCAAATGAGATGTCAGTGATGTCATCAGTGATGTCATTTGAGATGTCATCAGTGATGTCATCAGTGATGTCATTTGAGATGTCATCAGTGATGTCATCAGTGATGTCACTGACCATGTCATGAATGATGTAATATGTGACATCATTAGCAGTGGATTGCGGGTCCGCGATATATAGTTAGTGCAACTAACTATATATGGAATTTCAATGGTTTTGTGCAAATAAAATAAGGTTTTTTAAATGCTAATCCCTAACTATATATGGTCTATAACCTATGGTTTTTTCAGTGAATTTTCAAGGTTTTGTAAATGCAAATTCCTAACTATATATGGTCTATAACCTATGGTTTTTTCTGTGAATATATATATATATATATATATATATTACCTACTGGCGGTCGCCAGTAGGTAGTTATAGTTAGGATTTTTTTCAATGTTAAATCTCAAAATTCTATTTGGAATAACTTTGGAGCCGGTTGACGAATCTGCCTGAAAATTTCCACAAAATGGCCTCGTCGAGCTCCGGTCCTTCCCAGAAAGTTTGGGGGGGATTTGTCAAGCGGGGGCCGAGATAAAAGGGGGGTCCCAAAACGCGTTTTCTCCATGTTAATTTCCATAGGGCGGTCGATTTCACTTTTAGCCCGAACGGATGAATGGATTTCCACCAAACTTGGCAAAATTGTAGGGACTGGTAGCCCGATGTGCCTTTGCTATGTCTCAAGATATGTGCTCCAGTAGAATTTGAGTAATTTAAGTTTAAAAAAATATATATATCTGTAAGCGCGCACCGGTGCGCGCACCGGCGAGCGCTCCGGTCGCGCCACGTGAGGTGCGCACTGAAAGCTGATTGGCTGTCGGGTGTCTGAAAACATTCGAAACAGACCGGAGCGGCCGCCATCTTGTGTCTCGGTAAAATCGAGACACAAGAGGTGTCAAAAACAAAGGGGGGAATTGACCATAAGGGGGCAGGGTAGACCCCCCTGACCCCCTAGGTTTAATGTGGGGGCCATAAAAGGGCCCCGCAGGGTCAAAAAAATATATATTTTTTTGATTATCGCGGGGGGCGCGCATGGTACGCGCACCGGGGAGCGCACCGGGGAGCGCACCAGGGAGAAAAGAGAATGGCAGAGTTTTAAAATTTAAGTCATTTTATATAAATGGGAGGTAGTTCTGAAAAGAACTGTTTTTTTATTCTTTTTGTTGTTTTATATAGGTATATATAGTTAGGATTTTTTCTCTATGGGATTTTTGAAAATTCTATGTCTAATAACTTTGGCGTTTGTGGACGGAATTGGCTGAAATTTTCAGGAAAATGGAACATTTTGTTTCTGAGCAGCCCCTGACAATTTGGGGGGGTTTCATCAAGGGGGGGCCAAGAAAAAAGGGGGGTCCCAAAACGCGTTTTTCCATGTTAATTTCCATAGGGCGGTTGGCCTCACTTTTAGTTTGAACGGCTGAATGGATTTGCACGAAACTTGGCAAAATTGTAGGGACTGTTAGCCCGATGTGCCTATGGCTGGGATACCCGCCACCCCCTCTCGACACAATCCCCAAGGATGGGATCTTCCAATTACTGCTCACCGATCATGACCTTACCGCCCGACCAAAATAAATACGACAATTTAACTAAAATTACTAATTACAAAACAACCATAACTATTTCACGTATGATTACTGATCAACACTAGTGCAGAATCACTTTATTCGAAAAAACATACTGTAAATGACCATTCTTTATTGCATACTCAAAATAACACGACAATCATCACAACCTGTAAGAAATAGAGTTACCACATCAAAACTTTATTTAAAACAACTGGCTGTCCTCAGGGGCTGGTGGGTGGGTCAAAATTGGCTCTTCGTTCCGTCTCGAGCTCACGTGCAGCGGGGAGGTGCAGCTTCAGAGCACAGGAACAAGAGGATGCTCTCTTGGCTTGTTGCTCCTTTTATCCGTCTTCGGGCGGGCGTAAACCCGCCTCCGCCTGCCTCCCTGGGCGTGGCCAGCCGCGTCAGTGTCTAGGACAACCCACTCCAGGGCGGGAAAAGGCACGCCCCGGCTACGCCGCTTCGGGCATACCAGCCGAGACTCGCCTACCGCCCAAGATGGCCTCCCGGGGGGATCGGGGTACTCCACCATACGTTCGGGGGGACCGAATGGTCGCCCCTTTCCATATGGCTGGGATACCCGCCACCCCCTCTCGACACAATCCCCAAGGATGGGAAACCGGAAACGGTTCTGAACTTTTGGAAGGCGGGAGGGAGTGACCCTCCCGGCCGTATTTATTAAAATATGAAACAAAATCAAAACATTAAAATAACAGTTTCATATTATGTACAATTTCATTTCGACATTACGATGTTTGGCTAACCTTAACATATTTCTAATACAAAGGTTCTCCTAGCCGAACTAACATCCTACAAAAAATTTACTTGAAATTGTACATCCTAACTTTTAAGGGCCAACGGCAAGGTCGTAACCGGTGTCAGATCCCTAAACCAGAAATACCCCCCCCCACTTGTGAGGGGCGACCGCACAGAGGCGTACCTCAAGTGCATCTACCAATTTCCCTTGACTTGACGGGGGCCCCAATGAACTCGACGCCATTTAAAGGTCGTCCGAGGACTCGTGTGAGGTGTCTAGAAGGTAGCGTAAACCCCCTCCCCACCCCACACAACTTACCACATCTGCCGTCGCAGGTGTCCTGGCCCCGGGAAATTCCCCAGGAGGGGCCCGCAGCCCCTCCTATCCAGGAAGGGGCCTTGACCGCCTTTCCTTTCCTTTCGGCGGCCCATCCTTAGAAGGGACCGCCTCCCCGTTGAGGGGCCAATGGCCACCTCCCCCGAGCGCTCCCATCCGTAATGGGTGACGCCCCCCCATAGGGATCTTCCAATTACTGCTCACCGATCATGACCTTACCGCCACAGGCCGGATAGTTGACCGGCTATCCGGACCCCCCACAACAACTCCTGACTAAAGGTCATGTTTTAAACTCTTTAGCCAAGCTATGAGGTCTCCTATGAGTAACTCATTCCCCACCCGGGACAAATGGACCCCATCTCCCAGGTACATACTGCCCCCCTTAATACAACCATGCGGAATAGAATGCAGTGTACTTGAACGAAACAATCTACCCAATTTGTTATTTACTTTCTTCACTGAGTGATTCAGAGCAGAAACCGAATTCGCCCCCCGCCACACTTTCCGTGGAATCATATGGGACCATGCAATTGTGCACCCTGGAACTCTTCTCGCCAACCAACATACTGTGGAGAGCATCGCCTCGAGAAGAAGTCGTCTACCAGTGGCCACCAAATCGTTGCCCCCAAGATGGACTATGATTATAGACGGCGGTGACCTTGCCCGCCCTAACAAACCCTCAAAAAAGGATTGAAACTGGTCAATACAGAGCCCGCCCCTTCCGTAGAAGGTCACCCTGTACCCGTATTCCCCAGCCATGTGAATCATGTCACCTGCTTTGAATACGTCCGCGGCACGCCTCACGTATGAGTGGCCCACAACCCACACCTCTTTTTCCGCAGCCGGTGATGTCTGACCGCTGGTTCCCAGGTGTCGGGTCGACTGCACAGTCCGCCCGCCTCGTAAGCTTGCGAAACTGTAGACCAAACAAAAACAAGAAGCGTGAGTACATCATTACAGCTTCACAACATGTGCAACCGCACATACTTTTTGTAACAATTTGAGGACCAACGCCCCAAACGTTTCACTTTTTCCACACTCAGACCCCTGGCTGTAGCCTCAGTAGCAGCCCCTATCCGAAAGGAATGGGTCCCGAACTCGCCGGGGTTCAAGCCCGCGGCCGAAATTGACATCGCAAGCACCCGCTGGAACTGAAACCTCGTCAGTGGGGTGGCGTCAGGGTGTCTCAACAAGGTCCCCCCCCATGATGCCGCCCTCTGTGCCAAATATTCCTCTACGCAAACAACAGGGCACATGGGAGATCCGGGAATCCTATGTATGACTATGCAGTCCCCAATTGCACCCTGATCGGTCTTGGACCTGACAAACGAGACAGTCATCGTCTCCACCTTAACCTGAATGTGCTCTCGGCACAGTCCCCCCACCGTATCCTGCTTGTTCTTTGCCACCAGTTCGCTTACCCGCATAGCCCCATGGAATGCTAGCGCAAAAGCGGCTCGGAATAACACTGTTTCATACTGGGATGAACATGTCGCAGGGAGTACAGAAAATAACAGGGCCAACCTATCCAGACCTATCGGGTGTCTCTCATCTACTCTGCGACCCTCCAGGCGTTGCCACCCACGTAGCGCTTTCTGCACCACGAAAGACGCTGTCAGGTCCTGGATCCCATGAGCCCTCGCCATAAAGGAAATGGCGGCCCGATGCCTCTGGGCCGTAGCTACTGATTTGCCTGCCCGATGTAGAGACAGCAAAAATTTTACGACAAGCTCTTCCTGGCCCCAAAGCTCCCCCCTAGCAGAACCCAAAAAGGACCAATAGGAACAAAACGCCCCTTCATATGCCTTCCTTGTCCTGGGTGCTAAACTCTCTCCCACGAGGTTTTGTAGTTCGGGGCACCGAGAGACCAGAGAGCTTCGGGAAAGGGTGCCCCCACCCGGTCCGCTGTGGGCAGAAAACCCCAGAAGGCCTGCATACGGAAACGGGAAAGCGCATCAGCCGCTTGATTCAACACCCCCGGGACATGTCGCGCCCTAAAGAGCACATTCAACTGCATACACAATAACACAATTTCCTTGAGCAGTCTCAGAATCCATTTGCAACGTGCTGCCTGACTATTGATACACTCAACCACGGTCATGTTATCAGACCAGAACACCACAGAGTGATCCCGGAACCCCTCAGGCCATGTTTTCAGGGCCACCAAAATAGGGAAGAGTTCGAGAAAAGCAATGTTACTCGTCAGCCCGCACTCGTGCCACCATGACGGCCATCTTTGAGCCGACCATTGCGTAACGAATATGGCGCCAAAACCTATACTCCCCGCCGAATCTGTCCACAGCCCCAGCTCCTCGGAGGACACCGCCGGTTTGTTCCAGACAATTCGACCATTGAAATCCACCAAGAATGCCAGCCAAATGCGCATGTCCTGGCGAATCTCTGCCGAGAGCCTCGTGCGGTGGTGTCCCTCCTTAAGGCCGACCATGGCTTGTGCAATCGAGCAGGAAAAGGGGCGGGCCATTAGCATTACTCTGAGGGCAAAATTCAACTGGCCCACCGTTTGTTGTAATTGATGCAGGTTTACCTTAGACACTCGAATACATGTTTCAAGGGATGCCCTGAATTTTAACACTTTTTCTTTGGGTAACCGAAAACAACCTTCCTCCGAGTCGAGCTCGATCCCCAGAAACTCGAGTGAAGTCGAGGGACCCACAGTCTTACCTGGTGCCAATGGCACACCAAAATGATTCATTAAGACACAAAATTTGTTTAAAGCCTGTCCACATTCTGGATCCCCGGCTGCCCCCAGGAACAGAAAGTCATCGAGATAATGCATAACATGCTGAAAACCCGTTTTTCTTGTAAATACCCATTGTAGAAAACAACTGAACTTTTCAAAATAAGCACAAGATATAGAGCATCCCATTGGCATACATCTATCCATATAATAGCGACCCTGAAACATGAAACCAAGAAGACGCTGATCGTCTGGGTGTACCGGGAGCAACCGGAACGCTGACTCGATGTCTGATTTTGCCATCAGCGCCCCGGGCCCCAGGCGATTCAACATGGCGACGGCCTCATCGAAAGATGCGTACCGCACCGAACACACTTCCGGGTCTATCGCATCATTCACGGAAAGACCTTGTGGGGCTGACAAGTTATGTATTAGCCTAAACTGACCCGGGTCCTTCTTGGGGACCACCCCTAATGGGGAACAAACAAAGTTAGCAACCGGTGGAAAATCGAATGGACCGGCAACACGCCCTCGAGTCACCTCTTTCCCAACCTTTACCCGTACCACCGGCGTATGCTGCAGGACCGACAGTTGGTTCTTACAACTTGCTTCACCCCGAAAATCCCCCACTGGAATGCGGAAACCATATGAAAAACCGTCTCGCAACACCCCAGCGGAGACATGATCTGGGTATTCGTTGAGCCAAGGAATCATTGCCATGGTATCAATCGGGGTAGGTAAAGGCGCCCCTCGGACTATTTTAGACCTGTTTGGCGCTTCCCCTACCACCGTTATCACCCGTTTTGGCTCTGCACATGGTCTCAGGATGGGAGGACTGTCCACACCCCCCACATTCATGTCTAAACTTGCATGACCCCTGGGGCCTCGTACATTTTCCCCTGTTAAATTTCCAACAAATCCCCCTTTTACCTGCGTTGCCACTCGACTTCGAGTGGTGCTCGTTACCTGCACCCGTCCGAAAGGGTGTCCCAGAGGATTGGCGGGAAGACTCACCCCCGTTACTCCCCGACAATGGTACTTTTAACATGCCTGAATTCTCCATTTTTTGCCAAGAAATGGAGTCATAACAATCCCATGTTAGAGCTGGGTCGTGCTCCTTAGCCTTCCTAAAAATATTGTCATAACAAAACCACTGATTGCCCTCGTATGCTAGAGAATACTCCATGATACGTGTCTGGTAAATAGGCAACTCCGTCAACAATTCAGGCCTTCGCTCACCCATAATGGAGGTAAAAATGCCAAACGCTCTGCCCCAAGTACCTATGTTTTCGTCGACCTTAAAGGCGGCCATTTTTGCGCGCCAAACACTCGGATGCATAAGCTCTTTTTGGCCCTTCACATGCTCCATCTCGTAATGGTCAGTAAGCAAAGAAAACATGTTCACATACTTATCGGCCCAAATCTTTTCCTTAATTTCACGTGGAACATGCTGGGCAACTTTCTCCCTTCGTGAGGGTACATACCCCTCCCCCGCAATCGGCAGTAGCCGCTTACCTGAACTAGGTGCTGTACTTGCTGCCGAACTCGCGCCTGCTGCAATCTCAGCCACCGGAACCTGTGGGGGAACAGAAGATGGTGCCTTCGCAGCCTCTCTAGGTTCCCGCAGTTGTCTCATTACTGCCCTGGCGTCGTCAGCCGTGGTGCCCTCACTATCTTATCCCAACCACGCTGCCAGTTGTGCCGCTAACTCTGTTCACGGGGGTGACTACCCCGGGGATCGGATGCCCCTCCTTCGGAACCGGGATAGGCTCCTCTATCGGTGTATTGGGAACCGGGGCCTCCCCCCCAGGTGCCCCCCTCTTGGACCTCTTGCCTCTCCCGCTAGGGACTACTCCCGGCAATGCTGGTCCGACGATTCGCTTCGGTCCTCCCTCCCCGTTCTTTACCGCCATCTGCTTCTTCAACTCGGCTACCTCCTTTATGAGCATGCGGAGCATCTGATCGGTCCCGACCCGCTTTCCGACCTTCTTGCCCGGCATTCTCACACGAAGATATCTGTAAAACAAAAACAAAATTACAACGCTCAAAATTGGCTCTTCGTTCCGTCTCGAGCTCACGTGCAGCGGGGAGGTGCAGCTTCAGAGCACAGGAACAAGAGGATGCTTTCTTGGCTTGTTGCTCCTTTTATCCGTCTTCGGGCGGGCGTAAACCCGCCTCCGCCTGCCTCCCTGGGCGTGGCCGGCCGCGTCAGTGTCTAGGACAACCCACTCCAGGGCGGGAAAAGGCACGCCCCGGCTACGCCGCTTCGGGCATACCAGCCGAGACTCGCCTCCCGCCCAAGATGGCCTCCCGGGGGGATCGAGGTACTCCACCATACGTTCGGGGGGACCGAATGGTCGCCCCTTTCCATTTGCTAGGTCTCAATATATGTGCTCCAGTGGATTTTGAGTAATTTAGGTTCAAAAAAAGATATATATCTGGGCGAAGCCTAACCACACATCTGATCTGATTGGCTGTCAGCACTTCATCCAAGAAGTGTTGGCAGCCATCTTGGGACCAATATACATGATAGCACCTCATTAAAAAGCAATGTAGTTAATAGAGGGTTTTAGGACTTTAGTTACATTATAAATCATTTGTTGATGGTACCATACTCGTTTTAGGAATTGTGGTGGGTTCTAAGGTGATTTTACCATATGAAAAAACCTTCTGCTGTGATATCATGAATATTGTTTGAAAGAAAACTAATATCTCATGATTTTCCCACAGTGGTTTGGAAGGGGATCTATAAGCTAAACTGAAAGCATATTTTCTGTAAATTCACATTATCTTTCTCAGTCATGTGAAAATGAAGTCTGACATTCTCAGTAAAACATGTACATCCAACAAGGACAGAGACTGTCAGTTGATTCCTTTGTGTTCTACTGCAGCCTCCTAGAGTGTTCTAAAGAACAACTAGAGCGCTAACAGTCCTACTTATTACAAAGGTATGGCACACCTGAAGCCATCTTGATTGGAATAAAGTGATAACTCTTAAAACATTTAATTTAAAAAGGAACAAAATGAGGGGGTATATTATGCAATAGAAGGTATTATTAGTGCTGCAGAATGAAAAATTAGGGCACATTTTGAGTGACTTCTCAAATCCTATTCTATTTCATTAAAACATTCTGACATGCAGTCTCCCAAAATGGCCACCAGAGACAAAAGAGCCCAAATGTCGCCCAAATATCTCCCAGATGTAGCCCAAGTATAGCCCAATGACAGAATGTCCCAGAGTGTTCTAAAGAACAACTAGAGCGCTAACAGTCCTACTTATTACAAAGGTATGGCACACCTGAAGCCATCTTGATTGGAATAAAGTGGTAACTCTTAAAACATTTAATTTAAAAAGAAACAACATGAGGGGGTATATTTTGCCATAGAAAGTATGATTAGTGCTGCAGAATGAAAAATTAGGGCACATTTTGAGTGACTTCTCAAATCCTTTTCTATTTCATTAAAACATTCTGACATGCAGTCTCCCAAAATGGCCACCAGAGACAAAAGAGCCCAAATGTAGCCCAAATATCACCCAGATGTAGCCCAAGTATAGCCCAATGACAGAATGTCCCAGAGTGTTCTAAAGAACAACTAGAGTGCTAACAGTCCTACTTATTACAAAGGTATAGCACACCTGGAGCCATCGTGATGGGAATAAAGTGGTAACTCTTAAAACATTTAATTTAAAAAGGAACAAAATGAGGGGGTATATTATGCAATAGAAGGTATTATTAGTGCTGCAGAAAGAAAAAATAGGGCACATTTTGAGTGACTTTTCAAATCCTCTTCTATTTCATTAAAAAATTCTGACATGCAGTCTCCCAAAATGGCCACCAGAGACAAAAGAGCCCAAATGTAGCCCAAATATCACCCAGATGTAGCCCAAGTATAGCCCAATGACAGAATGTCCCAGAGTGTTCTAAAGAACAACTAGAGCGCTAACAGTCCTACTTATTACAAAGGTATGGCACACCTGAAGCCATCTTGATTGGAATAAAGTGGTAACTCTTAAAACATTTAATTTAAAAAGGAACAACATGAGGGGGAATATTTTGCCATATGAATTATGATTAGTGCTGCAGAAAGAAAAATTATGGCACATTTTGAGTGACTTCTCAAACCCTGTTCAATTTCATTGAAAAATTCTGACATACAGTCTCCCAAGATGGCCACCAGAGACAAAAGAGCCTAAATGTAGCCCAAATATCACCCAGATGTACCCCAAGTATAGCCCAATGACAGAATGTCTCAGAGTGTTCTAAAGAACAACTAGAGCACTAACAGTCTTACTTATGACAAAAGTATGGCACACCAGAAGCCATCTTGATTGGAATGAAGTGGTAAGTCTGAAAACACTCAATTTAAAAAGGAACAACATGAGGGGGTTAATTTTGCCATAGAAAGTATGATTAGTGCTTCAGAAAGAAAAATTAGGGATCATTTTGAGTGACTTCTCAAATCCTCTTCTATTTCATTAAAAAAATTCTGACATGCAGACTGAAACATGCACTTTGAATACCAGCAGCAGACGTCCCTGGTGAGCAGTAGCTTTACTACAGTGATCTAATGTGCAACTAGAGTGCTAACATTCAGAATTTATGGCAAATGTGTGACACATCTGAATGCCTTCTTGATGGAACCAAAGTAAACAAGCATTGAAAATGCAATAGATCTCGCCCTCGTTTAAGTTAAAGCCATTCTGTTTGTAATGAGGTGGCTTTTTAGCTTTGCTTTTATTAGTGATTTTTCAACTTTCATGTAAAAACCATGCATCTGTATGCATATAAGTATATGTATGCATGCATTTATGTTTGTATTTATATAGATATACAGATGATATATGTTTATATATGTATGTATATATATATATATTCACTGAAAAAACCATAGGCTATAGACCATATATAGTTAGGAATTAGCATTTACAAAACCTTGAAAATTCACTGACAAAAACATAGGTTATAGACCATATATAGTTAGGAATTAGCATTTACAAAACCTTGAAAATTCACTGAAAAAACCATAGGTTATAGACCATATATAGTTAGGAATTCGCATTTACAAAACCTTATTTTACTCACACAAAACCATTGAAATTCCATATATAGTTAGTTGCACTAACTATATATCGCGCACCCGCAATCCACTGCTGATGATGTCACATATTACATCATTCATGACATGGTCAGTGACATCACTGATGACATCACTGATGACATCTCAAATGACATCACTGATGACATCTCAAATGGCATCACTGATGACATCACTGATGACATCTCATTTGACATTACTGATCACATCACTGATGATATCATTCATGTGATAATACGATGAACCTCTTCAGACTCTAATATAACCTTAGATACAATCAGTGTAAACAGACACTCACGGACTGTCACTCATCCATGGAGTTACTCACACACCTAGTCAGTCATGCAAAGAATCAATCACACCTCCATTTCCTCAACTATACAGTTATACAAACTTTACTTATTCAAACATATACTAACACATATTTACTCTCTTATACAATCCCTGATACAAGTTCACAATGATCCATACAGCCACTCACACATTCACTGGCTCTTATGCACAGTTATTTATATATGTCAACTCTCACATGTACTGTGTTTTACATATGTACTTACTTTGACATGTAGCACTGAGATATCCATTCACTCACCAATACACTCATGCACACAGTCAACCGCCCATACAGCTGTTTCCACATGCACTTTTGAAACCATACATCAAGCGAATCAACTGCTCACACATCTATGCACAGAGTCATACACCTCCCAGCCACCCACACACACACTCAGTCTCCCATACAAATACTTGGGCAACCAATCAATAACCCATATAGTTACTCATATAGCTACTTATCAACACATGCAACAGTTTACAGAACAACAGACATAATGATGCACAAATTAAGACAGTTTAGTCACTAACCCATGCACTCAGTGAGACACATTTAATCACTCACTCATACAGTCAGTCATGCACCTACTAAATCCTTCATCCAGACACTTATACATCCACTCATTCTTCAATATGTAAGACATATTTTAACTTTACAGAAACATACAGTCACTGGATGTTGTCATCAGTGATGTCATCAGTAATGTCATTTGAGATGTCATCAGTGATGTCATCAGTGATGTCACTGACCATGTCATGAATGATGTAATATGTGACATCATCAGCAGTGGATTGCGGGTGCGCGATATATAGTTAGTGCAACTAACTATATATGGAATTTCAATGGTTTTGTGTGAGTAAAATAAGGTTTTGTAAATGCGAATTCCTAACTATATATGGTCTATAACCTATGGTTTTTTCAGTGAATTATATATATATATATATATATATATATATATATATATATATATATATATATATATATATATATATTTTTTTTTTTTTTTTATTTTAATCTGTTTTATTTTAATTTCGAGGGGGCCCACCCCTCGTTTTACCCCCGAGATCACCGACACGGCTCGAGCCGCCTCAAGATGGCCGCCGCCGCCTGGTTGTGGGCGGGGCCGGGAGGACTTAGTTTCCGCTTCCTCCTGCCTGGGGGAAGCCTTTGATGTGTCCTGAAAATAGACACAACTCTTTACTCAGTTGGAAAATAGCCTTTATAAAAAAGATCTCGAGGTATATTCCTTTTACTTTTGTTCTCGGGGATGCTTGGCAGCAGTTTTCCATTTTATGGGACCGCGGGTTAATGTATTAGGTTACATAAGTTAATTTCTGCTCATTAAAGTGCTGGTGCGCCTCGGCCCCCCGGGGCGACCTGCACCCGTCACTGGGCGAGGAAGACATTTTTAATAGTCAGTTCTCTCATAATCACTGATATTATCAATGGCCCGTCTGCAACCAGAGGGGCATCTGGAGACGGCTGGGGCCGCAACCCGATTAGAGGCTTTCCCAGAAATAGATAATTCACTTATACACCCCTGCCCCCACCCCCTTCAGCGAGGCTGCTGCTGTTGATCCAGGGGCTACGTCACCCCATTTATAAAATCTAAAAAAACGGCAAATTATGTTTCCGAATAGCGGGTTTTAAATCTATAATTGTACATTTTGGAATTACATGAATTCTGCTGGAAACTGCGGGCCTGATTCACAGAATGAACTTAAGACTCAATCCTAAACTTACTACTATTTTGATATTCACAAAATGCACTTACTACTTTTGGCATTCACAAAATGAACGTTCTACTTTTGGTATTCACAGAAGTTAGGATTTTGTCTTAAGTCTGTCTAAAGTCTGTCTTAAGTTTGTCTTAAGACAAACTTAAGAAAAAATCCTAACTTCTGTGAATACCAAAAGTAGTAAGTTCATTCTGTGAAGGCCAAAAGTAGTAAGTGCATTCTGTGAATACCAAAATAGTACGGCTTGCAGAATCCTCCCTTTTACTAGCGCCGGTAATGAGGGCTTTCGAACAGAAATCTAGTTTCCTGGCATGCTCTCAGACCGCAAGGGACGGGCCTGCTCACTTTTCAGTTTGTTTCTTTTCGACATTTTCGCTAAATTGTCCAGCGAAATAGGGTAAATTTCCGAAAGGTGTTTTTGTTTATTTAACTGAAGAATTGGAAACTTCAGGACCAATGTATTTATAATCGTACAATCCATCACACAAATCAATATGATTCGTAAACCCACTTCTTAAGACATTTTTATTTCTCTGAAATGGATTCCACTGATGCACACTCGTATAACTCTGCAGCGCGTTACATTAGAGCGTGTTTCTCCCCGCACAAACTGTCTTGTAGTTTAGTTTTGCATTGTAACGTCGCTACATTCCCGCAGGTATGTACCCTCAATTGAAGCTGTGCACTGAACATCTGATCTGTACAGACCTTCTCTGACCTCAAGGACGTTTCTTGCAGCTTCGTGTAGACGGAGCCCAATATCCATCAGACTCAACTACATTTTCCGGGTCTGTCTCACGAGAAAAGCAGGGCCATCAATTTGCAGTGCTCTGGCTTGTGTCAGCCGCGGGGAAGCAGTTTTATTTGCACGGCCGTGCGGGCCTGTGGGCGCCGTCTGCAGGAGCCCCGCACAGGCAGCGGTTGTCTGAAGCCCCTACTGCAGGTTGTAGAGCGACCCCGGGGCCTCCCCAGGCCGGTCCTCTAACAATCTGCAAACACCGTATCCTTCCCAGAACCAGCAAGGTAAAGTGCAATACCACAGCGCCTAGCGCTCCCAAGGAACCGCGAGGTGAGCTGTAGAGAACGAAGGACGCAGGGAACAGCGAGGCCGTGTATGCGAGCACCAGGGGCGACAGGGCTGTGAGTAACGTCCAGACTGCTGTACTTGGAGAATAAGTGTTTTTAAAGAGAGAGCCGCCATAACAAAACTAAAATGCGACATGAGATGGCCACGACGCAAAATATACAGATATATCTTCAAACGGAGACTGCGTTTCAGCATTTGTAGTGCGTTAAAGGGTGCACAATTAACGGCATTTATGGCGCAGTTCAAGGACAGCGCCGAGTGAGGAGAGGTAGCCCAGTGGCTACTATTCTCGCATTGTACAGTTAGAGATCTCACAAAACCGTGTGACCTGGGGCAGACTGCTGTGTGGCCCCGCGACCATGTAAAAATTAAAGGCTTGGTTTAGAGTTTAGCCAATGATCTGCCTAGTTATAACTGCATTTGGATATCAGAGACTGTAATAAGGCAGGCAGGTTGCAAACAGAACACATAAACCCCCTGTAATATAAACTACCTAAATATAATCCAGCGGCTGAAGCCGCACTAGTAAGCATTAAATACATCTTTGCAAAGAGCGTGCCCCTTATGTAAAACGTGTAATAGAAGCACCCGTCATGCACAGCGCAGCAGCTACGTATGCACACTTAGGGGGTCATTATGATTGCGGTTTTTCCGCATCCTCTGGGCCGGCGGAAGCCACCGCCGGCCCAGAGGATGCGGAAAAACCGCAGTGGACTGACCAAAGACCCACCGCCACATTAGGATGGCTGGTGGGTCCTGGTTTCCGTCCGCAGCTTTTCCACCGCGGTCGGCTTACAACCGCGGCGGAAAAGCTCTAATATGGTGACGGGGTCTTCCAGACACCGTCCACCATATTAGGATGGCCTGTAAATTATGCTTTTCCGCGGCGGGTTTTCTGCTGTGGAAAAGCATACGGAACTTTACTGCGGGGGCCCGTTGCGGGCCCCCTAGGTGAAGGATGTTGGGGTTTGCACATGGGGGGTACCTATGGTACCCCCCTGCATTTGCATGCAGAAAGCGGCAGACACCGCGCGGTGCCTGCCTCTTACTGCATGCAAATGCAATGCGTGCATTTTTTTAACATTGCAGCGGGTGCAGCTTCAAGCCGCACCCGCCGCAATGTTAAAAATAGAGGATGTGACCGCCAGGGTGGCGGTCACATTCTAATTGCACAGGAGGGAACTCCGCATGCCATGCGGATGTTCCCTCCTGCTCTGGGGTCGCGGACGGACGCAAGTCCGTCCGCGATCCTAATGAGGCCCTAAGTCTTTGAACTTTCAAAAGTAACTGACATACAACAAAATTCAATTCAAAAACTTCTGTAACGAAAGCAAGTATGAGCTGGCATCGCACCCTCTTCATCAAACAATGGAAAGGTGCATGCATGTTTACAGAAATAGAGTGGCAGCCTCATCGAACGTGGACCTATAGAGTATGGTGCTAAAATACAGTCCACGTTTGTAGACATCCCCCTGGCTGCCTTTTCCCAGCCCACTTTGCTGCACACAGTCTGGGGTTGGGTGTCCAACCCTCTCTCTATGTACAGCTTGGAGTTGGCCAAAGGGCATCTCCTGTGACCATGCCCTGTACCTATTCCTCCACAGGCATACAAATCCCTGCCATGTGCAGCTGAAGGCGTGGGTTTCACTGCTGGGCCTGGATGTCTAACTCCCCATGAACAGGTAACATCTTTTTATTATTTTATTTCTTTTCTGGTGCCTGGGATCTTCTGATCCACTGCACATTCACATGAGGGGGGGGCTTTTCTGGGGCCGGCGGAAGATCAGCTTTTATTTTAACCCCAATGTGGGTCCCTTTGGAACCTCACCACACATTGTTTTGGGTGCCAGGTAAGCATGGGCGGATTTTGCGGATCCACGATCCGCGGATTTTGCGGATTTGCGGATCGTGGATCTGCAAAATCCGCGGATTTTGCGGATTTGCGGATCCGCGGATTCGGGGCGGGTCACTGAATTTGAGCATCAACTAGTTCGAGCGACCATGTGTGTGTTACTATGCAATCACCCCGACGGGCGCAGGGGTCCCTTGAGTGAGCTGTCCATCATAGTGGGTGAATGGCCGGCAGACAGTGCAAACCGCGAGTGTGTGGGCGGGGTCAAACGGGCAGGGCTACCATGCGAGTTCACACATGCGGTGTGTATAAAAGGTCTGAGAAAGATCAGTTCAGCAGATGAAGAGAAAGAAACCCGTGGTCACAAGAACAGCACGGGTATTGTGCTCGTGAAAGTCAAGGATGCAAAGGCCTCTATCCAGCATCACAGCTGATTTTCCACGGTAGAGTTAGGAAGAAGGCACACCTGCCTCGACGACGCACAGGAAGGGCATGTTGTAACTATTTTAGGATGGCGCCGGCAAGCTGCCAGCGCCATCCTAAAATACTTACTAAATTAGCTTCAACAGCGAGCACCTGCTTTATTTTATCTATTAGAGCTTCCTGTTGAAGCTAACTAAATAACTATTTTAGGATGGCGCTGGCAGCTTGCCGGCTCCATCCTAAAATAGTTACAAGTTGACATGCCTGCCAGGCTTCAACTTTTGCGGATTTGCGAATTTGCGGTAAATTCGCGGGAGTTCGCGGATCGCGAATTTACCGAAAATTCGCAAAATCCGCGAGCGGAACGGATTTTGCACTCATACTTAGTGCCAGGGTCCCTTAACCTGCCAATTTGTGTGTTGGTTTTACTTAATTCTAGGGCACTGTGACCGACTAACATTGTCAGTTCAGTTCAAAATGCTTTATTCGGTTTGTACAAGTACAACCATATAGCAACATACGTAAATGCAATTTCAAATTCACATTTATGAAGGTTTTAAATGATGAAACAGTTTAAATTATAGCAATATCTATAAACCAAACCCATTTTTCGTTATATTATTATACAAAGCATGTCTCATTTGAGTGCAAGGCTATTCAGTCGCTATAAACATTGTAGCAGCAACTATTATAGTAAGAAAAGTTGGTGCAAAAAACGGTAGTGTAAAGTGCAAAATACCAATCCTATCGTATACATATGGTACTTTCGACAGGTGCAAATATGCAATATAAAGTGCATAGCAAATAAATACATATGTAAACAGTTTGACTCAAGCGGTAAATTACACACAAAATAGTACACATTCATATTATAAAAATCATATTATGATTGATTTCCTTAGTAACATACATTTTAAAATGTAGGTGGCCACATAATAGCACACGTCTGGGGAAGCTAAACTAAACATCAGTTGCATCGCGGCTCTTGTATTGCACATATTATAGTTTAGAAACAATTGCTTCAGATGAAACTTTCTAAAACCAGTATAAAAATTGCAGAATAGTAAGAAGTGGCAGACGCTCTGTTTGGATTTTCCATCACATGGACACAGACATATCCCAGGTTTTTTTGCAGTGGGGAAAGCCACTAGGTGGTGAAATATTCCCAGCCTCAGACGCGCAAGGACAAAGCGATGGGAATTAATACTAACATTGTCAGTTTTGGCCTTGCAGATCCGTGGGGGTCTGAGGATCCTCTCTGAATGTACTGCATTGCTAAAAATCAATTTTCAATAGACACACAGTCCTATCTGTAACTACATAATGGCTACAACCACTGTGTTATATATATATATATATATATATGTATATTCACTGAAAAAACCATAGGTTTTAGGCCTTATATAGTTAGGAATTAGCATTTAAGAAATCTTTGAAATTCACTGAAAAAACCATAGGTTTTAGGCCTTATATAGTTAGGAATTAGCATTTAAAAAACCACCTTTGAAATTCACTGAAAAAACCATAGGTATTAGGCCTTATATAGTTAGGAATTAGCATTTAAAAAACCTTGAAAATTCACTGAAAAAACCATAGGTTTCAGGCCTTATATAGTTAGGAATTAACATATAAAAAACTATTGAAATTCCTCCTATATAGTTAGTTGGACTAACTATATATGGTGCACACGCAATCCACTGCTGATGATGTCACATATTACATCATGCATGACATGGTCAGTGACATCACTGATGACATCACTGATGACATCTCAAATGACATCACTGATGACATCACTGATGACATCACTGATGACATCTCATTTGACATCACTGATGACATCACTGATTACATCATTCATGTGATAATACGATGCACCTCCTTATACTCTAATATAACCTTTGATACACCCAGTGTTAAATACAGACTACCATTCTTGAGTGGATTTTGAGAAATTAACGTTCAAAAAAATATATATATCTGTGACAGCGTCCCGGTTAGCGCCCCGGTTCGCGTACCAGACGCGTAACGGAACTTCGCGAGGAGAAGCGGATTGGCTCTCCGGTGACTGTCAACATTCTAAACAGTCCGGAGCGGCCGCCATCTTGTCTCTCGGTAGGATCAAGAGACAAGAGGTAGAAATAAACGAAGGGGGAAATGAATAAAAGGGGGCAAGGTAGACCCCTCTGGACCCCCTAGGATTGATGTGGGGGCTAATAAAGGGCCCCGCGGGGCAAAAAAATAAAAGTAATTTTTTTTTAGCGGTGGAAGCGCTACCCGGTACGCGAACCGGGTAGCTCACCGGTAGCGTAACGGGAGTCCGCCATCTTGTGTTTCGGACAAATTTAGTCACAAGATGGAGGATAAACAATGTTGGGAACGGGTATAAGGGGGCACGGGAGACATATCCTGGCCCCCTAGGTTTTCTGAGGGTGGCTGAGGAGGCCCATATATGTAAAAAAAAAACTTTTTTCGCACGGTTAGTGCCCGGTCCGCGCACCGGGTAGCGTTTCGGAAAGCGTAACAAGGGGAAAACCAAGGGAAATATTAAAATAATATTTTAGAGTGCTTTGAGGTAGGGTAGCTCTGAATAGAGCTGTTGTGTTGTGTGGGTGATGTAAGTACCAACATGTAGGTACCAATGAAGAGTCTAAAATTCAATGTACACCGTCTGTCTCCTCTGTAGATATTTTGTATGTTCTAATATGGGTTATTTAAATGTGAATGTGTGGAATAGCACTTCATGCTTTAAAGCAATTGTATTTTTGAACTGATTGTTCTTTCCTCTTAGTCCTCCTCTTTGTTTTTTTTTCCCCACACTCTTCTTCAGCATGATAGTTGATAAATTTGTTCCCTCAAAAAATGTATATACATAAAAAAATTATATTAAATACATATAAAATATATTTTTCCTTTAAAAGAAGAATACATTTTACAGCTTTTGATATTTGCTATTAAAAAACATTGAAATTCACTGAAAAAACCATAGGTTATAGACCATATATAGTTAGGAATTAGCATTTACAAAACCTTGAAAATTCACTGAAAAAATAATAGGTTATAGACCATATATAGTTAGGAATTAGCATTTACAAAACCTTATTTTACTCACACAAAACCATTGAAATTTGCATATATAGTTAGTTGCACTAACTATATATCGCGCACCCGCAATCCACTGCTGATCATGTCACATATTGCATCATTCATGACATGGTCAGTGACATCACTGATGACATCACTGATGACATCTTAAATGATATCACTGATGACATCACTAATGACAACATCCAGTGACTGTATGTTTCTGTAAAGTTAAAATATGTATTACATATTGAAGAATGAGTGGATGTATAAGTGTCTGGATGAAGGATTTAGTAGGTGCATGACTGACTGTATGAGTGAGTGATTAAATGTGTCTCACTGAGTGCATGGGTTAGTGACTAAACTGTCTTAATTTCTGCATCATTATGTCTGTTGTTCTGTAAACTGCTGCATGTGTTGATCAGTAGCTATATGAGTAACTATATGGGTTATTGATTGGTTGCCCAAGTATTTGTATGGGAGACTGAGTGTGTGTGTGGGTGGCTGGGAGGTGTATGACTCTGTGCATAGATGTGTGAGCAGTTGATTTACTAGATGTATGGGTTCAAAAGTGCATGTTGAAACAGCAGCATGGGCGGTTGACTATCTGCATGAGTGCATTGGTGAGTAATTGGATTTCTTAGTGCTACATGTCAAAGTAAGTACATATGTAAAACACAGTACATGTGAGAGTTGACATATATAAATAACTGTGCATAAGAGCCAGTGAATGTGTGAGTGGCTGTATGGATCATTGTGAACTTGTATCAGGGATTGTATAATAGAGTAAATATGTGTTAGCATATGTTTGAATAAGTAAGGTGTGTATAACTGTATAGTTGAGGAAATGGAGGTGTGATTGATTCTTTGCATGACTGACTAGGTGTGTGAGTAACTCCATGGATGAGTGACAGTCTGTGAGTGTCTGTTTACACTGAGTGTATCTTAGGTTATATTAGAGTCTGAAGAGGTTCATTGTATTATCACATGAATGATGTCATCAGTGATGTGATCAGTAATGTCAAATGAGATGTCATCAGTGATGTCATTTGAGATGTCATCAGTGATGTCATCAGTGATGTCATTTGAGCTGTCATGAGTGATGTCATCAGTGATGTCATTTGAGATGTCATCAGTGATGTCATCAGTGATGTCACTGACCATGTCATGAATGATGTAATATGTGACATGATCAGCAGTGGATTGCGGGTGCGCGATATATAGTTAGTGCAACTAACTATATATGCGAATTTCAATGGTTTTGTGTGAGTAAAATAAGGTTTTGTAAATGCTAATTCCTAACTATATATGGTCTATAACCTATGGTTTTTTCAGTGAATATATATATATATATATATATATATATGTTCATTGAAAAAACCATGGGTTATAGACCATATATAGTTAGGAATTAGCATTTACAAAACCTTATTTTACTTCCACAAAACCATTGAAATTTCATACATAGTTAGTTGCACTAACTATATATCGCGCACCCGCAATCCACTGCTGATCATGTCACATATTACATCATTCATGACATGGTCAGTGACATCACTGATGACATCACTGATGACATCTCAAATGACATCACTGATGACATCACTTATGACATCACCCAGTGACTGTATGTTTCTGAAAAGTTAAAATATGTCTTACATATTGAAGAATGAGTGGATGTATAAGTCTCTGGTTGAAGGATTTAGTAGGTGCATGGCTGACTGTATGAGTGAGTGATTAAATGTGTCTCACTGAGTGCATGGGTTAGTGTCTAAAGTGTCTTAATTTGTGCATCATTATGTCTGATGTTCTGTAAACTGCTGCTTATGTTGATCATTTGCTTAATGATTAAGTATATTGGTTAATGATAGGTTGCTCAAGTATTTGTTTGAGAGAGTCAGTGTGTCTGTGGGTGGCTGTGAGGTATGTGTCTATGTGCATAGATGAATGAGCAGTTGATTTAGTAGATGTATGGGTTCAAAAGTGCATGTGGAAACATCTGTATGGGCAGTTGACTGTGTGCATGAGTGTATTGGTGAGTGAATGGATATCTCAGTGCTACATGTCAAAGTAAGTACATTTGTAAAACTCAGTACATGTGAGAGTTGACATATATAAATATCTGTGCATAAGAGCCAGTGAATGTATGAGTGGCTGTATGGATCATTGAGATTTTGTATCAGGGATTGTATGTGAGAGTAAATATGTGTTAGTATATGTTTGAATAAGTAAGGTGTGTATAACTGTTTAGTTGAGGGAATGGAGGTGTAATTGATTCTTTGTATGACTGACTAGGTGTGTAAGTAACTCCATGGATGAGTGACAGTCTGTGAGTGTCTATTTACTCTGAGTGTATCTAAGGTTATATTAGAGTCTGAAGAGGTTCACCCAATTATCACATGAATGATGTCATCAGTGATGTGATCAGTAATGGCAAATGAGATGTCATCAGTGATGTCATCAGTGATGTCATTTGAGATGTCATCAGTGATGTCATCAGTGATGTCATCAGTGATGTCACTGACCATGTCATGAATGATGTAATATGTGACATGATCAGCAGTAGATTGCGGGTGCGCGATATATAGTTAGTGCATCTAACTATATATGAAATTTCAATGGTTTTGTGGAAGTAAAATAAGGTTTTGGAAATGCTAATTCCTAACTATATATAGTGTATAACCTATGGTTTTTTCAGTGAATTTTCAAGGTTTTGTAAATGCTAATCCATAACTATATATGGTCTATAAACTATGGTTTTTTCAATGAATTTCATTGGTTTTTTAAAAGCTAATATCTGTAGCTGTCAAATGTATTTTTCTTTAAATCCAAAAATATATTTTATATGTTTATGTTTAATTTTTTTTAAATATTTTTTTTTCGCTCCCGGTTCGCGAACCGGGAAGCTTTCCGTTAGCTCAATTTGATGCCGCGACCCGGTCCGCTAACCGGTAAACGTTCTGTTTGCGCAACTGCCGCATTAGAAACGAACATCGTGACGAGTCGCGGAAGCGCAACATATCACGTTGCCGCAAAATGCGTCTTATGACGCGCCGCGTTAGCGCACCCGGAAGTGCACCAGACCGTGAACTGAGGCGCGAAACGCAGGTTCCCGGAAGCGATCCGGAGCACGGCGCGCAGCGCGTAACGTAAGCGTAACTGGTCATGTGACTTGTAAATAAAACTTTTCATTGGTTCATTTTACTTTTGGTTTCCTAATGATGTAAGACTAGGTCAGGTGACCTTACAATAACACTTTTCATTGGTTTAGAACTATTTTTTTCCCAAATGATGAAAGCCCCCACCTTTTTTCTCACTCTGACTTTCAACTTTGTGAAAGGAAGACCTATTTTGCACAGTGGGAAATGGCTTCAGTAGTAGCTTCAGCTGGTGCACCCCCCCCCACCACCACCATCACCTCCTCATAGGAAGAGAGGACCACCTCCACAGTTCCTTGCAAACCCTGAGGAGGAAGAAGATCAAGACGAGGAAGAGGAAGAACAGGGACCACAATTTTTAGAAGAGTTGCCCCGGGTATCTCATTATAAAAAGAGTTTTATTTGGCAGTTTTTTTCATATCCAGCAGGAGAGAAAAAAGTTAATGCATGCTATGTGACGTGCCTAATATGCAAGAAAAACTTATCCAGAGGCACAGAAAAGAAGTATAGTTATGGGAACCATACTATGCACCGTCACATGCAGAGGTGGCATCCTCTAAATTATAGCCGGGCAGAGTTGCGTGACCTGCAAGACAACCCTCCAACTTCTGTGGCCAGGACATCAGCAGAGATATCTTTGTCGGGGGCAGAGGCACGAGAAACAGTGCCAAACATCCAAGAACATTTTGTGCATATGAAAATTGTTTGTTTATATTGCGGCACCTTATTTTCATGTGCCAATATGAGTATTAAGTTAGTTAATTTAGCATTTGAAAAACACAAATGCTCTAAACGCCCCAAGAAATAATTTTTTTTTTGCTCCTGTTGAGCCCTTTTCAATGCCTGGTTTTTGTTCTTTCCCTTTGAAAAAAACAAAAAAAAACATAAAATTGTTCAAAAAATACAAAAAAAACAAATAATGTTCAAAAAAGTAAAAAAAAATATAAAACAACAAAAACATAAAAAAACTGTTCTTTTCAGAACTACCTCCCCTTTTTACAAAAATTGCTAGAAAGTGTAACACTCTGGCAAGCTGTTTTTTTTTTAGTTCGCTTTCCGGTTCGCTCGCCGGTACGCGAGCCGGGAGCTAACCCCCAAAAATGTTTTTTTAAAAAAAGGAATAAGTACAAGGGAAGTAAACAGAGAGTAATGTTAAAAGAAAGACAGCTATAGGAACTAAACCAGAGATGCTGTTTAATAGATTTATTTACCGAAGAAAAGATGGAAGAGGATATAATTGTGGAAAACAAAATAGATAAGGAAGTGAAAGAATCAAGCATTGAAAATGCAATAGGTCTCACAATAGAAGAGTTTGTCCTTTTGGTTTTGGAAATGGATGAGTGGCGTTGCGTGGATGAGTGGCGTTGCGTGGATGATTGGCGTTGCGTGGATGAGTGGCGTAGCGTGGATTAGTGGCGTTGTGTGGATGAGTTGCGTGTGTGAGTGGCGTTGTGTGTGTGAGTGGCGTTGTATGTGTGAGTGGCGTTGCGTGTGTGAGTGCCGTTGCGTGTGTGAGTGGCGTAGCGTGTGTGAGTGGCATTGTGTGTATGAGTGGCGTTATTGTGGGGAGGGGGGAGGAGGAGGAGAAATGCACACGGCGGACAGGGGAGGGGACGGAGCGGGGAGAGCAGAATGAGGGTGTAAAGCAGCTGGGGCCTTTGAAGTGAAGGTAATCTACACTTCAAAGGTGTGGGAGGAATGCGGCTGAGGGAACAGACGGCGATTTGGTAATGTGCACACGCATTTTAGGTCAATGCACTTGCGCATTGACCTAAAAGCCACGGGCACAGCTTCAAATTTCCACATTTAGTTAAACTTAGTTTAAAGCTATATAGTCTGAAGCCCTATAGTAGGTGAATGTGATAGAAATGTAACGAAAAGAGTAGAAAACATTTACCTTATAATTGTTGTTAACTTATTCACTTTGTTTTTTCATAGTTTCAATCTGTGAAAGAGAAAACAAACATTTGAAAAATATTAAAACATGAATTTAAAAATTTGAAAAGACAAGGGAAAAGGTTGAAGGACAAACAGTTTTTCCACAACTTTGACATTTACAGAAGTCTCTGCTTCTCCAGGCCCCCTACATATACATATTTTAAACTAACAGTATCTTGATGCTGATGAAGTGAGGCCTATTTTGGAACATGGTGCATCTTTTGCACTGCTGATGTCTCACAACAGTGATGCAATGGCAGCGCAAAAGAGATGTAAAGCCACCATAAAATTGTCCCTAACATTTTAAATGATTGTTTCAGGATGAAAATAAGATGTGTCCTTTCCAGAGGTTTGTTTGAGGTGAGGCCTACTCAGGTTTCAAAAATAAAACAGTACCCAGAAGTGCAGCACTGTATGCATTAACTTTGACACTTATAGAGGCCTCAGTTTCTCCATGTCTACCTCACATTTCTAAATATATATCATAAGTACAAAAAGTAGAGAATTAATTATACATGTTAAATGGTTTATTTTTGCTGTTCTCAGAATGTATCAAATTTCACTAAAATCAGTGACTTGAAGGTATTCATCATGTAACAGCGAGGAAAAAAAAACACAAACAAAATGATTGTGTTTAAAAAACCCATACAACATAAGAAATCAGAATTCAAAACTCCTTAAAATTAACTTACTTTCCATGACGTCTAATGATGTCCTATGAACAGCTTACACTCTGCTGTTAATATTTTCAGCGCGCCACTTTCTGAAAGAAAACCTATATCGTTTTGAAAAATATGTTACATACGATAAAAGACTTCTCACATTCTACCACATGTTTCCACAAGGCCAAATCATGTTAGAGCTATTTACAACTCTTGGAATTCTTGTAAGCAAATCCCGTCATTTTCGCAACTTTCAGAAAGAAAACGTTTAAGATTACTTTCACAATCCTGGACTACTAATATCTTACCCTTGTTGCTCACTCATGTTCTACATTTCCTATGACACTGATACTGCTTACTATGAAGCAGAGTTACTTGCATCAGGTTTATATTTTTTGAATTTTTAAAATGACATTATGATCAAAAGTTTGGATAAATAATCTAGACAGCATTGCAGACTTACATTCCCTCTACTCCATGAACCTCTTGAAATTGCTCAGAACAAATCCTGAGAATCTGTCCCTAAAATTTTGGTTTTAAAAACACCAGGTAAGAATTTTTAAGGTCAAAAGGCAATTTCTTTTTGAAAGTTAAAACAGAATCGTTGCAGAATGACCAGCCGTTTCTGGACTTTAAATAAGTTGTGTAATGTCCTGATGTTGTTGTAGGACCGTCATGATATATAATTGCTGCAGTTACAAAAGTCCTTCCAGATATTGACAACTGCGAAGCAACATAATTTTTAATTTTTTATTAAAGTTGTCAATTTTGTTCCATCAGGCCTACATCGTTGGAACATTAAAATGACATACAGGCCATATCTTCGTAAAAATAATGTTGACATCATTTCAGATTTACATTGGCTACACTGCATGTTGTGATCAGCTGCTTTTACTAGCTTATGAAAGGACACTGATTTACTGTCTGGCAAAGTTAAATATATAAATCTTTCAGAATCTACACTAGTAGTACTTGATACCCTACAATTCTCACAGTCATGCTGCTATTGATAAGAAAGGCCAAATAGATAATCTACATCTACACCCTCATCTTGCAATACATCAAGCATATACATTTAAAACTCCTGACAATCCTGCTGAATATTTTCAGAGAATTCTGTTTGACCTGAACATTCGTCTAAAAGAAAATGAATTTCAGACAGACTTTCTACTCTCGTTTTATCAAAACTACATTTCTCTGACACAGAATTCAACAAACAGCATAAACTTTGTTCCGAAGTGATCACAATCTGTTCTTTGAAAGTCTCTAGTGAAAAGAGAATATTAACCACTACATTAGCATATCAGTTGACACCAGAACTATTTTCAAATTTAAAACCAACAACATCTTCAACAGAATCCATTTTCTTTCTGCTTATAATTTCAGGTTCATCAACTTTTCGTCTTTTTGCTATAACCCCCCTACTATTGGTCACATTTCTTCGTTTCCGGCCTAGGACACGTTTCTCAAACAAAGGATATTGAGGCAAATGTGGCGCATACTCTCTTCTTAACCTATTGTATTCCTTAACACAATCTAGATCCGCACAAATGTTTGTGACATCACAGTCAATCAAGTACAATCCCGATAAAGTTCTAACTCGTGACAATGCCACATATGCCATACCCTCCTTGAACACAGACTGCCAATATTCACCAAAGCACTATCTACACTTAAACCTTGTGATTTATGGATTGTCACCGCATATGCCAATCAAACAGGAAACTGCTTACGGCGCACATATAAGTCTTTTAAAAGAAAAAATCTAGCAGAAGAACGACCAATTAACTGTACATCCTCAATGCCATCAAATTTAATTTTTAAAAATTCAATTCCATCTCTATTTCTGTATTTCTCAAAATCAACAACATTACCCATTGATCCATTTACCAGACCTCTTTCAACATGTAAATTCCTTCTCAAAATGATTCGGCAATTTAAGCACACATTCAAAGTCTTTTCAAAACCCGCAGTTTTAGATATAGTCTTCTCTAATGAATCCAATTTAGATTTCAAATTCTCAGACAAAATAATTGTTGCTCCCATATGCTCTATTTTGTCAATAGCTTCAAGTTTCACAATCTCTTGTTTTTCTAAATTCAACATTTTGTGGTTGAAGATGGCACATTCTGCAAGAGTTGGCATCAAACATATTCCAGATTTCTTCTCAGTAATTTTCTTAAAAATATTCTCAGGCACAATGTTTTGTTCTGGGTATAAATTTGACAGTAATCGTGCATGTAAAGCTTCTTTCGCATGCTCGGTCACTTTTCCAATTCTAACATCTTGTAAAATATTCTTGTAATCTTCATCCTTCCCCTGATGCATATATTCATGCAGTTCAGCATAATTGAAGTTTAACCATATATTGACGTTGCCAATGCTCCCTAGGCACTTTCTGGTATCTTCATGCGTGAGTATTTTGAACACAGGTTGTCCTTTCACTGGTGTTAGCTGCAGAAGATCTCCGAAAACAATGTGTTTGCCACCAAATAACAAATCATACTCTGTTTTAAGAACTTCTTGCATTCTCAAATGCACAAAGGCAAGCATGAGATTTGAAACCATGCTTACTTCGTCAATGATAAGAAGTTTCATTTTCCTCAAGACTCTTGAAACTTCACAACAAGCATCTCCAGATAACTTGTGGTATTGTAATTTGTTGCCATGCTCCACTGGCAACATCAGTAGACGATGCAAAGTAATTCCTTTAATGTTATGTGCTGCCAATCCAGTTGGAGCGGTGACAACACAAGACAGCGAGGACTCAGTCCTTTCCTGCAAATAACAAGAAATTGCTTTAATGAGGAAACTTTTTCCAGTTCCCGCTTCTCTACTCACGTACAATCGGACAGGCTTCAACGACGTACATGAGCACTCTTTCTTCTCATGACTTAATCCATGCTCAATTTGCTTGGTAACTTCATCATATATTTTCCTCTGCTCAACGTTGAGTTGTCTTTCCAAGTCTTCTAAGTTAACCACATCCTCTTGAGCATGTGCCATGGCTCTTTCTACTTCATTCATAGCAGTGGCGGCTTCATTTTCGATAACAGGTCCTCCTAGTGGATCCTGACTCAATGAAACAGTACTCTGACTGTCCTGAGAACTGTCTCTAGCAATCTCGGCTGCAATCGTTGCTTCCTGCTCAATTTCCTAAGTCAACATTTCTAGATATTTGGGAAAAGTAGAACATTCTATGGTCTCCTTGGCGGCATTGAAAGAGTCTTCGTAACAAAGAAAACTTCCAAGCAGTTCTTCTTCTGCACGCCAAGGCTTGAAAAGTTGCAAGAGTGCTAAATAGAAAAACTCTTTTTTTTCTGGAGATTCGCCACTCAATTTTCGATGGTTTACCAAGTGGCATTTTCTTTGCTTGACCAGACATCCCTCACTTCCAATTACAGCATACACTCCTTTCTCAATATCTTCTTTGATGTTCCTCTTGAATATGTAATTTTGTAGAACCTCATATAGACAAACATTCTCGAGGTGACTGCTTCGATTTGGATAATATGTATCCAACATGTTGGTCTTCAAAATGTCGGTACTGTTCCCGAACAGGTTTTAGAACTCGATTTCGCGTTGCAGCAAGACCAAGACTCGCCCAAACGATACATAGAGACTTGCTGAAGACAACCGGTCAGAACATTCGTAAGCTCCGATTTCTCGATGCGACAACATCTTCAAACTGAAACTGTACAACTTCTTGCTGGGGCTCTTTTCATGGGAAATATCCTCCCACATATCCTTCAATTCTGTCTTTTCTTTTTTGGTGATGTAAGATGTCACATACCGAGCCACAGCCATACAGTTGTCAGCCACAAACTGTATATCCATGTTAGCATTCCACATGGACAAAATCACTGGGTTGTAATCGTTGATATACTTGGACTCTTCGTTCCTCTTTAAATTGTATGTGTTTTTGGGTGATTTCCTCGTCACATTATGTCGCAGCGAAGACATCAAACTGTTTACTCTTCCTTTAGAAATCACCGGTCGTGGAAAGTTGAAACGACATTTGGTGTAGAACTTGTCCTTGTTTCTGAATTTACGACGACAGTACTTTCCACAACGATGGCTTTGGAAACATAGAACTTGTTCTCTTAGGCTTTTCGTCTCCTTTGTGTTTGGAACAGCACACGTAGAATACTGTTCTATGAAACTGATCACTAAGTCATCCGGATCTGTTCCAAATTTAGGTGCATCCTTGATCCATAGCAGCATATGTATATGAGGAGCACCTCTTGCTTGGTACTCCTTTCTCCAGAAGAAATCCAACACCTCTCCAAGAGGTGGATTCTTCTTATTCATGATGAAAGACATCATAGCTTCAAATCTATGATTGAAGTACCTGCATACATTGACTGGATCCAAAGAGCATAGTTCTCCGGGTGTCTTGAATTCAATATTTTCAATGTTTTCATTTGCCTCTCGTAGAAATTCAAGTAAGTCTTCCCAGCTATACTCGGCACAGCTCAGAGTGAGGAACCATGTCGGAGTTCCTAAGTTCCTCAGCATACATTTTAAATCACCATGACGGCGGTACCAGTACTCATTAGTACCACGCTGACATGCCATGAGATTAATTAGGTGAGAATCCAAAATACTGTCTTGGACATTGACTTTATCCATAAAGTCCCTTGATGAGATGTTTCGCATCTGTATACCACTTTTCAAGATGTGGTTCACTGCATATGACAGTCCTGACAGATCGCTTTCAAACAGGAGATGAAACAAATAGGGAATGCATTGTCGAAACCTAGCATCTTCTGCATACAATCGGAAAGTCCGGTATTCTGAAGCAGGAATTTGAACAGGTCGATCATCATATCGTCCTCCTCGACCTGTGGGAAATAGCTGTGGGAAATACTGAGCTTCCAAACTTTCCTCCCAAACACTAATGGGACTCCCTTTGGCTGGTTTCATTTGAAACAACTCAATAGCATTCCCCATAACTTCCTTGGAATGCAAAGGATGAACACTATAATGTTCATAAATTTCTTCCTTTTTAGAGGCTTCTACTTTTTCAATTTGACCAGGACAGAAATCGCTATCGTCTTCCTCACTTACTTCCTCTTCTGCAACATATACATTCTTATAGTACTTATTATTTTTTTTAAATACAATGTTGCCTTTTTGACTTTCCTAACATCCACTAAATCTTGCCATATTTTCTTACTCTTTGTCGGAACACCATTAACTATGATAACTAGAGGTTCCTCTTCCACTTTCTCTACTCTGATTGTGTTAATGTTTTTGTTCAAATCTAGAGGCAAATAAACAACTCTTCCCTTTAATCCTCTCTGTAAATCTGATGGAGGCAACTTGCCTGTCTTTGGCTCCATTCTTACAATAGCCTGAAAGGAATGGATACTTTGAATCAAAATAGATTCATAAGTATTTAAATCCTTCAATTCAGAAGGAGTCTCAATCAATTCCAGATTATTATGAACCGCCCTAGCAGGCATCTGGTTTTGTTTTAAATTGTTACAACAATAAGTACACACACGTTGATCCGATCCCAAATCAAAACCATTTTCTACCATCAAGTATGTTACGAAATCCTTCCATTCACTATTATTTTCCCTTTCACTTTTTGCATATAAATCCACTAACTTAGTCTGATTCTTATAATAAGTGCGTCAACAACACACACAAGTGAAATTAGGCCTCTCACTTGATTTTACCTGAAACATGGCCATTTCCTTTTGAAAATTATCTGTAATGGAAACCTGTACATTATCTTCAACATTACCCTCTTCTTCTGGGTCAATTTGAACATTCTCCTCTTTACTTCCAAAGTAACAAAACTCAATTTCTTCACAAATATTCTTCACATCTATTTCAGAACCATGGAAAAGAGCAGCACATAATTGTTTAAGCATAATTGCTGGACTCTTAGCATAATACAACATTCTAACTAATTTCCTCACTTTATTATGATGCACTGCTAGCATCCTGAAATTATGAAAAACACTCTGGCATACTTTCCTGGAAAGACAAGCCAGTGAATGACCATGCAAACCTGTCACTTCTCTCACTCTGCAAGGATCTAATTCTTGCAACAACTTCATTTTCTGTTTTAAACTTTTCTTATTAAATGTACGTACAAAATCACAAAGCAAATCGATTGAATCCTGTCGCACACTGCAAATACTACTACACTGCCAGGTGTACACAGGACCCTTAGGACGTCTTCCTAAAACCTCATTACCTAACACGTCTTCTGTCTCTGTTGTCACAAGTTTTTCATTTTCAACTGGACATCCATCTTTCACTTCATAAGCTCGACCACTGGTGTCAACTGCATGCACCAAATCATTATCCTGGAAATGCCTCAGAACTTGAACTATGCATCTAGTCTCCTGAGAAAACATCACAAAAATTACTACGATTAATTATTCTCTTCCGTCTACTATTTGTTTTGAAATCATAAATTACCTTGTTTAGTTTCCTAATTCTATTGATTACCAAAATTAATAACTTTCGCTTAATTTCGAAAGCCTGATCAATAATGTTCTCTACATTTTTCTTTTTCTTATAAAATGCCACTTTCTGTTGACCTTTTTTAAATTGTTTCAGCAAATTGACAATTACCCTGTTGCGGAACATCCGCTTACAAATGTCCCTGAATATATTTGCCCTAAACTGTTCTTTCCTTCTGCTATCATGCACAGAGTTATCTCTTGCTGTAGCAGTAAAATTTTTGATTGGCCTTTCCTTTCCGTTTAAATTGCTTCTCTTTTTCTGGACTGAAACATTTTCTGTAGTAATACTTTTTTACTACAACTTTTTCTTATGAATGATTTTGTGGTCTTACCCGGTGCTTTCTTGGCGACTTGACAAGTTTTTTTTGTAGAGGACTGCTGCAGTAATTGATGGACCTGCTGTCTTTGACGTCTTGTAGCCTATCTAATTCGATTCTTAGATGGCATTTTCAAATTTTGAAATAATCTGCAGTTGAATCTGTGCTAAAATATAATTAAAAATGTTATTAATCACTATTACCAAACAGTAAATCAATAACAGTCATCAAAAACTTAACACACTGCTTGTTATTTTAACATAGAATAATTTTTAGTGCATTGGCAAATTTAGAAATCACAAATAGTAGCAAAGAAATTAAATGCTCCTACATTTTACCTGTGTTGTTTTATATGTGAATCTGAACTAATTTTACGAGCATATTTGATTATTTTAATAAAGACACTACACACAAACTATTTTTGAACTTTTGTTTAATTTTAAATGAAACGGTTTACATTTTTACTACATAGGCTCAAGCAGATCAGAATCCCACCCTATATCATACAATTCTGACAAAAAAATGACATTCTCATCATATTCTTCATCATCCTCAGGATTTAAATGATCTAAAGGATCTACTTCCACTGACGTTTCAATGACAAGTTCAACGATAAGATCGAGATCAACTGATTGCTCATTATCACTCATGCTTGATGTTGTCGTTATCTTTAAAAAAAGAGAACAATAATGAGATGTTGCAGACTAAGACACAAATCTCAGAGACTAGAATAGGAAAATTGTTTAACAAGAGTATCATTTTGCAGCTATTATTTAGCCATGTCCAGCGATGCTAAAGAGGTGAGGCCTATGTCTAAGTCTTCAGTAAACAGGACTCATCTCTTCTTAACCTAGGATAAGCCTCACCAACTCTGTGTCCCCTGCACATACTTAAATGTATAGGGACAGATTTATGTTAACTGGCACATCCTCAGGATGCACCAGTTAACGTGCACCACTGCTCTGCTACCCATGGTGTGGCACATTTACATTGTGGAGCACCATTGAATAATAACAGCACAAATGCATCACGCATCGGTGCCGCAAAAGCAACACATTGCACAAGTCACGTCGTAAACACGACATGTCTACTACAATGCACAAGAGGAAGCCACACATTGCATGGTGCTTCACTTCTTATGCCTGTTTCAAACAGCCATAAGGATTTGATTCAGGAATGCTATAAAGCTGACTCAGTAAAATCTTATAAATTTCACTGTGTTACTTTTACAGGGCTTTCATGCAAATGAATGCCCACCCTGCAACAAACCATCTATATGAAACCTGACGCAGGTTTCATGTGGCACAGGACTTTACAGCATGACACATCTGTCTAGATGCATCAAGTTGATAATATGTCGCCACATAGCAAATCTTTTGCACCGCCGCTGCAGAGTACAGAGGAGATAATACATGTGAAGGCCTACCAATGAAGTAAGTCATGTCCACTTCACTCTTGAACAATGGCCAGACCTCTTTTGTGTCAGTGGACAGACCTAAAATTTCATCTGAACAATGTTATCCATAAACTTAGGAAACACAGGTGATGTAATTGAAAAATGTGGAGTTTATTTTCCTCATTGCACAATCACATCACCTGTGTTTCCTCAGTGACTTAAAATGCCCTAAGACACATGAACGTGTTTTTTTAAAGCCTTTGCACCATTTTTGGATCACTTTTAACATGGCTATGTAAGTCAAATAATCAAAATCTAAATTTGCCAAGCACAGATGGAAGCATATTTACAAGGAACGTGTACCACGGGGAAAGGTCTTAAATTAAAATGGGAAAAATAACATCAGAGACACTTAAATGCCTTATAAATATGCCCCAAACAACCTATGAAGCTCTAGCAGTACATATCCAGAAATGTAATTGATTTGAAAAAAAACGTTTTTAAACACAACATATAAATCAATTGTATAGCTACATTCAAGAGGAAATGACTTAAAATGTCCTTAAGACACATGAAAGGGGTTTTTGATTGCCCTTGCACCATTTTTGGGGTCACTTTTAACATGGCTATGTAACTCAGAGAATCAAAATCTAAATTTGCCAAGCACAGATGGGAGCATATTTACAAGGAACAAGCCCCACGGCGAAAGCTCTTAAATTAAAATGGGAAAAATAACATCAGAGATACTCAAATGCCTTATAAAGAAACAGACACCATTTTTTCCTTGTGATAAATTTTAAAAGCATTCCTTTTCCTCAAAAACGATTTTCAAGTAATAATTTGAAAACACTGCACAGCTCCTATGTACAAAAACACCCTGACAGTACTAATACTTCAAAGAAACAAAATCTAATTGTAAAACACTTTAGACAAAGCAACATTTTTAAAACACAGCTTTCTTCATAATTTTGTCCTTAATGCATACTATAGTCTATCTAAATTAAATAAATCTTTTCTCACCTTAGCAAATTCTTTATGAGTTTCAAAACAGTCTCAGAAATACACCAAACTGTCTTCAGCAGAACAAAGAGTATGCACTCCAGAGGCTGCAGCTATAGAAAGCACAGAAATGCTGATATTCATCACACATATCTCTCAAGTTAGCCAATCAAAACTCTTCCCTCACTTTTTTCAAATCAAAACCCTTCCCCCCTCTGCCCTCTCTGCTTTTTTTGCATAGCAACCACCTCCTGAAAGACCTCTGATGTTTGCAAGTTCACACAACAATGTTTCAATTGAACTCTGAACTCTCAGTGCACCTGCGTATCCAGTGCAATCTTTCATTAAATGTTTTTTCCTTGACCATTCAAATTACATCTTTCAAAGAACACATCCATGAACCCTAACTTTCTCTTTTCAGAAATGGAAATCCATCAATCACTGCTAGTGAATAATTAGCACTGAAACTCCACAGTTTTTTTTCTTTACAAACTCCTACTGTTTCATCTGCCATTTCATTACCACACTTCATCTGACTGCAGCAGAAACTTCTCTCACCATGTTTACTGTCTGGATTGTTGGACATAGTTACATCTACTGGGCTCAAAGGTATGCTGAGAACAGAAATTTACCTAACCTCAATTTACAAGATGTGGAAATTAAGTGGTTTGGCCACAGAGGATTAAAATGTCACCAATTGATACCATTGGTGAAAACCTCTATGCATTTGCCAAAACCTGACCTGTTAATTGTGCACTGTGGAGGTAATGATTTGGGCACTTTGACTGGGGTAGGTCTGGAAATGCTTTTAAAGGACACATTTGAGCAATTAATGGCACTTTTTCCTCAAACTGCCTTGGTATATTCAAATATATGCCAAAGACAGAAATGGAGGTGGTCGAACCAATTTTGTCCACAAATTCAGAAGTCAAGGAAGCATGTAAACACATCTGTTTCAGCTTACATGAGAGACCATGGAATGGGCTCCATGTACAACAATAACTTGCGTTTTTGCATGCAAGATATCTACAGAGGAGATGGAGTTCACTTCTCAGATGAGGGCAACAGAATTTTCATTTTGAATTTAAGACTGTGCATTGGAACCTACTTATAAGTACATAAATGTACCATAAACCCAAAAGCTCTTCTCAGAGCTACCCTACATCTAATCACTCACAATTATTATTTTTCACTAACTTTTTTCACTAATTTTCAACAAACTACGCTCCCCAGAACGCTACCCGGTACGCGAACCGGAAGCTAACCACGCGAAATTTCTTTAAAAAATGTTTTTTTTTCCCGCACATATGAGCCTCCTAAACCACCCTCAGAAAACCTAGGGGGTCAAGATACGTCTACCGTGCCCCCTTCTATCCATTCTGAACACTATTTGCCCTCCATCTTGTATCTTAATTTGACTGAAACACAAAATGGTGGACTCCCGTAACGCTGCTGGTAGAACGCTGCCCCGGGCCGCTTCTCAGTTTGCAAACCGGAAGCTTCCCAAGGAAAAAAAATATGTTTTTTTTTGTTTTTGCCCCACGGGGCCCTTTTAAAGCCTCCACATCAAACTTAGGGGGTCAGGGAGGATCTACCTTGCCCCCTTATGGCCATTTCCCCCTTTGTTTTGGCCTCCTCTTGTCTCTCGATCCTACTGAGAGACAAGATGGCGGCCGCTCCGGACTGTTTAGAATGTTGACAGACACCGGAGAGCCAATCAGCTTCGCTTCGCAAAGTTCCGTTACGCGAAAAGTACGCGAACCGGAGCGCTGCCCGGAGCGCTGTCACAGATATATATCTTTTTTTGAACGTTAATTTCTCAAAATCCACTGGAGGACATATATTGAGACATAGCAAAGGCACATCGGGCTAACAGTCCCTACAATTTTGCCAAGTTTTGTGCAAATCCATTCAGCCGTTCGGGCTAAAAGTGAGGCCAACCGCCCTATGGAAAACTCAATGTTAAAAACACGTTTTGGGACCCCCCTTTTTTCTCGGCCCCCCTTGATGGAACCCCCCCCCCCAATTTTCAGGGGCTGCTCAGAAAGAAAATTTCTCATTTTCCTGAACATTTCAGCCAATTCCGTCCACAAAACCCAAAGTTATTAGACATAGAATTTTCAAAAATCCCATAGAGAAAAAATCCTAACTATATATACCTACTGGCGACCGCCAGTAGGTAATATACATATCAAATGCAAAACAAGAGCTTTTCTCACGACTCAGGAGAAGGGGTTACACAGCCAGCACCTGCCAGAGGGCAGAAGATAAGTGCAGAGAGAAAAACAGGAAAGATCTGATTTTCCCTAAAAGTAAGGAAAAAGAAGGGGACGATCACAGCAAAAATCCCCCAAGACTGATAACCGGGTATAATAGATACCATAGTAACCTTAGAAAAATCCTGAGAAGACATTGGCCTTTGGTCCGTAGTGATGCAAACATAGGTGAAACGGTAGGAAAAAGCCCTTTGATAACATTTCGAAAAGCGAAATCAATGAGAAATGAGATTGTCTGTAATGCGCCAATACAGAAAAAAACTAAGAATTGGCTAGATTCCCAAAAAGGATTTAGGAAATGCTCCAAGTGTAAGGCTTGCACCCATGGAGTAAACACCACTAAAGTGTGCGTCCCATTTAGGACCAAGCCCTATTTCCTAAGGGACTCATTTACATGCAAAACTGATTTTGCAGTATATGTGCTTGTATGTACATGTGGCAAGAGATATGTAGGTTCGACTATTCATCCAGCACACGTACGGATCTTGCAGCACTTGCGAGCAATCGCGAGCAATGACCCGACGTACCCTGTGGCCAGACACATACATGAGGTCCATAAAGGCAATACCAATAGCATACAATATTTTGTTATTGACAGTATTCCAAGAACCCCAAGGGGAGGTAATCGCCCATTGGCGTTATGCCGTTTAGAGTCAAGGTATATCATACTTCTAAATTCTAAGATCCCATTTGGTCTAAATGCGGATGAAGCCCTCAGTGTCCACCTGTAACATTAAGCGTTCAGTAGTGTTCTCCTCCTCTCTCCTAGTACCATTCGAATAACATCTGCAGTTCACGCACTACACCCCTCACGGGTTTCACATATGGGCACAATAGAGCACACTACGGACAGAAGATATGCCAGTAGTACACATATTTATATCACATCCAGTCCCTTCACAATCACCCCTGGTTAACACGCATCTACCACCTTGCATCCCTATGCCATGCAGCCTAAACAAGCAATTATACCATGTGTAATTTATGTCTATTGTGGTCCTCTGTGCACACTTGGGTCTAGATAGAGCACTCATGCAGATTACTGCGTTATAATTTTCTTGCTCAATTCAACTGCGCCTGCCCACTAGGGCAGCATCCTACGAGAATAACATAATGTTTTACACTGAGTCACCGCATTTACCCAAGGCCAGATTAATAACCACGAGACAAAGGCTCAAACTCCCGCCCAAATAATAACATTGAGCATTTTTAACCTTTAAGGTTCCCAGCCACACAGCGCCGATAAACTTACTGTGCCTGAGCAAATGCAGCATGGCAAGGTTTCTCGCCTCTAACGAACGTCTCTGCTTGAAGCGCTTTGTCTCCCAGACACGCACTCAGCGTCCACACGAGGCTTCAGCGAAACTGAGAGACACACAGGCAAACCAGATGGACTACCATTGTGGGACCTATATGTGGGAACTTTCATGGCACAATAACTCAAAAGGGTAATAGTAGCAAGTTACGTTAACCAAGAAAACACTTTTCTTTTTTGCTTTCCTGTTTTCACTAAGGATGTCACCATGTTTTAAATATGACCTCATGTCGGCTGTGAATTTTAACATGCTATATTAAGGAAAGATCATAAATTATGTTGACACTAGGTGCTGGTGAAATATGTAACTTTGTAAAAATGTCAAAAAAACTAATTCTGAAGTAATGCTCGTTCTGGGTGCATAAATGTATAACATTATACAAAACAGGTTCAGCCACATTGTAACCATGGCAAAATCCAGTCTCAACCTGTTCCTTAATTGAACTCAATTGAATGTCACGCCCAGTTCTCTGTGCATATATAAACGCTCAAAATTCTTATGCAGATGTAGTGAACAAGGCGGCAACGCCGAAACGCGTCTAAGCAGACACTGATCTAAGAATAAAAGTTTGGATTCAGATTCACGGAGTCAGCGCCTTCTTCAATCGTATGAGCATGGTATGAAAGAATAAATAGGGTGGAAGTCCTGGAAACCCAACGCTGACCCTCCTCGATATGGCTGCTCTGAGCACAGAAGGACACCTGCTGGTATTTCTTTGAAAAAAGACACTCAGAGCCCCCCGGAACCTGCAAGAGCCAAAGACCCGAGTGACCTGTGAAACAGTGGGACGCTATCTGTCTGGATATCCACGACGGCTGGAGAGTGGTCGGAGATTTCCAGGTAAGACTGCTGACAGCTGGAAGTAGCGGGTAGCGGGTGAAAAGTGTTCGGTTCATGGGAGAGGGAGACCCGGTGTTTGAGCATTATACACACGGGCAGTGAATCTATACAAACTAAAATCAATAACAAAAGCACTATCAGAATGTCTGCCGAATGGGAAAGGGAGAGAGAGGAAGCAGCTGTTGATGTATTTACAGACACTGATACAGGCAAAGGCAGCAAAAAACTCCCCAATGCCCAGGCACAACCTACAACTCTGGATGAAACAAAGAAACTACTCATAGAATTGGAAAAACTCCGCAAAAAAGAGACCGGAAAATGGTGGGAAGTCAAGTCACTCACAAGGTACCTGGAAGTTGGAAGAATCCCCAGAGGGCTCAGGATTCTAGTGGCCCCCACATACGAAGACCCTGACCCAGAAATGTTACAAATGTGGGCAGACAACAGTGCTAAATCTTCGGAAAATATGCTGAGGATTCTAATTCAATTTGCAGGAAGTGACAGACAAAAAATGATATCCCGTATCAATGAAATAATGCAGTTACTTGAACAGAAACCAAATCAGGAAGAAATCACAAAAAGTCTCAATGAGATCAAAGAAAGAGTCCTTAAACATGAAACAGAAATCAAGGAACGTAAAGCGATAAAATTCCAGCGTGACCGCAACGACTACATGAGTGGACGAATCTACACGTTCGCTAAAAAGTACGACCAAATAAGAAGGCAATCCCCCAAACCACAGCCCAGCGGGTCAAATGTGACAGTGGAAATAAGTGAAAATGAACTCAGTTCTGAGTATGAAACCGATGGGGAAAACAACTATAGCACTGGCCCACCACCAACCCCTGCACAAGAATTGGCTTTTTTAAGAATACAACGCCTCAGAACACTGAGACCCCGTTTTCCTTCGAAACAAGAGCAAGGAATAGACAGAGGGAAACCACACAACAAAAACCAAAAACAACAACCAAAAGCCGGAGAAGAAAAAACAGAAGATGGAGAAAAACAAGGCCAAAACCAACAGCAGAACAAATCACAAAACAGAAGATATCGACGCCGATAATGGAAGTACAAAATGAAATAGACAACACAGTCATTAATTTAACAGATATGGAATTTAATGCACAAGAACTCTCAATTTTATCCCTAGGATTATCATACTGTTCCAACACTAACTTTGATTATGCACAGACTCGGATTGATTTGTTTCAGTATGTTCGGAAACTTAAACTGCAAAAATATTTTATAAATGCCAAGAAACGCCCAAATATGATGGTACAAACGGAAGATCCAAACCGAAACCTATCAGTGGCGAATATGGAAGCCCTACAAACACTAATTGATCTAGAACAAGAAACAACGGGAGATGGGATCACAGCCAGCGGAGCAGCCACTGTGTCAGAACTCAACATATATGAGTCAGTCAAAACGACATTCAAACCTAAATCACAATTTATGCCTTTGATGCCAAAAGACAATCTAGATCTATTTTCAGACAATGTCATAAAAGACCTCAAAGATCTGTCGCTACAAAGTACTAAAGAGTTTTGGAAAGAAAATGAAGACCACAGAAGGAAATATAATAATCTAATGGCAAGGATAAAATCGAGATCAGATGTGGTAGTTAGATGGTCAGACAAAGGGGGTAATGTGGTACTCTGGCCCCTACAAATGTATAATAAGGAAGCCCTCACTCAACTTCAAGACAAAGATTGTTACATGAGGATAAGTCCTACTCACAATGTAGGCATACAAGAGAAATACAACAATGAATTATACAAATGGAAAGGAATGGGCCTCCTCAGTAAGGACGAGTTTGAATATCTAAAAAATGACTACCCAGTAACACCGCAATTGTATCTCATCCCCAAGGTCCACAAAAATGAAACAACACCGCCTGGGAGGCCGATAATATCAGCAATTGGCAGCCTTTTGAAAAGACAAGCATTTTTGTAGATTCTTTCCTGCAACCAGAGGTAAAAAAAACTCCCGGCCTACGTGAGAGATACAAGTGATTTCTTATCCAAGATCTTTGATATAGAATGGCACGACGACTACAAATTTATGACATTGGATGTCCAATCCCTGTACACCAGTATCAGACACAGAGATGGACTCAGAGCAATGAAATACTACTTGGGAAGCAGACCTATAGAACTATACCGCCATACAGAGATGTTAATGGAAATGGCGGAGTGGTGTCTGACAAACAATACGTTCATCTTTGACAGATTACACTATAAACAACTACAGGGATCAGCCATGTGAACTTGCTTCTCCCCCAGCTATGTGAATTTGCATATGGGCTGGTGGGAGGAGCAGGTACTGAAAGTCCAACATGCAGAGACTATGAGAAATAATGTAGTGATGTATAAAAGATACATCAATGACATTTTCATCCTATGGCAAGGCAGTGTTGAAGAGGCTGAATGCTTTGCTCTGGCTTTGAATGAAAATACTCTGAATTTAAAATTTACATGTAACACCAATGCTGACAATATCCAATTTCTTGATCTTGAACTATATGTACAAGACAACATGATACAAACACGCACATATAGAAAACCAACTGCAGGCAACTCCCTTCTACATGCGCACAGTTTCCACCCCACACCACTAAAACAATCAATTCCCTACGCCGAGTGCCTGAGAATGACACGGAATTGTAGCACCACTGAAGGACTTTCAAATGCAAAACAAGCGCTTTTCTCATGACTCAGGAGAAGGGGTTACACAGCCAGCACCTGCCAGAGGGCAGAAGATAAGTGCAGAGAGAAAAACAGGAAAGATCTGATTTTCCCTAAAAGTAAGGAAAAAGAAGGGGACGATCACAGCAAAAATCCCCCAAGACTGATAACCGGGTATAATAGATACCATAGTAACCTTAGAAAAATCCTGAGAAGACATTGGCCTTTGGTCCGTAGTGATGCAAACATAGGTGAAATGGTAGGAAAAAGCCCTTTGATAACATTTCGAAAAGCGAAATCAATGAGAAATGAGTTTGTCTGTAATGCGCCAATACAGAAAAAAACTAAGAATTGGCTAGATTCCCAGAAAGGATTTAGGAAATGCTCCAAGTGTAAGGCTTGCACCCATGGAGTAAACACCACTAAAGTGTGCGTCCCATTTAGGACCAAGCCCTATTTCCTAAGGGACTCATTTACATGCAAAACTGATTTTGCAGTATATGTGCTTGTATGTACATGTGGCAAGAGATATGTAGGTTCGACTATTCATCCAGCACACGTACGGATCTTGCAGCACTTGCGAGCAATCGCGAGCAATGACCCGACGTACCCTGTGGCCAGACACATACATGAGGTCCATAAAGGCAATACCAATAACATACAATATTTTGTTATTGACAGTATTCCAAGAACCCCAAGGGGAGGTAATCGCCCATTGGCGTTACGCCGTTTAGAGTCAAGGTATATCATACTTCTAAATTCTAAGATCCCATTTGGTCTAAAAGTGGATGAAGCCCTCAGTGTCCACCTGTAACATTAAGCGTTCAGTAGTGTTCTCCTCCTCTCTCCTAGTACCATTCGAATAACATCTGCAGTTCACGCACTACACCCCTCACGGGTTTCACATATGGGCACAATAGAGCACACTACGGACAGAAGATATGCCAGTAGTACACATATTTATATCACATCCAGTCCCTTCACATTCACCCCTGGTTAACACGCATCTACCACCTTGCATCCCTATGCCATGCAGCCTAAACAAGCAATTATACCATGTGTAATTTATGTCTATTGTGGTCCTCTGTGCACACTTGGGTCTAGATAGAGCACTCATGCAGATTACCGCGTTATAATTTTCTTGCTCAATTCAACTGCGCCTGCCCACTAGGGCAGCATCCTACGAGAATAACATAATGTTCCAAGTATTATGTTTGCACACGCAACAGCATTCTGCTTTTCAATCCTGCTTGTGCTGCGCGTAATACATGCACCACGGCAGCGAGCGCACAAAAGTAATAATGTCCGTTCTTTCCCATCCGGCCATCCTTTATGAGCAATGCCGGTTTTACACTGAGTCACCGCATTTACCCAAGGCCAGATTAATAACCACGAGACAAAGGCTCAAACTCCCGCCCAAATAATAACATTGAGCATTTTTTAACATGTGCTGCGCGTAATACATGCACCACGGCAGCGAGCGCACAAAAGTAATAATGTCCGTTCTTTCCCGTCCGGCCATCCTTTATGAGCAATGCCGGTTTTACACTGAGTCACCGCATTTACCCAAGGCCAGATTAATAACCACGAGACAAAGGCTCAAACTCCCGCCCAAATAATAACATTGAGCATTTTTAACCTTTAAGGTTCCCAGCCACACTGCGCCGATAAACTTACTGTGCCTGAGCAAATGCAGCATGGCAAGGTTTCTCGCCTCTAACGAACGTCTCTGCTTGAAGCGCTCTGTCTCCCAGACACGCACTCAGCGTCCACACGAGGCTTCAGCGAAACTGAGAGACACACAGGCAAACCAGATGGACTACCATTGTGGGACCTATATGTGGGAACATTCATGGCACAATAACTCAAAAGGGAAATAGTAGCAGGTTACGTTAACCAAGAAAACACTTTTCTTTTTTGCTTTCCTGTTTTTCACTAAGGATGTCACCATGTTTTAAATATGACCTCATGTTGGCTGTGAATTTTAACATGCTATATTAAGGAAAGGTCATAAATTATGTTGACACTAGGTGCTGGTGAAATATGTAACTTTGTAAAAATGTCAAAAAAACTAATTCTGAAGTAATGCTCGTTCTGGGTGCATAAATGTATAACATTATACAATACAGGTTCAGCCACATTGTAACCATGGCAAAATCCAGTCTCAACCTGTACCTTAATTGAACTCAATTGAATGTCACGCCCAGTTCTCTGTGCATATATAAACGCTCAAAATTCTTATGCAGATGTAGTGAACAAGGCGGCAACGCCGAAACGCGTCTAAGCAGACACTGATCTAAGAATAAAAGTTTGGATTCAGATTCACTGAGTCAGCGCCTTCTTCAATCGTATGAGCATGGTATGAAAGAATATATATATATTTCTTGCAATAATGAAATTTCATAGTATTTCGAATATGTTTATTGCACCATGCACTTTACTCCACTCTGGTTGGTTACCGTTTTTTTAGCACTAGCACTTTAAATTCTGCCTTTCGACTGCATAGCACCATGTGATCAAGGCCTGTGAGAGGCCGAAACGTTATGCTGCCGTTTGTTGCCAAATAAAAAATACCAACTCACGGAATACCTGGTCCTGCTGTTTTTCCTCAAGGTAGCGTGGCTGAACGTTGCTCTGAGTGCCTTGGTGAGGACCCGTTTTGGATATATATATATATATATATATATATATTCACTGAAAAAACCATAGGTTTGACAACAGTTATAGTTAGCTGGAAATTTTACTGACATAAAACCAATGAAATTCCACGTTATAGTTAGTTGACTCACTATAACTTGCGCGTGCAATGCACTGCTGATGACATTACATATTACATCACTCATGACATGGTCAGTGACATCACTCATGACATCACTGATGACACCAACCAGTGAATGTGTGTCTTTCTGAAAAATAAACATGTTTTATATATGTATATGTAAAGGTCGAGGGAAGAATAAATGTTTAAATTATTGTCTTAATGAATGTTTTTTTTTAAAAGAAATGATTGAATAACTGGCTTATTAAGTGTATCTTAGTGAATACATATATTAGCGAGTAATGTTTAAATATTTAAATATATGTATCAGTGTTTCACTTTGTGAATAAGTGGCTGCATGGGTTGATGAGTACCTACATGTGTGTGTATATGGGTTATTGATGTTTTTTTAGTATCAGTATGAGTGTCTCTATGGTTTGGTGGGGGTGTTACTTATCATATAGATCCATCAATGACTGACTAACTGTGTATATGTTTTTTGAAGACAGCATATGTACAGGACTGTATGGGTGGATGAGTGTGTATATTTGTGTGTTAGTGAGTGAATGCCTGCCTCACTAGTGTCTTTATTAGTAACAAGATATGTTTTAATTTAGTATATGTGAGTATTGATATATATAAGTCAGTATATGTGAGACTAAGAGATAGAAAGAGTTCCTGTTTAAATAAGTATGTGTTTCTATAAGTGATTGTTTAAGAGAGTAAGTATGTATAAGTTTCCTTAGAAGTAACGTGGTAGTGTGTGTATAGTTGTATATGCAAATGAATGGATGTTCAATAGTTTATTTGCATGTGTGAGTATGTGTGTGATTAACTTTTGGATGACTGTCGGTGTGTAACAGGATGTATAGGTGTATCACTACATATGATGAGTGAGTATATGTATGAGTGACTATATAGAACTGTTGGTGAATGAGAGAATGTGTATATAGATGGTGGAATTACTGAATTGGTTGTTGTAACTGGTATGGGTATCTCCATTTTTTTGAAAATGTTAATTTCTATTTTCCAATATGTGTTTTAAGGGTTACATTACACTTAAAGGAGGTCTGTCATCAGTGATGTCATGAGTGATGTCACTGACCATGTCATGAGTGATGTAATATGTAATGTCATCAGCAGTGCATTACACGCGCAAGTTATAGTGAGTCCAACTAACTATAACGTGGAATTTCATTGGTTTTATGTCAGTAAAATTTCCAGCTAACTATAACTGTTGTCAAACCTATGGTTTTTTCAGTGAATTTCATAGGTTTTTTGAATGCTAGTTCCTAAGTATGAAATCACGTTCGTAACTAGATAGTGTCACCGCCTACACGTCCTAAGAAGCGCATGTAAAGTCATGTGACTTGAAAACAACACTTGCAATTGGTTCTTAGTAGTTTCTGTTCTGGAATTTACACGAAGCACTCCACCCGCTTTCCTCACAATCTTTTCTACTCTCAAAAGACAACAACGTCGAGCATCTTCCGGAAAACTTTGCTGAAATGGCTGCCCTTCCGCATTCATCTTCCTAATCTGAAGGAAATGAGCGACCACCGTTAAGAAGAAAAAAGGAATCTTTCATTTGGCAATTTTTTACTTATCCTGAAGATCAAAAGAAAGTGAATGCGCCAAAAGTAACTTGCACGATATGCAATTCGGAGCTCTCAAGGGGAAATCCAGATAGAAAATATTCCTTTTCTATAGACACCATGCAGCAGCATGTTAAACAAAGGCACCCTGAGCATTATGCAAAAGCATCGACAAGAGCCCTGGCCACGCTATTACCATCAGAGGTGGCCAGCACATCTTCTGGTGGACGACCTGTATCTCCATCGAGTGCTGAGATGGACTTGAGACCATATCTTGCGAAGGTGCATATGAAATGCAACGAGTGTGGAAAAATTCTTTTGTATGGAGAGCAGAGCCTCGTTCTTATTAAACTGAAAATTGAAAGTCACAAATGCCCCAAGAAAAGATAAATTTCTTCACTTCATTTTCATAGTATTACATACTGAAAAATGACGTAGCAACTTTAAAAAATCGAAAGCATCATAACACTTGTTTCCAAAAAAAAAAAAAAAAGTTCTTTTCAGAACTAACTCTTTCTACCAAAACGTGCTCCAAGAGCATATTATGAGATGGTTTTTCACAGCTTTATTTTAGTGCGAGACCGGGTGCGCGCACCCTCCTATCGCGTACAGGACCTGACACTTGCATGTGAAGTCATGTGACTTCAAAACAACACTTCTAATTGGTTCTTGGTAGTTTCTATTCTGGAATTTACACGCAGCACTCCACCCACTTCCATCACTTTCTTTTCTACTCTCAAGAGAGAACAACGTCGAACATCTTCCCGAAGACTTCGCTGCAATGGCTACAGTTCCGTATTCATCTTCCGAATCTGAAGGAAATAAGCGACCACCTTTGAGAAGAAAAACGGAGGCCACGCTATTAACATTAGAAGTAATCAGCACATCTTCCGGTGGACGACCTGTACCTCCATCGAGTGCTGAAATGGACTTGAAACCATATCTGGCGAACGTGCACATGAAATGCACGAACTGTGGAAAACTTCTTGTATACGGAGAGCAAAGCTTTATTCTAATTAAACACAAAATTGAGAGTCATAAATGCTCCAAGAAAAGAAAATTTCTTCACTTTATTTGGATAGTATGACATACTGAAAAATGTCGTAGCAACTTTAAGAAATCAAAAGCATCATAACACTTGTTTCCAAAAAAAAAAAGTTCTTTTCAGAACTAACTCTTTCTACCAAAACGTGCTCCAAGAGCATATTATGAGATGCCCCCACCCACCTATCGCGTACAGGCGTTGAGACACGCATGTGCAGTCATGTGACTTTAAAACAACACTTCCAATTGGTTCTTACTAGTTTCTATTCTGCAATTTACACGGAACACTCCACCCACTTCCCTGGAAAACCAGTTTATCGAAAAACTTTGAAAGCCTCCTCTTATGAAATATTCGACATCGTTCACATAGCAGAGTAGTAAATAGCACTATATACACTCCGTCCCTTAATTATAAGAGACTTATTGCTATGTGAGAACAACTTTTGTTTTCACGCGATAATGTGAAATGCTGAGCCTGTTACAGAATTTTCTTTCACATATATGTTACTATTCTCCTTCGAGCACTAACACAGTAGAAAATACCACCAATAGCGGTGATATTTTTTACACCGAGAACAGGCGATTTGTATCGCTGAGAGCCCTTACAATTATAAAGTTTTATTTCCTAAGTCTCTGATCTCCAACTGTGCAACGTGGCTCCCCTGTGTCGTAATGAGGTCCATAGACAAAAACTATAGGGCCAGCATTATACAAATGCACAGAACCACAAAACCACAAGAGCCACCATGTTAATATATATCCTTAATATAATAAACCTCTTAGAATAAATATATATTTCCGTGGCACCCCATAACAGAAATTTGGCGTCCTCTGACTCTGCTCCATTACCAAACACCCTAACCCCCCGCCCCCCTCACTCTTCACTAAACTCCGCACTCCACCCCACCCTGACCCCCTATTACAAACCCCCAACCTACCCTCCCTGCCCAAGCCCACCATGAACCTCAAACCGCCCCTGGAAAACTTATAAGACACAGGATTACTAAAACTCAAAGAATAGGCAACAGGCAGATAATCTAAATAGTACATAAAGGCACATATTTTTTCCATAATACTATTGAAAAACATGTTCTATTTTTTATAAATCTATCATGCATCTGACCCTCTAGAACCGCTTTCAAAACGTGAACTATAAACCTCTACATTTCATTTTCAAACCATACACTTTCAATTACATTATTTTTTTTTTTACAATTCATGTAATGTTACACACCTTTTCTAAAATACACCAGTCCCTGTTATTTATAAGGATTTATTTTCAGTCTTCATCAGTGACACTTTCTTAACATATAATGAAAATCACTGTAACTTTTTAAACGACAATGCTAACGCGGTAAAAATAACCCTCCATTTGCTTTCTTTTAAGAATGCAGACTATCTACCCCATGCATGCGTTTCTTGATATTTGCATTTGGCAGCGAATACCGACCTTGAATCGGAAGACATGAACAAGAGCTCCATTGTCACATTTAAAACTTAACGTAGCATCTGCTCACACATATATCTTTCTCTTAGCTAACATTCACAGAAAACAGCATTGATGTAAAAAAAAAGTGACCTTCAAGAAAAGCTACTTTTTTGATAACTACTAAGCAATATTTAAGTGACTAGACTCATAGAAAATTTATCAAGTCATTCTGCTCCTCTCCACTGCATAGCCGGCGACCTAATTCTGTGGAGTTGCTATACAACCGGACGTGCTGCGCCGTTTCCTTTACCATCTTGGGAAATTCAAAATGGATGTCCCTCCTGCCTTAGCAAACGAGCCGGACCACTTAGAACTATTTCGACAGAGAATACTTCTGTACTACGGCACCTTAGCACTCTCAACTTTGAATACTTCATATCGATTATCATTTCGATATTCGTATTTCACCTGTGTGCAGCCTGTATTTCATTGCCTGAGCTGTGATTTCACGTGGGCCCTGGATTTATGTCTCTGCAATTTGGTACCTCCTGAACTGAATTACAATCACCTCATGAATCCGTTACTTGATCATGAACAGCTTTGTTACAACGGAGGGTTTATGGCCTTTGCAGCGATACAAGGAGTTCTGGGTCATTGGAATATATTCGCAGCGGCGCAAGATTTCCTAACAGAGAGCTATATCGAAAACCCACCGAGCTGCCCAATGATGGTAAAAGACGCTCCAATAATGACAGATCATGAATGGATGGCTGACATGTTTTCAGATGATAACAGTGATTTCCTGTTAGAAGCACTTGCCGCCTACTTTGCCTACACAATGGACGGTTAACTCTTTCCTAACAGAGAACTACATCGAAAACCCACCGAGCTGCCCTGTGATAATAAAAGAGGCTCCGATTTTAACAGATCATGAGTACTGCTTTACTCTTTTCCATTGGATAGCTGACATACTTTCAAATGATAAAAGTGATTTCCTGTTACAAGCAGAACCTACCTATTTTGCCTAAACAATGCTTCAATAACTCTTATATAAGCCATTGACGTCCTCATTTCCTTTTGCTTCCCTATATTCTTCACGTTATTTTCCATATTTTCTTTTGAAGAACAGACCTATTGGCTTTACTAACAGTGGACATTATGATTTCGAGCTGGTTAAATTGTGGTCTTTTATGTGGACTACATTTGTTTCTTCAGCTACTCGATGTTCAACTTTATTTTTTTACAGTCTAATCTCAACAATTCTATTGCATATCTTATCTAAGGTTATTTCAAACGTACTCGATGCAAAACTCGCTAATATATGCTACATGTGCCCTAATTAATGTGTAAATTTTAAACGAGTTTTTTATAACTGTAAACGCCATTTCGCATCTCAACTGCTTATTTTCGCCTCACACGCCTCTACTCCTTTAATTTCCTATAAAATTATGTTTTTAAAATACTTTACAGAAAAATATGTTCTTTCAATAATATTTCCATTATTACTTGTGCTGTATTTCAAATGCAATACTACAACCTTCAAAAGATATCTCAATACAGTAGTTCCCCTCAATAGTGATTCGCGCAGCATCCAACAGATTACATACACGCACCTCTCACCATTTTATCGCTTTTGGCGCCTTTTTTTCCCCTCACACACTGACATAACACAAACTTGATAGTGCTTCGCATGTAGATAAAGTAATGATGTATAACCACTTGCATTTTCATATATCGTTCCCTAACTGAAAGGCCAGAGACCTTCTTCCATTTATTAAAATATGATATACTTCCTTATAAAACTGTACAATGTTTTTTTCTAACTGTATTCATTTTTCTTCAACTATAGCGTTTGTATTCCATGTACTACTGACAATACCAATTACTGTGTTTTTTGCAATTTCTGTACTCATATTACATAATGATTTGCCTTTAAAACAGTACATTTCTAAATAAACATTTCAAATATTCACGGTTTCTCTTTTAATCCATAATCTCAACTGAAATGACTTCATATTAAAAAACTATTCATGGGTTCCACATAACCTTAACTGTAGACACTGAGGACCTTATTTATGAAGACCTTCCTAACTTTACTGAATTTGAATGCAGAGGATGGTCATGAAATTACCTTGGAAAACGCCATAACACAAATGGGAGCGGGAACCAGTGGCTTCAAGGCAAAATCCAAGTTTTATCCCCAACTAGCGCCTGGAAACAAAATTGACATGTTTCAGGAAGCAGTCATCCATGACCTTTACAAAATAAACATCAAAAACAACAGTAGGAACAACCTATCAAAAAGCGAAAAGGAAGCCTTAATAGCATTGCGCAAAAATGAAACCTTTGAAATCAAAACAGCTGATAAAGGTGGCAATATTGTTTTATGGGACCGAAAATTATATATGGAACAACTGAATAATCCACAGCATTATGAAAAATTAAACACCAATCCCATCGACAACATCAAAAGGGAATTGGACAGGAAAATAAACCAGTGGGAAAAGGATGAACTATTGGATCTTGACGAGAAAAAGTATCTGACAGTGGATTTTCCCAAAACTGCCACGGTGTACTTTCTGCCCAAGATCCACAAAAATGCCACTAAACCGCCAGGGAGGCCGATTGTCTCGGCAAACGGATCCTTGTTGGAACCTTTATCTAATTTCATCGATTTCTACCTGAATCCCTATGTGAAACGCCTGAAATCATATATAAAGGACACCACCGACTTCCTATGTCACCTGAAACAAATTGAATGGCAACCAGACTACATCATGATCACAATGGATGTAGTTTCATTATACACAAATATTGACAATGTTATGGGTATCGGGGCCTGCAAACACATTTTCATGGACAGAAACATCCATTATCAACATCACAACAATATGCTTTTGGAAATGATCCAGTACCTGCTATGCAATAACATCTTCATGTTCAGCGAGACAGTATATAAACAAAAAAATGGTGCCGCCATGGGCTTTTCATTCAGCCCGAACTACGCCTGCACCGCCATGGGATGGTGGGAGGAAAAGATTGCATGGGATGAGAGCCTTCAATTATTCACACAGCATATTAAGGTCTGGAAGAGATTCATAGACGATTTGTTCATTGTATGGAATGGAGGAGAGGAGAAATTCCTGGAATACTTTCAGATACTAAACACCAGCACACCGGGCATAAAATTCACCCATAACATCAATAAGGATAAAGCTGTTTTTCTGGATACTGAGATATATGTTAAAAACAACCGGATAGAAACCACCCTTCATCGCAAAAATACCGCAACAAATGCAACTTTGGAGGCAACGAGTTTTCATCAAAAATCACTCATATCCAGTATCCCTTACGGGGAATTCTTATGCCTGAGAAGAATATGCAGTGAGGAACAAGAGTGGCAAAAACAGAGCAAAAACGCTATGCAACGCTTCCACAAAAGACAGTACAATCAACAAACCACATGGAAGTGCTGGGAAAGGGCGGACCAAACTAAAAGAGAAGACTGCCTAACACCAAAAGAATCCCAATTAACAACTGAGGAAGAACCAATCAGATTCATTACAGATTACAGCAGTGAAGCCAAGCAGGTAAATCAAATACTCAAAAGAAATTGGAAACTCCTACAATTAGACCCAGTGGTAGGCAAAAGAATGGGAAACCATCCCATCTTAACATACAGAAGGGCCAGAAATCTCCAGGACCAGTTGATCCATAGTCATTTTCAACCAAACAGGAAAGGAAAACCATGGCTACAAACCAAAGGTTTTATAAAATGTTACAATTGCAAGGTCTGCAAAATTGCAAAACCAACTACAACAATAACAATGCCGAACAACAAAAGCTGGAAAATCCAGGAATGCATCACTTGCAATAGTAAATACACTGTGTATATGATTGAGTGTCCTTGCAAAATGAGGTACATAGGAAGCACAATCTGCGAGCTCAAAAAACGAATATTGGAACACGTTCGGGCAACTGTCCACAAGGACAGAGCCAACGCAATTGCAAAGCACATGGAACTGAGTCACAATGGTGATTGGAAACAACTTCGCTTTTGGGGCATTGAAACCATGAATTTGTCAGTAAGGGGTGGCCACCATGAGAAATCCCTTCAACAGAAAGAATCCAAGCATATTTTGAGCTTCAGGACAATGACACCTTTTGGGCTAAACCAGTCAGAGGAACTGTACATACATTTGTAAATATTACTGTAGAAATCTAACAACTATGAACTTTGAACCTTTCATACAATGTCATCCCGCTACCATGATTCACTTGAACACATTTTGTCCCCACACTCACTACTACCTCACATTTTTCACCCTTGTAAATAACTCACAGTCTCAATAGATTGTTTTGTTTTGATTCTCAATAATTTTGCCCACTGGAGGGCTGTACTTGGACATAAAGACTAAATGGGCAATTCATGAATAGCCCACTGGAGGGCAGCATCCCCAGTTCGATCATTGATTGTACTGCGTTGTACTATATTCCTTCATGAATGTTGAATGTCAATTGATTGCCCTGTTTCACAATTTGAATTTTGACACATGATTTGTATTATTCATGGGTACAACGTCACACTTCCCCTAATTTTGTTAAAAAACCTTGGTTACAAAACTGAGAAACCAATTGGGACGGCCAAAAAACTACAGGTCCCAAAATGCTTAGCGTAAGTGGGTGGGCTTGGCCAAAAAGAAGGTGTGTTTTAAAATATACGTTGTCCCCTTTAAAACTGTGAGTGTCCAGCACTAAACTGACCGTGACCAAGGCAGCGGACGCTGCCGAAACGCGTCGGTTGTTTTCTGTTTGAACCCCCCCATGGATTTGTAAAGCAAAAATAAACATCTCACAAATGAATTAAGCGACTGATAGTCCGTTCCTTTCTGCGACTCCACGTCCCCGGGATCAGGGAAACCCTGTTGAAATTGTCAGCGGCTGGCTCTGCCGCAGGAGAAACGCGATGGGGAAAAGCAGCGCCTTACGAGGGAAAGGCGAGCCAAGCGGAGGATATATATATATATATATATAATATATATATATATTCACTGAAAAAACCACAGGTTTAGCACACGTTATAGTTAGGAATGAGCATTTAAACACCTTCGAAATTTACTGAAAAAAACATAGGTTTAACACGAGTTATAGTTAGCTTGACATTTTACTCATATTAAACCATTGCAATTCCCCGTTTTAGTTAGTTGTACTCACTATAACTTGCGCGTCCGCAATTCACTGCTGATGATGTCACATATTACATCATTCATGACATGGTCAGTGACATCACTGATGACATCACTGGTGACATCTCAAATGACATCACTGATGACATCACTGATGACATCATCAAGTGACAATCAGATACACCTCATCACACACTAGTATAATCTTTCATCACTAAAATAGAAAGTGCCATATTTGAAACCATTCACACACCCATAGAAATTTTTAAACACCCACTCAGTTATTCATTGAACTATACACACATCTAATCACTTACCTTTAGATTCAGTGTTATATGCAGTGAATAATCAACAGAACACTATGAAAAATACTAATACTCCTATTTCAACATTATGCACCATGCACACATTGTAAACACTGTTCAAAACATCTTATTGACGTATGCAAACAATGGATCATACTTACATTTAGTCACCAACACACTTATACAAACACCACTTCATCTATTTATATAGATAGTAACACGCACTTAGTGTGTTATAAAAAGTCTATTTGAAATATACAGTTATCCAGTCTTAGGCTCAGTTAGTTAGATATAATTGTAACATACACTGCTTTTTTTAAAATGTAATGGAGATATACTATTTAGAGACATTTTTCATCACCACCACACCCATAAACATATACACTCACTGAAACAAGTGTTATAACATGTAGTCCTAACCTCATTTACCTACTGAATAAACTATTCACACATTCGTAGGCAATTACACACCCCAGTTCATGTGTGTTAACTGATTCCGAAAGTGGTGTGACATTGTCCCCCTTTAGTGATGCTCCTGTGGTGGGATACTCTGGTATTTCGCTGGCTGTCTGGTCTATCACAATTTGGCTGGTTTGTTGGTTCAAGTGATCTCTAAGAAAGGGTACCCAGTTCTCCTCCAAAATGTGAGATGTAATTCCCCTGTGGTGCGGGTGTGTTATCTCCAAAACACGTCTGGGATGAATGACAGCTGGGCTTTGTGCATTCCCTCTAGACAACCACACTCAAAGAGAGTTTAGGTGTGATTTGATGGGCCATCTGAATCCTGATGTAAATGTAAATGTAAATGTACAGAAATTTATATAGCGCAAATCACCGAGCGGTTTCTAAGCGCTTGCTTAGGGAACCCGTCCTGGTATTCCCCTGAGAGATAACCCCGGCAGGGTATTTACAAGGTGAAAGCCAGGCATCCCGCCGCGAGGGGCCGTTGTGGAGATTAAGCAAGCTATTGCCCAGAGTCGCAGACTGTGAACCCGTGAATCGAGTAGGCACCGGAGCGAGAATTGTCGAGTCCATGGACATTTTTGTAGGACTCAAGACCCCGGCGAGACGGGAATTGAACCCTGGTCCTGGGCTGACCTATGCTTCCAGGTCTGCCTCCTCTAACCAGTGAGCCCTCCTTAATAGGATGGGTGGAAAGGACTGATCATAGCCTCATATTTAAACTTGCATAATCTGCTTAACCCACTGTAGTGAGTCTGGAACCATGATGATAAGGGACTTCTTCTGAGCACTTCAAAGACCCTCTTTGAAGTCTCCCACACTTCACAGGCACCAGTGGGAAAAAGGACTGGACTTTTGACCCTCCCAACTCAGTACACTACGGGATCTGTGGATACTCTGCCAGGTTAGAAGGACTAATGTGCTGCTGATGGACTGACACTCTGCTGTGCCTACCTGTTGCCTGCCATCTTCCTTGCCAGGGTGAGAAGGAGTGGACCCACTTCTTTTGCATCCAGAACCCAAGTGGCTACTAGAGATTGCTGGCTTGCCTCCTGGTTCAGGAACATCAAAGTATTTTGGTGAGTATTCCCTGCCAAGTGGTGCCAACCCAGTCCTGGACTCTTGGAAGTCGGTCTGAAGTGCTGCTCCAGAAGAAACCATGCATTGCTGTCAACTCCGCAGCTCGTAACTAGTTCATCTCTTCAACATCAGAAGTATCACCACCATTGAGAGGATTGAGGGTGATGCATCACTGACTGCTCTGCACAGATACAACATTTTGGATGCATCTTCAACTTTGCGTGGCTCAAAGCTGTTGGATCACCTTCATCCTGTGGGTCGAAGATAACACATCACCCCTTTTATTCTTGCATCTTGGCTCCATTGATGACACAGCTAAGGTAATTTTCAGAAAGACTAGCCTAGTCCTATATCAAACCCACGCATGACAGTGGTTGGCCTGAACTTTAAGGATGTGCCCTGGCCAACATGACCAGCTAACCCCAGTTGGCACTTTATGCTTTTAAGTACTACATTTTAGTTTATGCTTTAAAAATTCAGAACTCAATTTTTACCTATTCTATTCTGTAGTTTTGATCTTGTTTTGTCCATTAAATTAAACTCTATTTTTCTTACCAGGTGTGCTATCTTTTTGTGTGTTTTCCCTGTTTCACTGTTAGAAGTGTTGCAATAAAACTTTACACATTGCCTCTGAAGATAAGCCGGACTGCTCTGTGCCAAACTACCAAGGGGTGACCAGAGATTAATTTAATTTAATGTATTTACTTCAAAATATGTAATCATCAATCCATTTCCGTACCTTTTTTTTACCAGGTGGTGTGAAAGGGGAGCTGCTGATCAATCTTTCTAGTAGTCCTTCCTTCCAATGGGTTATTCCAGCCGGTGACTATTTTTCAGACATCATTCTTGGCGCCTCCACTGATCAGTGTGTTGCAGTGATTGAGAAGTGGTGGAGAGATGAACCTGGAGCTGTGGACTGGAGTCATGTAGCAAAGGCGATTTGTGAGCTTCAGGGAAACAGGTATGGATTCTACACCTGATGATATATTGCAAATGCCTACCTTGGTTTACCTTGCCAGCATGTGTTGTGCCAAGAGCAGCAGGTTTACTTTCATGAAAGCAATTTAAAAGTTTCCAGAGGTGAGCAGCAGCTTCATGCCACTTTCTCATTGTTGGTACTAGAGATTTGTGGGGTGTTTGTGAAATTTTTTTCCATCTTTGAACCTGTATGTGAGCAAACTACAGCTGAGTGTGCTAAAATCATAGTGTGAAGTAAGTAATATTTTTAGTGCTGAATCATTTTGCCTCTGCTGGTTGTATTGTTTTGTTTTTCAATAGCGACGGATGAAATGTGTTTTTAAACTTTTAATTATTCCATTACAATGAATTATGTTTAAAAAATAATTTTAACAATTTGGTATGTGTTTACTGTACTTTTATGGTCTACGAACCCAAATAATGTGAATAAAGTAAAATAAAAGAATACATAAATATAGAGAGACAGAGAGGGACAGAGAGAGGGTGTAGAGAGAGGGGGGCCGATTAACAGAACCAACTTAAGACAAAATCCTAAACTTACTACTTTTGGTATTCACAGAAGGCATTTAGTAGTAGTAGTAAAGTTAAGATTGTGTCTTAAGTTTTACTTAAGACACATTTAAGACAGAATTAAGACAAACTTAAGACAAACTTAAGACAAACTTAAGACAAACGTAAGACAAAATCCTAACTTAAGTCTGTCTTAAGTCTGTCTTAAGTCTGTCTTAAGTTTGTCTTAAGTCTGTCTTAAGTATGTCTTAAGTCTGTTTGTCTTAAGTCAAACTTAAGACAAAATCATAGCTTTACTACTACTAAATGACTTCTGTGAATACCAAAAGTAGTACGTTTAGGATTTTTTTCTTAAGTTAGTTCTGTGAATCGGGCCAAGAGAGTTTGAGAGTATGAGAGTGAGAGGCAGAGAAAGATGTCGGAGATGGGAAAAGAGAGGGAGCGAGAGCAACATAGAGAAATCGAAAGACGAAGATAGAGAGACAAGAGAGGGAGAGGGTGTTGAAATGGAGATGAAGACAGAGAAAGACAGGGATGGGATATAGAGGAGAAGTGTGAGATAAGAAGGGAAAAATGGCTAGAAAGGGGCAGAGGGAGGGCCTGAAGAGAGGGATAGAGATAGAGGTAAAGAGAGAGAAATTGAGAGAGGAATAGGGGTGGAGAGAGAGCCAGAGCATCAGAGAGAGAGACATAGAGAGGGCTGGCAAAAGACAAGGAGAAGACAAGAAAGGGAAACATATTGATAGAGATAAATAGAGAGAGAAATAAAGAGGGCAGGGGAAGAAGAAATAAAGGTGGGGCAACATCAAACTACTAAAAAAACGAGAAGAAAATACCCTTTTTCTGAAAATGTGCAGTGCCCCACCCAGCAGATTTATGTGTCTATAGTTCTGAAAAATGTTGCCCCATTTCTGAAGAGGGATATTGCTGCTCATCCCAGATGTAATCCTGAAGAGTTTCCTAGTCATTACAGGATGCACGTCAGCTACTCCTTCTCCTTGGTAGCTGAATCTCACCACTGAAAAGATGAGATCACAGTAGAAGGTGGGAGTGTAGACCTTTGCAACCCCACCCATGTGGCTAACTACATGGACATAGGGGTCGCGCTCCCTTTGGTTTGTGCTAGTGAAAATATTTGCACTGGGGTGAAGCACTTACCAGCACGCTCTGCACATTGATGGGGGCCTTGGGGTCCCTGATGATGCCCTCCAGCTTCTCTGCTGGTTCACCATATACTCCCGGTGAAGGCGGATGTGCGCTCTCCTGGGCGGTGGGCCCTTACTAAAGCAGGAACAGGAGCCAGCCTCTCTGCCATCCTGAGGTGCACTGCTGAGGCTGTCCTGCAACTCACCTTACCCACAGCATGCAAAAACCAGCAGTGTGCTTAGCAAACATGCAGCCGCCAGTCTCCAGGCTCAATAAAGAAAAGGTTCACGTACTGGGTAACAAGCAAGTAAAGGTGCCAGTAGCCATGGGAGGATATAGATGATGACATTGCCGTAATAAGGATGGACTAACATGCTTATAAATGAATCAGAAGGCAGTATTTATGAAGGACAAAGACACAAGCCAATTAAAATATGGGTGAATGAGTAGGCAGGGCTTTCCTCACCTACTAAACTACAGCAGATCTTCACGAGAGCAGCACTTGAGCTGACTTTAGGCTCAGCCTAAAAATCACCCTATAATTTTAGAAACTCACATTTCTTCTACAAGCAATATGCGGGACAAAAGAATACAAGGCGGACCTCAGTTTCTTCAGTTGTTTCATAATGTGGGTAACATTTTGTTAGCGTCCTTTCCCAGCTCCCTTTTTGAGTGAATGAAGCCAGCAACGGTATCTTATTGTTAACATTAAATATAGAAATTAGGTTAACTTGGGCTTGATTTTGCATTAACATATCACGTGATATAGTATCATGTTATGTTATTTTTAGATTGCACTAACACATTGATAAGAATGGTACATAACAAATCAGGGGTAGATATAGAAGAATAACTGATTACAAAGGCAGGGGCCTGATTCGTATGTTGGTGACAGAGTTCCCCCCGTCAACTTACTGATCCACCCACCTGAGTTAAATGCGAGCAGACATTATGTTTTGCCACAGCGGTGAGGACATCATCATCACCATGAACAAACTTCTCCAATGGCCTAAAGGAATACGTGCTGTCGGAGAATTGGCTATATGTCCATCTACCCAATTAAGATGGGTGAACACATAGCTGTTTTATACTGTCAGTCACTTCCAGGCACACCGTGATGGTAATGGACCATAGAAAATAAATAATGATCCCTTCCACATGGGAAATGGCTCATGTGGCAAGGGAGGGCATTATCTTTTTTTTCCCACAATAGGATTTGTTTAATAAATGGAGAATACAACTCTTTGGTGCCAGAACCCTGCACCAAATATCAAAATACATTGTCAGAAACTACTGTGACGGTGGTTACTGCCAACACTTCATAAATGAGCACCTGCCTGGTGGGCATTTATGAATCTGGAAAGTGGTACCTGCAGTAAGGCAAAGGAGTAGCTTACTCCGTCACCCTGGCAGGAAAATGGACTGTCCATTGGAACCTAAATTAGGGCAAAGCTTGAATTGCATTCCTATACATGGCTAAGTGAGGGTCTGCACTGAGGGTCAATTGGAGAGAATCCCACATTTTTTCTGCATAAATAGAAAAGATCTGCCTCCTAAGGTATCTGTTTTATGCTCAAGGCATGTTGTGAATGTATCTAGGACCCTAATTTAATATTCTTGATTCATGCCCTTATGCGGTTATGATAAATCATGTCCTAATGAAGGCATACAAAATATAGTCATAGCCCACGCAGCCCAAATATGGCAAGGCTACTTCCTTAGATTCCTAGAGAGTACAACGAGTTCTTTCGACACACCAAACTTTCAGCAACCTGTGAATTTGATTCGATTTTGAACTCCTGCAAGCACTAAAGGAACAGTCAGTTCTTAGTGACTTCTTTTATTGACGTCTTATGTCCAACCTTACGTCAAACACGGCACCTTCCAGGGATAATTATACCAACACTTGCCATAATCAAACACACGGTGGTGTGGAACAGAGCGGCTATCTACTTATCCGAAGCCCAGCTGATGCGAGAGCCGAAGGGAGCCGCCCCTCCCCTTTGACACACTGGAGAAGCTGCCTTTTTTCACTCCGAGAAATCCAGCTCCGGTGTTTTCCAGTCACCCTTGCGGGTCACTGGGAGATCGAGTCCAGAGAAACGAGATACAAGACCTCTTTCATTCTATAACCAAGGTACGGAACTGATTCAAACCTTAGAAAGAATTCTTGATTCAGATTCTTTGCAAAAACCTAACTTAACTTAAAACTGCAACTTACGTACTCCTTCCCACGTATTAGGCTTAGGTCAGGTACACCGGGGGAGGCGTATCTTAGAAGCACCAGTTGAGTCAATGTTTTTATGTATGTAAATATTTTATCCGTTTTAAAGTATCATATGGCTAAGAAACCATATCAATGCTTTTACAGTATTATTTTAGAATACTCCTTTTACTGTAGACACTTTACTTCATGATAAGTATTGCAATTGTAGCAATTAATTTCTCTTGCATGAGAAAGAAGACTGCTCAATAAAATAACACCTTTTATTGAAAACGCCCGTCTTTCTTTTTCTCTGCACCCTGGTGAAATTAAGCATGCATGATTGACTGAGTGAAATAGCTGTCTATTGTTTTCACACGACTCTGGAGATTCACTCCTTATTCTGGGGGAGAAAAGTTGTCATGTTATATGGTTGTCAGAAGCTAATCCCTTCTTGTTTAAATCAGGGAATTTAACCCCTCTCTATTCATTCTACAAAGTTTCTAGTGACCTCTGAGCTAGCTGGCAAAAACTAATTAAGTCTAACATAGTCAGTAGAGACCTAGATGACCTCAGTCCTACATCTACACTGCTGTTTATGTTATTCCAAAGCGCAGAGCCTAATGGGAATATAGGAACTACACTACACGGCGCCCAACGTTTGGTAAGGCGATAATCTAATGCAAGATACTAGAGTAACTCAGTCGTGCTTTTCACACAGACCCCTTTCTCCCATAAAAACTCCAATAGACATCTGGAGTGGGTGAAAGGTTAATATCCGCCAATACTTAGTAAGATGAGAATCCTATTTATTAGTTTACGGTATAGTCAACGCTGAAGGATACAGTGTTCCAAAATATTGTGCATCTAATCTTTGTTTCCTCAAAACTTGATCTGCAACAAAAAATTTCTGTCAGTAAAAATGACGGAAAGTGAAGAGGAAAGAGACAAAGAGGCTTTAGCAGCTCAACTCTTAGCAGAGGACACAATCCTCCAAAATGCAGACCATGATGCAATACTCATCCCAGTCAATATAAGAAAAAACATAACAATAAAACTTATAGAAAATTGGGTATCACCAAGAGGTGGCACAGTTGTATTTGTGGTAGGGGCACATGAGTATCAGCAGACAGAGGTATTCTATTCCTGGATAACTTTTCCAGCAGCACATACAGTGACACATGAGTTCCTCTACTATAAATTAGCGAAATCTCCAGAGGAATACTCTCCTTTCGAGGAAATTGAAATTCCACTAACATTCCAAGAGCACCTGCTCTTATTTAATGGAGCCCTAAAACATCAAAATCACATTACCGGGCTCGGTCCACTAGGAAGACCAGGAGCCACGTGGCCGGTTCTAGCCAGCTACACACCACACCCAGACATTGAAGAAATGTCAGACAGAGAACATTTAGTTCAGTTAAGACAACTAATTAAAATACATAGACAATTGGTCTAATATATCATGCGGACTTCAACAGTCCAACCTGCAAATAAAATTCCTCAAAACACCCCTCATCAGGGGAATACAAATAAAATTACACCACAGAATATTCAATCATGTCTTGGAAAAAAAACGCAAAACAGGAACAAATTCCCTTTTGTTTAGCTTTAAAAATCACTCAGATAAAGGCAGTGTTTCCTGATACTACCCCTCACGAAAAACACAGAATTCTGACTATGTGTCTCCTTATGGGGATCGCACAACATGTGGAAGACTGTGACACTTGGGGCACGGTCTTTGCTTCTATCTACACAAAAACACAAGGTGTTCCATCAATGGCGGTTATACCAGATGTACTAAGACAGATTCAAAAGGAATACGGTCCAGAACCTGCTAAAAGTCTGGGTATGAAATTACTGAAAGACTTCAAGCAGGTCTCGGCTATATTATTAGCCAACATAAAAGGAGAAGCAGAGTGTGCGGCGATCCGCCAAAAAATTGACGGAAACAGATATAACAGACCAACCTTTTGAGCTTGGTAAAATAATTGAAAAATGCTATGAAGAATTAGGCAGAGATAGTTTGGATGGTAAACCAGTAAAACCCCAACTAATTGAAAATCCGGAAAAAACCTTTATTAAAAACAATCTCAATTCTCAAAAGAAGAAATGGAGTGTAATAAACAAACTACTCCCAGAGAAAAACAATTTCAGTCCAGAGGAAGGTCTCCCCAATGGAGAAATACATCTCCAGGAGGAGGGGACAAGTCTCCCCAAAGGGAGCCCTCTGAAAAAAGATATAACCTTAGATATAGGGTTAAATTAAGAAATCCTGACAGATATCAAGATATTGTTCCACGTCCCTCTCGATCTTTTCAGACTTCCTCACAGAAATCAGTAAGAAGAGGACGGTCAGAACACAAGGAAGAGAAGGTCAAGTCCAAAGACAAAGAACCTGCTCATCAAAGTAAAAAATCACAATTTCCCAGAAAGATGGTAGCAAGTATTAAAACTAAACATGCCGAAAATCCTGAGGACACAACTGAAAAATGGAGACAGTGGACACAAATGAATACATTCAGGTGGAAACTGAAGACATGCGAGTTAGCGTGCCCCATAAACTATGTGAAATAACATTACGTATAGAGGGAGATAAAACTACGAAAATAAAAGGTCTCTTTTGGGAGAATCTTTCTAAAGGCTATGATATCCTGTTAGCTGAAAAAGACTGGCCACCGGAGTTTGTCAAGGAGTGCCCTCATGGCGAAGAAATGAGTATGCCTGCCTTCTCATGCGCGTCTTTTGAAGCAATACTAAGATTGTTTTCTGGGATAACATAGACTAAATGATCTCACATCCAGAAGCAACCAAATGTATCCACCATCTTGTAACTGGGTGATTTTCATTCTCCGGTCCTATGGTGACTGTGGAATTAACAGAATCACAAGGTGCTTTAAACAGCTTGCATGCACAGTCATATCAAACAACACTCCACACAGCTTGTGCAGTAAATAGACACCTGTTGGCTTACATGAGGTAAAACAGGGAGAACACTGTGTCCAGGAGGCTGAACACCTTCCAAGCGCATCACACAGTGGGGCATTTTTAATAATATTTATTGAACCAAATTTATTCTTGCATAAAATATGTGTGTTACAATGATTAATAGGGAGAAGCATATAAATCTGATTAAAAGCACCAAAAACGTAAATAATCGATATAGTTATGCCATGGTGCTTAACAATTTTTATATGCAAGCATATAAATAAGGCAGTAATCTAGCATACTCATTCTATACAAACCCTACTCTAAGTTTACTGAGAGTGTGTGTAGGTATAGTGCCAAAAATCCCCCCAAGGGATGATCCAAACCCATTACCTTATGGGAGAGAATGAAGGACCCAGGCTTGGTTATGAACTGGACACCCCTCATGAGATGTCAGACTGCGCCTGGTGATTCCTCAGCATGCAAGGAACCATCACGGTCAGTTGAAGAACCTCCTCTACTAATCTATCAGGATGCTAATTTTTATAATGCAAAGCAGCCTTGCAATGTACACACATATTTATTGATGTTATGGATAAATAGATGTTCCTAGTCACCCTGTGGGAGAAGATAGTGATGACATGTGTACGTAGTGTTAAACAAGACCTTGTACATTATGCTCAAGGCGTTGTGATAATGTTGTGCAAAGCTAGATGTAAAAAAAGTTTTGTTTCAGAGAAACTAATCCAACATTGTTGTGCATGTAAATGTGTGCCAAAGGTCACAGCTTGAATTGTTGTATGTGAGGACAAAGTAAGAAATTAGCTGCTTTGCTACATGGGCCTAACTCGGGAATATAACACCGACTCCTCATTCTAAGGGTCAATATCTTAAAGGCTATCTATAAAGCAGGCAGACAATTTTAAACACATAACAAAACTACTCTTTAAAGGGATCTAAAAGCTGGCGTCCTAATAAAATATGTATAAAAAAGGTTTTAATTGTCATTATGATATTTGAGATCCCAAGCACTCAGAAACCCATCATGCCTAGAAAAAGAAAAAGCTGTTTTGGTACAATTTTTTTAAAAAGAGACCAAATTGTTCTCACACGGAAAAGGGCCAATTGTTTATGTGCTCCGAGTGGTAGACGCTTTAGAAAAGGGGGTGGTGATGAACAGAGTGTCTGAGTTAAACAGACCACTCTTACCCAGTCCAAAGATCAGGGCTTGATCCATCACCGTTATTTATCTCACTGCCCCATCCCAGCTCAGAACCTGGCTATATGCAAATCAGTCTGTCCCTGGCCCAGTGCATCATGGGAACAGGGCAGACTAAACTACCAAGCCAATTCTTCACCAGAAAGGAGACAAGCTACCGGGGACCGGTTTCTGGCATTTCAGCCTTCTTCGGCCCGGCTTGCTTGAATCCTGATGGAGCAGTGAGAAAGGGACTCATGTCTGAGTATACCCTGCCACACCTATAGTGGCCAAAAACGATTTAGAAAAGGGGGTGGTGATGAACAGAGTGTCTGAGTTAAACAGACCACTCTTACCCAGTCCAAAGATCAGGGCTTGATCCATCACCGTTATTTATCTCACTGCCCCATCCCAGCTCAGAACCTGGCTATATGCAAATCAGTCTGTCCCTGGCCCAGTGCATCATGGGAACAGGGCAGACTAAACTACCAAGCCAATTCTTCACCAGAAAGGAGACAAGCTACCGGGGACCGGTTTCTGGCATTTCAGCCTTCTTCGGCCCGGCTTGCTTGAATCCTGATGGAGCAGTGAGAAAGGGACTCATGTCTGAGTATACCCTGCCACACCTATAGTGGCCAAAAACGATTTAGAAAAGGGGGTGGTGATGAACAGAGTGTCTGAGTTAAACAGACCACTCTTACCCAGTCCAAAGATCAGGGCTTGATCCATCACCGTTATTTATCTCACTGCCCCATCCCAGCTCAGAACCTGGCTATATGCAAATCAGTCTGTCCCTGGCCCAGTGCATCATGGGAACAGGGCAGACTAAACTACCAAGCCAATTCTTCACCAGAAAGGAGACAAGCTACCGGGGACCGGTTTCTGGCATTTCAGCCTTCTTCGGCCCGGCTTGCTTGAATCCTGATGGAGCAGTGAGAAAGGGACTCATGTCTGAGTATACCCTGCCACACCTATAGTGGCCAAAAACGATTTAGAAAAGGGGGTGGTGATGAACAGAGTGTCTGAGTTAAACAGACCACTCTTACCCAGTCCAAAGATCAGGGCTTGATCCATCACCGTTATTTATCTCACTGCCCCATCCCAGCTCAGAACCTGGCTATATGCAAATCAGTCTGTCCCTGGCCCAGTGCATCATGGGAACAGGGCAGACTAAACTACCAAGCCAATTCTTCACCAGAAAGGAGACAAGCTACCGGGGACCGGTTTCTGGCATTTCAGCCTTCTTCGGCCCGGCTTGCTTGAATCCTGATGGAGCAGTGAGAAAGGGACTCATGTCTGAGTATACCCTGCCACACCTATAGTGGCCAAAAACGATTTAGAAAAGGGGGTGGTGATGAACAGAGTGTCTGAGTTAAACAGACCACTCTTACCCAGTCCAAAGATCAGGGCTTGATCCATCACCGTTATTTATCTCACTGCCCCATCCCAGCTCAGAACCTGGCTATATGCAAATCAGTCTGTCCCTGGCCCAGTGCATCATGGGAACAGGGCAGACTAAACTACCAAGCCAATTCTTCACCAGAAAGGAGACAAGCTACCGGGGACCGGTTTCTGGCATTTCAGCCTTCTTCGGCCCGGCTTGCTTGAATCCTGATGGAGCAGTGAGAAAGGGACTCATGTCTGAGTATACCCTGCCATACCTATAGTGGCCAAAAACGATTTAGAAAAGGGGGTGGTGATGAACAGAGTGTCTGAGTTAAACAGACCACTCTTACCCAGTCCAAAGATCAGGGCTTGATCCATCACCGTTATTTATCTCACTGCCCCATCCCAGCTCAGAACCTGGCTATATGCAAATCAGTCTGTCCCTGGCCCAGTGCATCATGGGAACAGGGCAGACTAAACTACCAAGCCAATTCTTCACCAGAAAGGAGACAAGCTACCGGGGACCGGTTTCTGGCATTTCAGCCTTCTTCGGCCCGGCTTGCTTGAATCCTGATGGAGCAGTGAGAAAGGGACTCATGTCTGAGTATACCCTGCCACACCTATAGTGGCCAAAAACGATTTAGAAAAGGGGGTGGTGATGAACAGAGTGTCTGAGTTAAACAGACCACTCTTACCCAGTCCAAAGATCAGGGCTTGATCCATCACCGTTATTTATTTCACCGTTATTTATCTCACTGCCCCATCCCAGCTCAGAACCTGGCTATATGCCGAGTGGTAGATGCAGCATTGCTGTTGCCCACCTTTGCAGACATTCCCGTAGGTACACCGCATAGCATGTTTATGGAGCAAAGGTGATTCCATCCACTTTCCACAGCAGCCGCTGAGGGAGGTGTTGCGTCCCACAGGTTGTCTGCAGAGCCGTTATTCACATCACTAGGAGCTGAAGCATCCCAGGGCGGCTCTTAGAATGCATTCATCAGCATTGAAATACGCTGGGGACAGCAATACTAATGGGTCTTTAAGCGGTCCATCAGTACTGTAATGTCTGGTGGTGCAACCAATTCTCATCTGAGACATATATCCAGGATGCATTTGTCGGTGTAAAGCAGGTAGCAGAAGACGGGCTGTATGACTATGCAGTCAAGTCCGACCGGCCTCTATGACAAGAACCAGTGCTCATGTTGTTCCTGAAGCTGAGGTGTGCTGAAGCAGTGTATCATGCGTTCACAGCAACGCAGCACTTGCAGTGCTGTCTCCATTCACATTGAACTGGGACGTCCATTGCTGAGCAGATAGAATAAAATCTGTATTCCCACTAAAGTAGCAGGACAAGCCCTGCAAAAATTCTTCCCAACACTGTGTGTATGAAAGATGGTAGAACTCCATATATCATTGAAAGGTACTAACCAAATCAGAGCTGATACATTTAAAAAAGTGCACTATTCCTTTTGTATCAGACATGCTAAAGATACAATAGACCAGCTCCCCAAAATGCATTTTTTGTCCAAAGGGAACACAAGCAACCCTTCCACGGGGGTCTGATGAATGGAAAGAACCATTACATGTGATGGTGTCCAGAGTATCCTAACTAAAGTGCGTAAAGTGCTGCCAATTCTAGAAACATGAGAATGCTGGAGTACGGAATCTGCTTAAATCTTTTGTTTTCGCTATTCCCAGACATGAAGTTTGTTGCACTATCTTGTTCAGGAAAATCATTTGAGGTGGTATGAGGCATGCTCTAAATAATGCCTCCTTCCCCTGAACCTGCCAATCTTTTCTCCCCAGATAGATTTTGTGTCGATCATGTCTTTCCAAAAGTAGAAACACTATCTGGACAGTTGGGAAATAAAGGAAACAGAGTATATCAGCGTAGTATTTCTAAGCCTTTTATTCTTTGCAGGTGTACAAGCCTATAGTAATATGAGGCTGGGTTTGATATTTCAAAACATGAATAATAAGAAAAATACTGTGCAAAATGATTGTACTTTTGAGTCAAATTTTTAGGCATTTATTTGCTAACCGGCTTTGACTGCTGTTCTTGCTAGCGACTTTACAACATTTAGTGTATTTTTTTCATTTCTCCCCTGTCCACTGCACCATGCTTTTTGCTGTTCTCAAACATAGATGTCATTTGGGGCTGGTGGCAATATAGTTGCTTGCTCGACCCAATTTCTCCAGGATAAAAGCCGAGGATGGTGCTGAAGGCATACCAAAGGCAAGCCGTCTATGCCCTTCTACACCTGGACCGCGTCTAGTGCTGGTTCCCCTTTAGACCCTTGACAACCGCTTAGCTATATGCAGGAAGCTTTAATCAACTTTAATATCAGAAGTAATTCAGTTCCCTGTCCTCCATTTAATTTATCAGATATGTAGTTGAGCTTATATGTATGTAAATGTAGTTGAGCTTATATAGCGCACAGCTACCCTCAGTGGGTGTCCGGGCGCTTGCTTAGGGAACCCGTCCTGATATTCCCCTGTGCGATAGCCCCAGCGGGTATCCACAAGGTGAAAGTCAGGCATCCCGCCGTGAGGGGCCGTTGTGGAGATTAAGCAAGCTATTGCCCAGAGTCGCAGAGTGTGAACCCGTGAGTCGAGAAGGCACCGGAGCGAGAATTATTGAGTCCGTGGAATTTTTAGCCCAAGACCCGCCGAGGCGGGGAATTGAACCCTGGTCCAGGACCAATCTCAGCTTCCGGGTCTGCCACCTCTAACCCCTGAGCCACACTTCTCCTGACGAGATCCCTATCCAATACCTGCACTACCTGCAGCAGAATTATTTAAAAGCTGCACACTTTGGTGGGGGGCTCTATCTGTAAAACCCCTGCTAATTTTCCCAATACCCGGCGTATCGTCTTACCGACTTCCTGCCAAAAGGAGCCAAGGAGGGGGCAGCCGTGGAACACGTGTAGATAGTTCGCCCTTTCTAGCCCGCATTTGGGGCAAGACTTTACGCTGGCTCCTTTGAATTTTGACAGCCGTTTGGGGGTCCAGTATGCCCTGTGTATTGTAAATAAGTGGTTTCTCTTCAAGCGGGCTGGTTTGATCGTTGACCAGCTTTTTTCTAGTGACCTCTGCCATAGGTTTTGAAGGTCCAGCTCTGTTATGTCTTTCCTCCAGACTGATTGAGGATTCAGGAAATTTTCTTCTCCTGCAGCGATTAGAGCCCAATACCATCTTGATATTTCCCCCTTTATTGGGATGATCTTTATCATTTCACTCTCTAGGTCCACTCTTCCTGTTTTTTTATCCGAGAGCATGCTGGCCCAGCTTTTGAGTTGGTAATATTTAAATTTAGACACCGATGAATTAGTAGTTTCTACTAGGTGATCCCATGGTTTTATTGATTTCTCTGTCATCAGCTGGCTCCATTCGTTGATTCCTACTGCTTTTAGTGGTAATGCCAGGGAGGCTTTTAGGAATTCTGGTGTGCCTGTGGCGTCCCATATGGGAGCCATAGAACTGTAGTAAGGAATGTTCAATGCACTTCTGAGTTGATACCACAATTTTGCTTCGTTGGTTAGGATCTTTAGTTTTATTTTTGTAAAAAAATGTGGGTGTCCGAATTTAAAGAAAAAAAGTCTGTTTTGTTTGTCAGTGTTTGAAGGAATTCAGGATAAAGCTTGTGTTTTTTTAATAGGGGTCTCGCGTTTTCAAACTGGAAAACCCTGTAGTATTCAACGAGATCCGGGCTGACTATTCCACCTTGCTCTTTTTTCCTCCTTATTTTGTCCCAGGCGATTCTTGTCCCTTTAGATGCCCATATGAAACTCGCAAATTCTCCCTGAATCTTCATCAAAGTGTCTCTTTTATATTACAATGCAATGGCATTAAAGAGGTAAGTAAATTTGCGTAGTACGGACATTTTTATCATGTTAGATCTTCCCAGGAAGCTTAGTGGCAGCCCGTCCCATACTTTAAGGAGTTTTTTGGTCTCAGTAGCAATCCCATTGAGGTTTAACTGGGGTACCTTTTCTAGATCCTTGACCCAAAGTTATCCCCAAGTATTTTATTTTATCATTAGAATATGGGGTATTCTGATGTACCTTCCAGCTCATAGATTCAGTTTCAGCTTGATTAGTAAAGTACCCAGACACCTTGCCAAAATTTGAAATTGTCTTATTTATTGCTGCAGAGGATTTTTGGAAGTTGTCTGTAAAGATCATTAGGTCATCTGCGTATAACGCCACCTTTTTGGTCCATCCGCAGTATCTAAAGGGGGTTAGTGATCTGTGATTCCAACGAGATTTTACAAGTGGCCCGATGAAAAGATTGAATAACAACAGTGACAAGGGACACCCTTGCCTCGTTCCTCTTTGTAGTTCAATGTTATTGGTAAGGCCCCCGTTAACTAGAACCTTAGCTCTTGGTTTTTGTGTAAGTCTCAGACACCAAATGACTAAAGCACTGCCCTAGGTTGAATTTGGTAATGACTTTATTCAGAAAAGACCAGTTGACTCTGTCAAATGCTTTAGCAGCATCAGAAGTATTTATGGTCAGGGGAATCTTTTCGCCGGTCGCTAAATCTATTGCGGCAAAGAGCTCATGGGTTATCTTGTGTATTTGTCTTCCCTTTATGAAACCCTTTTGGTCCGGTTGGATCAGTTTTGGCATTACATGGGGCAGTCTCCTTTCTATGATCTGCATAAAGATTTTATAGTCGCAGTTTAGCAAAGAGAAGGGTCTGTAAGATTTACAGATTGCTTGGTTTTTTCCTGGCTTTAAAATGATGCTGACTGTTGCGTTGTTCCTTGAGTCTGGGATTTTACCCTGTTCCTTGTATATTGTGTTTAATAGTCTTGTTAACGGCGGGGATAACGTTTCTCTCAGGGCAGAATAAAGCTTGTTTGGTAGGGCATTAAGACCGGCAGCTTTCCCTCTTTTCAGACCTTTTAGTATCATTTTTACTTCCTTAATCGTTATTTGGGCATTTAGCACCTCTTTTTCCTCTTGTGATAGTTCGGGGAGTAGTAGGGGATCTAGGTATTTTCCAATTTGTTCTACTGGTGAGTTGGAGTCTTCCTTGTATAGATTGGAGAAGAAGTTTTCAAATTCTTGCATGATTACAGAGTATTCAGAAGTTAGACCGCTTTGATTGTTCTGCTGTATGCTAGCTATTTTATTTCTAGTTTGGTCGGTCTTTGTTTTCCATGCCAGCAGTTTTCCGCATCCCTCACCATATTCGTGATTGGATAGTTTGCTGGCTTCCCATTTCATGCTCACTATGTTTTCTAGGAAGTCCGCCAGTTTTTCATTTAGTTACAGCCTTTCCTTTCCCAATGTGTCTTTTTTACCTACATCATTCTCCAAAATTATCTGTGCGTCAATTAAGTTTATGTTTTTTTCCATATCCCCAATCTCTTGTTCAGTGAGTTTTGATCTGTGGGCTCCTATGCTAATTAGTTTCCCCCCTGATAACGGCCTTATATGTATCCCATGTGATTTGGTCTGACGTGCCTACCCGATTGTCCTCAAAGAAGTTGGCTGTGGTTGTCCCTAGCTCTTCCAATAGCTTAGGTTATAGTAGTATAGTACGATCAAATGTTCACCTGGGTTATGTTTTATTTATTTTAGTTTGTCGGGGTGAGTTGTACCGCCAAATAATCAGACAGATGTGCTCTATAACTTTAACGTTGCTATACAGGTTTTTGCTTCTCAAGAAAAAATTAATTCTGGATTTGTGGCCTAGTTTTTTATTTTGAATAGTAAAAGGATTTCTTTTGTTGCCTTTATCCTTCCACATATCTATCAGGCCTAAGACTTTTTTGTAGTTACCCAGCCATTCTCTCATTTTGGGTATTAGCTTGTCTTCCTGGAGGGGATATTTTCAATTTAGGTTCCAAAATAATGTTGTAATCGCCCCCCAGTAATATCGGTGCAGTTGTTGATATTAGTTCTCTGTATAGCCTTTGGAGGGGGTTTGGGTCGTCAGTATTTGGACCATAGTATCCTGATATGGAAAAGGTATTGTCATGTATTCTTACTTTGGCTAAGGCCCATCTGACTTTGCTATCTACTACCTGTTGTTCAATTATTGCATTAAGTGAATTTTTGAAGAGTATTGCAATGCCTTTGACATTGCAATCTTGATTAGTACATACATAGGCGTCCACCCAGCTAAGGTTTTTCACTATTTGTTCCCATTCCTCATTTAAGAGGTGTGTTTCTTGTAGTATGATTACTTCATCATCCACTTCCTTTAGGTATTCGAGTATCCTTCTCCGTCTTCTCGCTGTTCTGAGTCCATTGACATTCCATGAGAGAATTTTTACTTCTCTTTTTTTCTTTTTTTTGTGGCTACTTAAGTTTATTTCATCTGTACAGGCCCCGTGAACTCCTACTTTAAATGCTGAGGACATGCTTTTTTTTTTTTCCCTATTTTGCTCCCCACCCATGATCTCTTTTTGGTTTGTATTTGTATTTTTTTGTGATGTTCATCTGTGCTCACCTCAAGGAAGCCTCCTATCTTCTTTTTGGGCGGTATTATTCACCCTTTTTGAGCTCCTTGTTCGCCTAGTATACATATTCTCACCTTTCCTAACTTTCTTTACTTATTGTCATGGTCCACAGCTGCTCTTTCATTTGTTCTAAGAAAGTTTCCACCTCACTGGGCTCACTGATGTTATACATTTTGTTTTGCCACATGATCCTCAGCGGGTATTTCATGTGAACTGTGGCTCCGAGAGACTTTAGCTCTTGCATAAATTGTCCTAGCTCCCACTGTCTGTCCTGGGTGGCTTTAGACATGTCAGAGCGAATCCTTAAGGACCAATTGTCTTTATTTAAGGAGCCAATCATTTGACCCGCGCTTAAGATTCTTTCTTTCAGTGTATATGTTTTGAAGTATATTAAGATCTGTCTTGGGGTCTTTCTCTCTTTGCTTTTCCCAAAGGGGTCTCGGTGTACCCTCTGTATGTCGTCAACCAGGTTTGCCTCTTTGGCCCAGGGGAAGTGTTCTTCAAGGAGTGAGATAGTGAATTTCTTATTGTCAGACCCTTCCAGATTTTCTGATACTTTTGAAAACCGCAGGTTGTTTTTTCTTGCTTGATTTTCCAGTGACTCAAGTTTTTCTTTTATACTTCTGTCGGAGTCTTTTAGCTTACTGATCTCCCTCTGGTTGGTGTACACCTTTTTGCTAAGAGTCTCCACCACTGACACAACTGTTGACACTCTATCGTCCAGTGCATTCAGCTTTTGATCCAGGGTCTCGCATACCTCCTGAATCTTGGCTTGATTGTTCTCTGACACTGTAAACTTTTCTCTTATCTCCCCCAGCACTTTCTCCATGAAGTTTTCCAGGAGTTTTTCCGTCTGCTTCAGGATGGGGTGAGGAAGGGGGATTCCTGAGCTGTCTGTCTTGGGCTCCTTTGTATCTGTCAGTAAGGGGTCTTCTGGTTCCTCCATTTGTGGACTTGTGTGGATAATGCTCTCATGCTCATTCTCAGCACGTTCTTACTTGTATCTTCGGCACTCGGCAGCGCCCTTGAGAGGAGATTACACTCTTGGGTACAGGTTATGCCTCGAGGTGTTGGGGAGTTACCCCTAGCTTCTGTCGGTTGCTGAACTTCAAAGAAGGATCTCAGTGAGGGGTTAATTTTTTATTTTTTGTTCTGTTTGCACCCCTCCTTTCTCAGGTCTAGGTTTAGACTGTTGGTCTGGATTAGCGGTGCCTCCCGGTTTTCTTTTTGTGCTCCTTGGCAGGACCACTTGTTTGGTGGGGGGAAGAAACTTTGCTTAGGGAACATCCTGAGGCAGTAGCTGGATCTTTTCCTGACTCCCTCTTCAAGCTCTATTCTGAGTTGAGGATGCCCCTTTTCACCTGTCTTTGTGGTCGTTTGTGGGATTTGTACGGCCCAGACCGCTCCCCCCGCACACTCAGCACCCCCAGCCCCCTCAGCACCCTCTCCTCCCCCTTCCTTTCTTAGTGAGACCCCCTGGTTGCCTCCCCTGCCCCCCGCAATCAGATTGAGTGTAGTGGCCCTCTGTTTGCCCTTCTCCCCTCGTACCTTGCTCATGGGGTTGGGGTTGTCGATATTCCTCTGGTTGTCTATTCTTTGTACCTGCAGCCGATTCTTTGGGTCCGCTCCTCCTGCCTCTGCCTTCCTGCATAGGCCCTTCACAGGTTTAGATTCATCAGTGAATTCCTCCCTGTCCGAATGTCACTGGTGCTGTAAGAGTGTTTACTCCCCCTTCCTGCTGTCTCGACTCCTCAAGAGGCTCCGGCTCCAGTAGCACTGCCTTTCATGCCCCGGAAGTGGTAGCATTCTTTCTGCTCCGTTGAATTGGTGCCTCTGCTGCTGCTGCCGCTTTTGCTCTAGAAGAGGAACCAACTCTTCCGACCGCTCTCCGGAACTCCCTGTGTGCTCCAGACGCTGCTGCCCAGAAACCCAGGGGAGACAGTGGTACGCTGCTGCTGCTGATTACTTGCGGGTAGAAGTCTCACAGCCCCGAAGACGCTCCATTAAATTCACTGAGTTTTCTGATCCTCGTGACCCCTCATGGCGCTCCAGTCAGAGGTAGGCTTTCTATTATCGAGTATCCGCTACTTTGTCTTAGCGGCTGCGGTAGTGTTGTGTAGATTTTGTGCTAGGCGACCACAGAGCATGGAGCTCTCGACCGGACCTTCTAGCCGGCCGCCATCTTCCACTCCAAATCAGGTATTGTGTGATATACAGACGAAAGGAAGCATTCCACCCATCCCTAGTCATCTACTGCCTTGTCATTGGCATGTACCACGGTTTACCACAAAGTCACTGTGCTGTACCCTGCAGAAAATATCACACAACACACACCCACACACACACACACAAATCTGACTAAGTATTGTGTGATATATTCTGCAGGGTACACCATGGTGACTTTGTGGTAAACCGTGGTACATGCCAATGACAAGGCAGTATATGACAAAGGATGGGTGGAATTCTTCCTTTTGTCTGCGGAAATGGCAGAATTTGGCAACTCGCGCATTTGTAGACAGAGTTCAAATTAAATTCTATCAACCCCTGCATGGCAGAATTTTTTCCCGTAAGGTTCCTGAAATAAGAATGAGATTTGCCATCCCCTAGTGGCTGCCAGAGGGATGCCTGATGAGTAGACTTGCTCGTGCTCGAGAACATTTTGGACTCAAGCGGCACCAAAATCAACTGGAACGGATGGGTACTCATGCACACCACACAGTGCTGTTCACTCAGATGTTTTAGCGCTGCTCGCACAACTGGCACTAAATGCTAGCAGGAACAGTGTGACATGCATATTTCCACCCATTTGCATGACTCAGCGGAATCTTGCAGAGTTCTTCTTTAACTCCATGGAAATCTGCAGAGTGAAACTCTGCAAGTTCCACCCACATGTGTATGTGAACGGATATTGACTGCCTTTGCAAAATTAAAGGCATCCATATTATTTTTACTACACTTTAGCTGTCTTCTGGGTTACATCAAAAATGTAGGTCGGTTTGCTTTTATGTTGTCCCTACCTATTGCCACTTTATTAAAGTGGTAATAGGTAGGGAAATGCATTTATATTTTTCTATATACTTTTAAAAAGGTTTGCAGAGTACCACTCTAGAACCTTGGAAGTACTTTGTATTTTAACTAATATACCTTTTTAATTAATTTTAAATAGCTCATAAACATCTTGGTATTTCCATGGTACTCTGCACACAATATATTGTAGAGGATTGAATATGTACAAATTGAAAGTACATTGTAGTACACTATGTTAGAGTGTTATATATTTTTTTAAATGTCTATATAGTTAATATTTTATACGTCCTAGGTAGTACTATGTCATTTATTAAAAGATATATAGAAAACGTATAGAATCCTTATATAATTTTCCTTACCTATTAACACTTTAATAATGTAAAAAGGTGGGGAAAATATATAACCTTATCTATATCTAAACCTGTAAATCAGACAACAGCCTAAAAATGTTATGCAGCCACAGATATCACTAATTTCAAATGACTTATAAGTTTGAAAATACTTACCCTATTTACCTCTACTACTCAAAAGAATAAGCCACAAACCATAATTTATAATATTTTCAATTTCCATCCATGTCCGTTGAGCTGTTTGTAATCTCTACATGCAAAACACATGTCTATAAAAAGGACAATACAGTAAAAACATGTTTTCCCGTATAACTTTGTGAGAAAAGAACATGTTTTTATCAATAATAAATCATTTTTTTTTCTTTTTTAGGGATACTTGGCCTGAGAAGAAAAATATGGTACAAAGAAAAATCAAGCGCATTCTTAAATATGATATCAGCAAAATTAACCCCTTGTCTCCCACCACTCTGCTTCAGGCTGACTGCTTGATTTTGCCTCATTGTTTGGAGACCCACGTGACAAATAAAGAAGGGTTCTGCAGTGCTTTAAGAAATGCCTCATCACTGTTAAAAAATGGAGGGCATTTAATCCTCATAGCGTGCCTCGATACCACTTTTTACATGAATGGGAGCTTTAAGTTTCCTCATCTATGTATAGATGAGAGTTTTGTAAGAAAAGCGCTGGATGATGCTCACTATGTCATTGAGGATCTGAAGGTGTTTCCAAGGATGGTTAATCAATTGTATGATGTGATAGATTACAGTAGTGTAATACTTGTTCATGCTCGAAAAGAAATACCTGTTGAATGTACATATGAACCATAATTGACAGACATAACGTCTACAAAGAGGAAATTAATAGTTTGTTCCTCACCTGAATCAAGTTTCTTCTGTCTTCTCCTTTGTTGACCCTAATGCTTCTGACACCAGTGGTGCTCTGCTCTCTGCCTCTCCTCACTGCTTTTGCTGGGACCACTTTCCCTTGACTCTGCCAGGTTCTGTTTCAGTCAATATCCCCTTCTTCTTTACTGCAACGTAAAATGGGTTGTGGGTCAATCAATAACAACTGGAAAGAGTGATGATTTGATCTTTCATTTGATTCCATTTTGCAGCTGAAACAATTAATTAAATCTTACAATAAAATCTTGTGTGTTTTGTTCTACAATGCTATAGCTCTGTGTGTGTATGTCCATTAATGGTCATGAATAGATGGTTCAGCTATCCAATGGATATTTTACCATTGAAGGAAAGGATATAGCATTATTTCCACTATCTATGAATTCCAAATGCACATGTTATATTTAAATATAGCTGTAAAACGCACTATTGATATGAGTAAACTGCAACAGCAAGGACAATCTATCTACCTGTATTCCCTCCTCTCACCCTTCCTTTCCTCTGTACAAACACCCTTTTTACCCATCCCCCACCCTTCTCCTTTTATTCCCTGCAGACATCTTATGTATTTTTTTGGCATTTTACAATGGCCTATTAGTTGGCGATCTATGGGACTGATTTCTATTTTGACATTTAGCCCATCCATCCTCTGTGACGTAGGGTTCAATCCATGCGCCTTCAAATGGACATGTCATTCACACACTTGAGATGAATGGACAAAGTAATCACACCAGCAGACCACACTTTAAATCACACCTCCTTTCACACCATGAACGTGTAACTTTCTCTTTTGTAAGCTGCAAGAAATAGGGTGTATTTGTTGCCTTGTACTACTACTTTATTGTTCTTCTGGTTCTTTCCAATAATTTAGATATTTGTAAAAGTATATTTTTATCTACCCCATGTCCAAATAAAGGAGACACAGATTTTCAGATACAGAACTAAATTGTATGCTGTTGATGCCCTTGTGCCCCAGAGAAAAGGCACCTGTGACAGAGAGTTATCATAAGTGTGAATGCTGTTTCTAACAACAGGCACTCACAGAGGGAATCCGCAAGGGAGAGTTCACTCACTCCCTGGCTTTGAATCCTCTGCATGGAAGGTTTTGCGGGAATCTCTGGTTGATTTGAGATTGTGAAATGACTGTATGTCATTTAGCAACTCTGACCTCATGTGTTCATACTTCTATATGTATAAATATTTGTCATGCTTTTATTTTTGAAGGTGCATTTTTATCTAAAGAAAACAATAATCTTATTGTAATAGTGAAGTGTACTCTGCATATCATCTCTTCCTTATCACTTAGTAATATCTGTCTCCCCCACGCACCACCATGTGCAAGCTCACCATGTCAGGTCCAGCTTACTTGCATGTCTGCCATCATTTTCATGTTTCACTAACTGACATAATATTTGCACCAAACACCCTCACACATGATTTTAACACTGAGGCAAACTTTCTAGTAATAGCATAATCTGATATTCTTGCCTGCCTTGATCGACGGATAAGCCTCGTTAGCCTCAAGCACAAGCAGATGATAGTATTCGGCATGGCCTGTCTCCATCTTCCGGTACATAGCTCCTCTCTAACCCATTACACCCTTCGCTTTATACTGTTATTGTTGAATGCTGTAATATAAACAATTAGCAGAAGAATCCCAACTAACCTTCTACTAAAGTTCATTTTGTGCAACTTTTAATAATAATGATGATGATGATAGTAATAATAATACTAATAATATTAATAATCACAATCATAATAATACTGTAATATTCTAAACTTTACATTTTCAACTTTGATTCAACTCACATTTATAATTAAAAAACAAGTACGTATAGCTCATAATTCATCTAAATATTGTGATTATATTCAGTTAGATTTGATCATCACATTAGAATGAATAACGATGCATTCTAAAAATATGATAATTATAACATATGGGAAAGCAATGTGGCCTGGAAGCAAATTGGATTGGAATTGGAAGTGAAGACTGCCCCCAAACCCAGACGAAATAGCAGCAAGATATTGGAAATGAAACATGTTGGCCTTTCCTACTTGAAATGGTCTGAAACATACCGTTCTTTTTTAACCTGAGTATGCTTGCAGCATCCAATGAATTATGCTTATTTGCTGGGGGTTCAGTTGGTATGAATGACACAAGCACTCTTTGTGCATCCTTTCCCATATCATTTTTGATGTTCTCTTTTTCTTCACCTCTCAAGCATAAGTTTGACACTAATTTTTTTTCTTCATGGTCATGAAAGTCACTAATGATGAAAAACGTGAGCAAACTGGTGAGTACCTACCAGCAGCTCCCTTGGTGATGCATACATGAGGGAATACGGGGGTGGTAGACTGACAAACATTGAAAATTGGACACCCCCGTCCGGCCGCTATTGGCATTTCTCAGAAGCCAGCGTTTGGGCAGAGGTATTAATATTGTCCCTAGGATCCTTGAAAAAGTTGTTTTCTCTCAGTACAATCAGGTCTTTTATAAATTTGATGTCATGAGTGGAGGGTGACCTGATTGGTAATTCCCTCTTATGCTCCTAATTGTGGAATACCTGGCAATGTGCCGGGTGAAGTGTAACAATGAGAAATATCTTCATTTCTCTTTGCTACTTCCTCTTTCTATGTGTGCTGCATTATGTAGCATACAAAGATATATAGGAGTGCCTCCAGGGATTGTTTTTGTACAGGTAGGTGCACAAGAACTATCATACACGCAACATTGGTGCCCTTGATAGGCAGCCCATTGTCTGTGCCAGTGCTGGGGAAATGACTCGAATGCACCATATTGTGTAAAATAGGGCGCATTCCTGCTCTTTCCCTGTAATGCAGTGCAGCATAGTAAATTGACTTTCTGTGCAGCTCTGCGCTGCATTACTAGGACATAAATATGGCCTTCATAATTTAAATTGGCAAGTGTGCAGGTTAAAGAAGATATGTTTCTTGATGGGTTGAGTTAAACATGTGCTCAGGGTTTGCCACAAGGAATAACAGCTGTTAGTCCTATCTGGGTAAACATTTATCTTACAGAAATCCTGTCTTTTCTATTTTTTCTTTTCATTTTCCTGGTATATTACCCCAGACCAGTAGGTTCACCCTCTTACTAACATCATTCAACATGGCCACTGGTAAGCCACACTGAGGTTATGTGTAGGATTACTGTGTAGTTTATCCTGTGGTCAAATACAAAATTGATAGAGTTATCAAGCCATGCAGGGCCACCTTGCATGGGTTGATATATCTAGAATAATGCAATTCAGCGCAAACCGCTGTATGGCTTCACTCTGCCCCAGAGAGAAATGGGTAGAGAGCGGACGTTCCCACCAACACCCATGGAATTTGGCACACTCACAGCAGATTTACCATTCGGGTAGACCTGGAAATGCTTCAAAATGGCTTGCATTGCTATGGGGACGAATAACGAGGAGGAGGGTTACCTTCTCTCTTCTGCCTGCATTGCTGGAGTTCAACTTTCGACGCTGGAGGTGCCTGGAAGCGTCTCCTGATTTTTGAACACTTCTGTGCACTGTCCGCTGCTACTCCTTGCCGGACCCGCTTCGCGGGACCCGCTACGCGGTGCTGAGCTGCTTAAGGACACTGGACACAACGCACTGAGGGCATTTGGAATACAGGGCTGCGAGCGTGTTCACAGCGGGACTCCAGTTCCCAAGTGTCCCTGCTGCTCCCTTCACCGCAACCACCTGGTGACGCTCTCCCTGTTGGCCACGCCCCCTCAACATCTTTACTATATGATACCGATCACACTTCCGCTGCGCGGGAGCGCGCAGGAAGCGCCCGGGAGAAGCCCGGGACAAGGGCGGGCCCTCTGTGGCCCTCAGTGGCCGAGGTAGGCCGGGCCGGGCCCCGGTATTTTCATTTTACATTAAGTAAGTCTTTATAATGTTTACAGATGAGTAAACTGTGAGGAGATATACCTGTCGACTGGCCGAGCGTTTACTTCAATTCCCTGGGGATTCGTATTCTATTGACAGTTTGTTTATTTTAAATTAAAAACATTCATATATTTTGATTTTGATTCTACAAGTCTGCTGCTAGGTTAGAATTCTTCTACGCACTATGACTGCAAAGAAATTATGCTCCGGAAGAGTTTTAGGGGGGAGGTCATGTATAAAAAACAGATCTAACCCCTTGAAAATAATATGACAAACGCGTTTTACTTAAGGGACAGATGCAGTTAATGCAAATTTGGGAAAAACCAGTGAATAAATCTATGGAAGTTCCAACAATAATCGATGGAGAGATGATAACACTGACGGAACCGCAATCTGATGTAGTGAAAAATTTTAATCTTGAACTAACTGCGGAAAAAAATGTGCCTCTTCGGCCTCAGACTAATGATACAATCTTTCCAGTATGTTCATCCAAAGGAGACTACTCTGATCCTATGCTAATAAATTCAAAAGTAATTCAGCATAATACTCTTACGGGCACAGAAAACCCGGAGGAGGATATAGCAGAAGTATCTATCCCGTCCAGTATCGATCTCGAACTTTGTGGTCGTTATATGGGCGAGAGAATTGTGAACCAGCTTGATCCAAGTAAAATTCAAAATGGAGCAACGCCATCAGGATTACTACTATATAGTAGCACTCCTTCTATAACATCTAACGACATCACCCCAATGCAGAGTGATCTGAAATCTCCGCAACTCAATCTATCAGGGATCCGCTCCCTTACTGCATCTGGTTACCCAAAAAATGAAAAACCGATTTCGGATTCTCTGATAGCACTTGAAGATTTACCGGCTTCCATATTACTCTTATTGGGTAAATTTGCAGTGAGTTCTGATTGCATTATGGACTCAGTCACTGAGATTTTGAAAGTGTTACTGGCTAAAAATACTGAGAATGGGACTATTCCCCCTACTGAATCTATTACCCAAAAAGCCATGGACAGCAATAACTCATTGAGAAAAAATGCATCGGTGGGGATGACATTAAAGGTAGATATTCATGAGCCTTCTGAGACCCCTACCCCATCTTCCTTAAATAGGAGGAAAGAAAGAGAACCAATCTTGAAGGAAGAAAGTCCGGTAGAGGTTAAACAAACTGCTGGAAATTATCTTTTTCCCATCTTTAATCAGGAGAAAAAAGAACCCGAAGGAATCTTTGTGACTAAGGAAACAGCAAACGAAAAAAGTAAAAAGAACAAAGGGAAAAATAGGAAGCCTATTTGCAAGTATAAGAAGAAAAGACAGAGGCAAATTATTTTTCAAAAGCACATAACAACTGAAGCGTCCGATGCTATAGAAATTGCAGATAGCTCATTATTGGATACTCCCGGAAAAGAGGCAGTGGGTTGCATTACCAACTTTGTAGTAGAAGGTACCCCTGTTGACAGCACTAGGAATGGTGGAGTCCTATGTTCTGAGGCTAATGAGATAGAACTTCCTGCACCAGTCGATGAAGACACAAGAAATATGCCCACAGTAACAAGGGTACTTAATCCATCTGCTCCTATTTTTTGGCCTCCATCTGAAGTGACTACGACTTCAACTTTTCAACCATTGAAAGAATCTACCCCATGTGTGGATACTCTGACACTGGATTTTCTTCTCTTATTTGATTTTGATCTAAATTTGAATAGATCTTGGTTGCTTAACTGCCTTAAGGACATTGAAAGCTTAAAACTCATTCTGTCAAGTGATATTGACCTGGTCTCAGCAATAAGATGTGAAAATGGGCAACGAGCAAGGTTTAAATTTTGCTCAAAAAAAATTGCGAACCTCGTTTTTCAACAAGCGGAAGCATTTCAATGTAGAGGGATTGACGTGTTACCCTTTTTTAATATTGGAAAGCGTATTTGCTTTAGAGAAGGAACTATAAAGTTGGGTTCTAGGCAGGAAGTCCCGCCCATCCATAATAAAGATTTAAAAATCTGGGTTTCAAGAGGTAAGCGCATGGTTTCTCAGGTACTCCCTTTCCCTGAGAATATGGACTCTCCTCAAATAGAAGACAACCAGCAGTGGAATTGGTTACCAGGAGTTTTATCGAATAACATATTGAACAGTTCACGACCATTTCAACATCTTTAACAGACATTTAAAAGCCATCTCCTGGAATGCAGCAGGTCTCCATAATTCCCCTGAGAAGCTCAATTTTCTTTTTTCTTTGAATGCAGATGTGCTATGTATACAGGAAACATGGTGTAAAAATATCCTCTACGGGGGGAAAGATTACTTTGTTCTTGAGGGTGCTGCTATACCTTCTAAAAGAGGTCATGCGAAAGGTGGAATTGCCTGTTTTTTATCTAACTCATTACAATGGCAATTTTCCCATTACACGGACACTAGTAATCTTTTCCAAGCAATAACTATCAATAATTTAGCATCAGTCGATAGACGGTCTTCACTTGTCATTTTAAATGCATACATTCCACCGGAAGATACTTTTAATACTGGCCTAAAGCGAATGTTTTCTTATGTAAAACAATTATTAGAGCTCGATCAGCCCCCATATATCCTACTCATGGGTGACTTAAATAGTAAAGTATCCTATTTAAGTTTAGACATGTTCAGAAAGCAATCTTTCCTAGTAAAATAAAAACTAATAAAAGAGGAAAGATATTGCTTGAGGAACTTAGCTACTTAGAGGGGTTAATTGTAAATGGTAGAATGCCTTCTGACACCCCTGCTAAGTTTACACATGGGTCATTTAGGGGTGAATCCATCCTGGATTATGTAATTACGGACTATGATACGTTCTCTTTTATCCGAGACAAAATGATCTCTCATTCCTCCTTGAGTGACCATAATATGATCAATATAATTGTCTCATTACAACCTCCAGATACTGACTCTTGGTCTTCAGTCAATAAAGGAGTTTCTATTAATTGTAAGTCTGGAAGATGCTTCTGGGATTATATCACTATGAAGGATGTGCAAAATATTCTTGCCCAAACTTTATTAGAATTAGAGGAATGGCAGGGTAGGGAATTTTTCCACTTTGAAATCCTTCTGAAGAAGCTTACCATGACAGCAGAGAAAATTAGAAATCCTAAGAAGTTTCATTCCCCTCCTAGTATATTATTACCCTTGAATAAGGAAATAAATAAACTTGTGAGGCAACAGTACCTCAATAGATCTATGGAAAATGAGCATAAGTTAGCCTTACTAAAAAGAAGGAGGGTCAGACTGAGAAACAAAATAAAAAGAGAAAAAGAAGATTCTCTCTGGATTAGGTTAAGAGAGGCTTCGACCTTTAACAAATCCAGAGAATTTTGGTCTATAATAGGGAAGGGATGTGGAGCAAGAACCTCCCCCATCCCTATCTCTATTGCGGAAGAAGTCTGGATAATATTTATATCTAGCTTATACGCATCTAACGGAGTAGAGGATAATAACTGGGATCTAGCCCCGAATAGAGAGCATAACATAGAACTCCCGACCGAGAAATCCATAGCCTCTGTGATAAAGAGTATGCGCTCTTCCGGAGCTATGGGTCCGGATGAATTGCCCATGTCAATAATTAAGCAGGATGTCACCTCTTGGAGTAGGATCCTTCTACCAGTGTTTCACGCATGCTTCAAATCAAGATCAGTCCCCAATTCTTGGAGGGGAAGTATATTAATTCCCATATTTAAAAAGGGAGAACGGGATAAGCCTACAAATTATCGCTTAATAGCTCTATTGGACTCAATAGGAAAAATTTTCGCCAAATGTCTTTTAATGTTAATTACTGAATGGGTAGAATTAAACGGTATTCTACCCCTGGAACAAACAGGATTTCGTAAAGAGCATGGTACTCTCGACAATTTGACATCATTGCATGTGATTGTAGACAAATATGTACGTGTTCGAGGTGGTGGGATATACTTGGCATTCATAGACTTCTCCACAGCGTTCGACAAAGTAGATCGTCCTACGCTGTGGAGAAAGCTTGCTTCATTGGGTATGCCAATTCATTTACTTGAATTGGTAAGATCTCTCCACTCGAACACGTGGTGTAAGGTGCCACAAGGCGGAGAAAGGGGTCTTTCTCATCCCATCCCTTCCCCGAATGGGTTAAAACAAGGGTGTATACTGGCCCCTATATTATTTTCTTTATACACGGCAGACCTACCTACTTCCATTGCAGCTTGTGGGGGACTAGCCCCGACAATTGGAGGGTCACCTATATCGGACTTAATGTATGCAGACGATATACTCGTCTTAGACTTAACCCCGAAGGGCTTGTCTAACCGCCTGCATGCATTGAACCAATTTGCCGAAGCACATTACATGAAGATCAATGTTTCGAAAAGTAAAATTATGTGCATTTTTGGAAAGAAAAAATGTAGGTCTGAAAACTATAGTTGGGCCATAGGTGGATAGAAATTAGAGGTAGTTAAAACCTACACCTTCTTAGGTAAAATAATCTCAGCAAACCTAAGCGAGAACCCCCACATTGAGCACAACTCACGTAAAGCATTGGCCCATGGCATGGGGTTGTGCTCCTTGTACAATGCTACAGGGAAGAGACACTTTACACTATTTTTGGATGTATTTAGGGCAAAGATACCTGCAACTCTACTGTACGGAATTGAACTAGTGGAGTTAAAACACTGGGGATTTTTGCAAAAAATTGAAGGAAAGGTACTAAGAAAAATCTCTTCCCTTAATAGAGCATGCTATGTATCTTCATGCAGGCTGGAATTCGGACTCCGAAGTTGTTGGGTGCAGGGGTTGATTGCCCTGGTAAGATGGGTAGCCTGTTTGGCTAGAGGTAAATCTTGTTCCCTACGAGAAGCCATTAAAAGGGAACTCTTGGGTGACTTTATCGAGTTCTCTTTATTAGTAAAAAACTTTAGAAAAGCAGTAAGTCTGTTAGAGCTGGATGTAAGCACTTTGTTTTACTTACTCCCTCGGAGCTAAAGTCTAAACTAAAATGTGCATCTTGGGAACTCTGTTATAAATTGGATATGCTTGCCCAACCGAGAAAAAAAGAAAGGCAATCACTATTAAATACATATACAACAAAGCTGGCCCAACAATACCTTACTTGGAATATTCCCCATAGAATCCGTGGGTTATGGTACCTTTTAAGACAAGATTTGCTTCCACTATATCTCCTTTCTGCAAAGTGGTATGGTGTATATCCAATATGTAATTTCTGTCATAATGCTGTACAGGATCGTAATCATGTCTTGTTTATTTGTCCTGCACTACGCCCATTGCGTTACAAATGGTTAAAACCAATTTGCCTACAACTAGGAATTTCAAATGTAAAAACTTTTTTCCATGCACTTTATTGTCCTCCTAATGAAATGTTCTGTTTCAGAATTTTTAATTTCTTTAAAGGCTTTTTAAATATGTATTAATGATACATAGGGAGATGTCAGATGATGCTCGACCAGTGCATAAGAAGTGTTTCTTTATTGTACTCTTTTGTGTGATTTTATTCTATGTAATGTTGTAGATTGTGCGTTTATTTTATGTGGTCCTCATTGAGAGCCAAAAACATAATAAACTTTTGAATTTGAAAAATTTGAGGAGAAATATTTGTATTTCCTCTTGTTTTTTTCTCTTTTTATGTGTCCTGCATTTTGCAGCACAGTATGCATAAAAATAGAGAAATGTCTCAGGAGATTGTTTTTGTGCAGGAAGGTGTTGCTTTCAGTGGTATGAACCTTACATCTAGGCCTGTTAGTGGTTTGACATTGGCTGCTTAACTCTTGTCGATGAGTCAGTAACCTTATTGAGCTTTTTCCACAAACTTCTCAACACTTTTGGAAATTCTTCCTGAAATTCCTCTTGTAGGCTTAAAGTGTAAAATACACCAATATAGGGGTATACAAGCTCTGAGATGCTGCTTAGGATATTTAAACTACAATCCCACAATGCACTTGGCCAAATACTTAAAGGTCCATTGGACGCACTCCAATATGGGGACTTCTTGGTGGAGAGGAAGCAGATAAGCTTCATAACATGTAGCTTTCAGGGAGTCCAATTCAGAATACTTGTGAAGCAGATGCAACACTTCAGAGTGCAGTCTGTTGAGTGTAGAGCAGGGTACCAACAGGGCAGTCCTTCTTCGCCTTGTTATTTCAGTAAGTGAATCTGAGTTGCTTGGCAACTCTTCCATAGTTATTCAGTGTTCCTGGGTACCAACAGGGCAGTCCTTCTTCGCCTTGTTATTTCAGTAAGTGAATCTGAGTTGCTTGGCAACTCTTCCATAGTTATTCAGTGTTCCTGGGTGCCAATCAGGGGGGCACCCATGACCAGTGGAGTGCAGACTGCCACTCTCAGGTGTGACATTTTCCTCCAAAGTGTGGTATATTCTTGTCCCAGAAAGCACCATTCTTTCAAAATATAAAATGGAGATACTCTCCCATGATGGGCTAGATATGGCTAATCCAACCCACTGATATGGCTATGATTCCCAAACACTCTCCTTCTAATCAATTCTTATTCAGGCTAATGTATGGATGGGGGTGCAGAATGTGGGGGTGAACCTGAGCATACTCATCACACTTAGGGAATCAGTCAGTCAGTTAATTTCCTTTATTCTCGATAAATTAATATCATATAAAGACAGAAAGACAGAAAGCACAGTCATATAAACATGCAAATGATTACAAAGAAATTAAGGTAAAAAAATGTACAATTGATTACAGTTACAACAATATCCAATAAGATTAGGTTAAAAAATTCATAAAAATAGAGCAATGTTTACCTTTAAAAACCAGTTCATAACATAATAGAATTAAGTATACATGTTCAAGGCATCTAGTTATCACAAATATTAAAAAATGGTGGGAATGTGACATTTCTCTTTCTTATTTGATTTGCTGCAATTAAAAAGCAGGCAACGTGAAACATTATTTTTGGTGAACCAAGTTGTTTTAGGTGCACTAGTGCCGGTATGACTTATAAAAATCCTGCCTCTCGCAGGATTGGCAGCAAGTATTTCCTCCTGCACTCAGTAAAATGTTTGCAGAACATCAGGAAATGTAGGGTATTTTGGGGTGAGAAACTGTCACAAAAGCAGGGGGCTGCTTCCTCAGGGGAGCACCATTTATCATATACACCCAGCGTAAAATGAATTAAGTTGAGCCGGAATCTTGTCAAAAGAAACCGATGATAGGGTTTATTAACTATGACTAAATACGGTTCCGGCCCTATACAGGTGATCAGCGCATAATTTTCTCTTACACTGGGTTTTCCCATCTCGAACCCTTCCCGCTCTAGAGAAAAAATATCCAAAAGGGCTTTTTTCGTTAGGCTAATGTCTTTTTTATTTATAGTTTCTGGAGATGTAAATAAGCCAGTGCGCCCTATCGTCTGGAACCCAGATCTTATATATGACATACAGGGAATTTTATGTACATTATCCAACATCTGGCAATCCTTAATGATTGAGTGATTAAGCGGGATCTCATCATTTATCCATATTTTTAACCAGTAAATCATGGGGGCAATTTTGATCCGGTCAGAAATATACCCAAGTCCCAGTTCTGTGTGGGTTGAAAAGGTAGGGGTGGATTGGGGGACTGAGAGTACACTACGTAAAAACTGGTTCTCCACTAACAGCAGCTTTTCTTCCCTGGTATAACCCCAAATTAGGGAATCAAAAACTAGGTAATGGGTGGAATGCTTAAATCAATCTTAGCCACTGACAATCACTTGGTCCACATCACAAGCCACGATGTTTACCCATCATGCCACCTCAGTTTCAGCTCACCCATATGCAACTCAGTCTTGATCCAGCTCCAATGGGAATAGCCCACCTAGAGACCAGCCATATTTCAAGTTATAATAGACAGAGTGCTCATGACTGCATGCTCTGGATTAGGATTAATTTTGGCCTATTTGAGTTGCACTCTACTCTGTCCATTGAATGCAAATTCCACAATGCACCTAGACTAATATTGTCCCCATCCCGGAATACCTTTCATACCTTGCTTCACATCATCTCCAGTCATCTCCCCAAATATTCTCGAATTTCCATAAACATGAGTCTAAACCATGTTTTACAATGTAGTATGGGTCATTGCCCTCTATATCTTTGCTGTGCCCTTTTAGAATCCAGAAACCCCAATCCAATGAGTGCACATACCATGCCACCTATTTCATCCACAATCTCAAATAGGGCAACCACAGGGGTTAACATAATGGTTTGTCCAATATTGTCAGGAAGATATTGTTGAATTTGTGTCCAGTATGATTCTACATTTGGACAGTCCCAGATCAAAGGTATCAATGTTTCCCTCTCCCTGTAAAATCAAATGCAGCTTGAGTATATCCCTGCCTTCATATTGGATAACTTCTAGTATAATGGATTCTTCTGTGCAAAAGAATGTGCCTGAAGTGAGAGGATATTGCCAGTGAACAAGTGATTATTTGGGCTTCTCTCCACGTGTCTTCATCAAGTGTACCAAGATCTGCTTTACCGCTGAATCTTAGCTGGGTCATCAGTTCTGAAGTGTTGAAAAGTAAACAGTGAGGTCCTCTCTCTGATGGTTTCCAGAGTCAGTAGTCTGTGTTTAATTCATATTTTATGTGTATATGTTATATATTGTTGGAAAGTGGGTTATTAGTGGTGATAAGTTACCACCTACCACTAGTAATAATATCACAAACACAATATGTTTTTCAGTCAATGTCACAATAAATTATTCAATTTTTCAAGTAGTGTGGCTCACTGGTTAGAGGCGGCAGACCCGAGAGCAGAGGATGGCCCGGGACCAGGGTTCGATTCCCGGCGCGGCAGGTTTCTGGACCAGGGTCAGCGGACTCGATAATTCTCTCGCCTCGGTGCCCACTCTGATCAGCGTTCACACTCGGCAACTCTGGGCATTAGCTTGCCTCATCTTCACTAACGGCCCCACCAGACCGCCGGGGATGCCTGGTCTCACCCTGGAGATACCCATTAAGGGACCATCTCTCAGGGAAGCCAGGAAGGGTTTCGCAGCGGTCGAAGCGCCTTGGGACCCTCCGGGTAAGTAGTGCGCTATATAAATGCCTATACATACATACATTTAACCCTTGGATAGCTGTCAACGAGCATAAATGATTAATTTAGGAGACATGTGTAAAGCATTTAACACCATCAATACATCAAATAAGTAAGAAATGACCCACAATAAAAATCTACCAGCAATTATATAAAATATGGTATATTTTTTTAAAAAATAGACACCTAAATAAATGAACATGCATTGTGGAAACCAGAGATATGAATGTTTAAAGAATACACACTTTCTAGTGCTTAAAAAACAATAGTGTCAACTTGGAACATTTGGTCATGCTTTACCGGTACAAAGTCAAAGTTTGAGACTAACCGCGTTGGGCCCCTGGTCAGAAACACTAAGCAGGAGGCCTCAGTTAAAATGTATCCTTCATACCTCAAAACTTTTCAGAAGGATTTTCTCTTGTTGCTGAGCAAGGCTATTTTTTGAGCCAGATCCAAGTTGATGTTGTCAGCTTGATTCTGCACAAGACCCCGCACCAACTCCTGATAGTCTAATTGTTGGCTGAACCTCCGGAGCTTTCAGCAACATGAACCTGAAATCCAATCCAGGTGGCCATTAGACGTTCTTAGCTTAACTCTTGTTACTGAGTCAGCCACGTTATTGTGTTTTTTCCCAAGTTGTTCCAAACTTCTGGAACTTCCTCCTGAGTTCCTCTTGTAGGTTTAAAGTGTCCAAAACACCATTCCAAGGGTCTAGAAGCTCTAAGATGGTCATTGAGATGTTGAATGTTAGGGGTGGTCGAATTAGACCCCAATCATAAGTGTTCAATATAGATTCCTCAGGGTGTAGAATGCTCAAGTGTAAAAACCTTCTTGTGTCCCTGTGAGACTTTTGCTCCTTTCCCTAAAGCCTCTTACTGTGTAAGGTATGGTGTTTTGTGACGCTCCCTAGGCAGGTTAAAGAGGAATCTCCCCCGCGAATCAGTGCTTGGCTTACTGTTTTGTTAGTGACCACGCCCCCTCTACTCAGCGTTCTGCTCCGTGAGGTTCCCGTAGTGTTCTGAGCTCCTGCTGAATTCTCTTGACCCCTTTTGTGCTCTGTTCCAGCTCATGAGATTTCCACCTTTGGGTCACGGTATTTTTCTGTGTCAGATCTGTATCCTGCCTGTTGTTTTGCCTTCCGCCCTGTTCCGTTACCCTTCCTCATCTCGGCACGCCCTTCCCCGGTGCCTTGCGTCCCCTTCAGCCTGGATTCCCCGCCTGCCCTTCTCTCCTCTGTTGTGTCAGTTTCCTAGCAGGCAAATCCTTCACAGTGTATAGACTCCGCGGTCATTCTTGTGATCGTAGGGGTTTTGTGGATGTTGTGGTTTGCGCTCCACTCTGTCTTTTGGATACGAGTGGAGCGTGTCTTGGCTATCACGTCTTGTTATTGATACGCCCACTCCGTTCTGATCTTTAGTACCTATTCAGACGGGGTGTGTCTATTGTCCGAGTTTTATGTTGTTTGTTTCCTTCCTCCACTTTGTCTTAAGCTTATGAGTCTGAGGGGGGGATTGTTTGTGTCATATGTTTGTTACTCGCTCCACGCTGTCTTAAGTTTATGCGCTGGAGTGGGAAGATCTGTATCACTTTGTCTTTAGCTTTATAAGTGATACTATTGTCATCAGCTGCACTTGTGGCGCCCAGTTCTGCTCGGTCTTAAGTTTACGAGTAGAACGGGCATTGGTGCATTCTACCTTGGAGATATCCTTGCTAGGTGTCCTCCAGATTCTCTGCTGTATCTCCTGGTTCTTGCCTGGACTTCTAGCTTAAAGCCCTGATACTCACCTATGTGGTAAGTGGAATGTTATGTTGAACACTTGTGTATCAGCCCTGTAAAGTACTGGTGAGGTTAGTAGTGTTGTCTATTTATTTTCCAGTCTCCTGCCATCAAGACTGCAGCGACGCCACCTTGCTGGGGGAGAGTGGTATACTCCCTGGGAAAATTCCCCCCACACTTTTAGGTAGCAGCTGCATGTCAGCGAAGTTATACCTTCTTGCTGTGGTACTTGTTGTCTGAAAGTGTGTGGGACATTCATCTTTGCTCCTGTGGACGAACTACCTCCTCTCTCGAGGGGGATCCTTGACATTAAAGCTACATTTCCGACAATGCACTTGGCCAGATCCTTGAACGGCCACTGGACACACTCCAGGATAGGAACGTCTTGGTGGAGAAGATGCAGCTGGGCCCTGTTAATCTTTACATTTTAGGAAGTCCACTCCTTAATACTTGTGAAGCCAGGGAGACTCCTTTGGACTGTAGTGCATAACGGGGATCCAGCAGGGCAGTCCTTCGGCTTCTTCTTGTTTCAAACAATAGATCTCATTTGCCAAACAGCTCCCCCTGATTTATATCTAGTGTTCCTGAATGTCAGGCAGGTGGCCACCTCTTACCATTGGTGTGCTGGGTGCCACTCTCTGGTGTGAGCACTTTCTTCAAAGTATGGAGTATTCTTGTCCCATACAGCAGTATTCTTTCAAAAACGAGAAGCTCTCTCCTGGAGGATTAGATCTGACATAGACAACCACTGGTGTGGCTAAGATTCCCTACCACTCCCCTTCCTCTCTTTTCACTATTTGAATTACTTGGCCTTCTCTCCGGCTGGGGGTGAAGGATGTGGGGGTGAGCCTGTGCTGTCCTAAACTGTCATTTTGCCTTAACAGACCAGTTTGGCTACTCCACTGCCTTGTGCTCCGGAGCTTGCATTTCTCCTCCAACAGGAAATCATTTGTCTGGAGTCAGTGTAAGCAAGTGTAATTCCCAAATTGAAGGAGGTAGCCCTTCATGTTTAGTGCCTTTGGAATTGTAATGATAAATCCTTTTTAATGGTAAAGTCAAATTTAATATTACAACTTTTAAAATGCCATTTTTAAAAAGATGGCATTTTGCTGCTTTTAGCCCTATATGCCTATATCATACTTTTTTTTCTTTATTCGATATTTCAGTCTAAAAAAGAACTTTGAGTCAAAATACTGCCACACAGGCAACACGTGTTTGAAGTACCACCTATTGTTCATGGCTTAAGTTAGGCAAGAAGTTTGATATCCTCTGGGACTGCTTATCCATGGAGAGGCACACCACACTGTCAGTTCCATCTCATGTAAGTATCTGCCCCAATCTCCCAGGCCAAAAGCCACCAGTAGCTTAGGTGAAGGCAGCGGTGGGGTTGTCTGGAAACACACTCTTACTTAGCATCTGTTGGGGTTGCTCCTCCACTGACACTGAATGAACAATTCTAACCTGGGCTATTGTGAAAAGTAAGCCAGTGAGAATTGACTGACTTTGATAGTCTCTCCTCATCCAAACATAGTTTTGGCTGTGTCCTCTTTTCTGTTTGTACCAGAAACACATCTAAATTGTCAGATTCCCAATCCCAACTCAACCAACGATTCTGTCAAAACAGAGCAAAGTAGTTTGAAAGGTAAAAAAATGTCTGCTTGATTACTACATGTGGTGTTCACGATGTGTCCTGATTGGCTGAATGTTCCAGGCTATATGTTGTATTTAAAGTTTTGGTATTAGGGAACATGTTCCTTTGGCCAAATGTGGTTTTTGGGCCAATTTCCTTGGACTTGTTTGTTGTGTAACTGCCTATCTATATAATTGAGTTTTCCCTGGTTGAGCATTCATCTTCGAGCTGAGTTTAACCCCACCTGTGATCTATCAATCAGTAGGCCTGGATTTCGATCTGTCTGATCATGTTGGTTATTGTGTATACATAGAACATGGCGGTCATTGAAATCATAGTTACCAACATTCTCATTATTATGCTTACAGTTGTCATAGCATATCTCAACATTGCTTTCACTGATATTGACATTGTTATGTATGCACAGTTTATGGAGTACATAGACATGACATTTAATAGTATTGATGCGGTTGTACATGCAGATATCATGGTATACATTGACAGCGCATTCACCAATATTAACACATTGGTTCCGTACTTTCCAATATTAACATTCCCCTCTAGTTAATTTTTCAACGACATCATTTACCCCATATTTCATGACAGTAAAATTATTCAAGGTTTGCTGTGTTTCTGTTGTGTCTATTACTGATTCCCCTGTAGCTTGCTTTCTACCCAACTTAAGGACTGCGTTTTTACAGAAGGAAACCCCCGGTATACAGTCACAATATCGAGTTTTTAATATCTAGTTACAAAAATATTAAGTTTAAAATATAGAATGGACACAATATCGAATGGATAGAATATAGACTACAAAAATATCGAATAGAATAACATAAATATCGAATCAAAAAAATATAGAATGGACAAAATATAGAATAACAGAATATAGAAAACAAAAATATAGAATGACAGAATATAGACAACAAAAATATCGAATTTGAGGTAAGTAAGTTAATAATATATTTTATTTTAGTATATGTGTGGAAAGTGTATATTTGTTTCATCAATTATTTTAATGAATTCATGTTATGGTATTTAATTTTTGCGTAATATAAATCTGTAGCAGGTTGTGGGTTTATAGGGGAATAAGGTGTATAGTAATTTAATTATAATTAATTAAATATGTTAATTTGTTTATTGGTATATATTTAGAATTAATAGTTAATTGAAAATTAATTGGTAATTAATTAACATATAAGTGTTAAATATTTTAATTAATGGATTACTTGATAATTATGTTTATTTTATTAATGTATTTTCTGTAGTGGTTAATTGGTAATTAATTAAAATATAATTGTTAATTATGTTGATTAATTAATTGATTAATTGATAATTATGTTACTTTTATTAATGTAAGTTCTGTAGCGGTTTGTGGGTTAATATGGGAATAGGGTGGGAAGGAATTTAATTATAATTAATTAAATATGTTAATTTATTTATTGGTATTTATTTATTTATTTATTTATTTACGCAACTTTTATAGCGCGACAAATACCCGAAGGTGTCTCGGCGCTGTGGAGCAACTAAAGTTCATCATCCTACCGTCTTCTCACTGGTTAAACAACCATGTTTTCAAAAGCCTACGAAAACTAATCAGATTCGGAGCGGCTTTAATGGCAATTGGCAAGAGGTTCCAAAGTTTTGGAGTGGCCACGAGAAAACGCCTGTCGCCCCAGGTGACTGATCTTGTACGTGGCACCGGCAGGAGACTGGTATTGGCCGATCTTAATTGCCTTCTGGGGGTATAGAGCTGAAAGGCTTTGATCAGGAACCTGGGTCCTGTGCCATGTATGGCCTTATAAGCAATACAGAGGGCCTTGAATTTAACGCGGCTCTCAACTCTCAGCCAATGAAGCTGACGAATACCAAGAGTGGTAGATTTGCGGCGAGGGATGTTAAGAAGAATCCTGGCAGCCGCGTTCTGAATAGATTGCAGCTTCGTTATGACACGCTTCTGAGTATGGAGGAAGAGAGCGTTCCCGTAATCTATTTTTGAGAAGACTAAGGTAGAAACCAGAGTCTTCCCAGCTGACGGAGGGAGGTAAGGTAGCAACTTCTTAATCTTTTTCAAAATGAAAAATGAAGATGACACAACCTTATTAATATGGAGGTCAAAAACCAGCTTGTTGTCAAAAATCACTCCCAGATTTCTGGCTTTTTCCACTGGGACAGGTGGATGGCCAAGCTTTTCTGGCCACCAACCGAGAGACCATTCAGGGGAGAGTTTTCCAAAGGTCATAATCTCGGTCTTGTCTGAGTTAAGCCTGAGGCAATTCAAGGCCATCCAAGTACTAACCTCGAGCATAGCTTTCTGGAAGTTGGCTGCTACAGTAAGGCCATCCTTATGGATACCCAGCACCAGCTGGGTATCATCTGCATACGATGTTAACTGTATCCCATAGGCCTTTATTATCCTTGCTAAGTCCGCTACATAGATGTTAAAAAGCATAGGACTTAGCGAGGAGCCTTGTGGGACTCCACAAGGGAGTGCAGAGATGGGAGAATAAAAGTCTCCGAGCCTTACTGTCTGGGTACGGTTTGCCAGGAAAGATGAAATAAGATCCTTGGCCCGACCATTGATCCCTAGAGCTGTGACACGGTCGACAAGAGTGACATGGTCGACCGTATCAAAGGCTGCTGACAGATCCAAAAGGATAAGGACAGCCGCCCCTCCCTGATCCATGATCGTCCTGATCTCATCAGAGGCCTTTATCAAGGCAGTCTCTGTTCCATGCCCTTTCCTGAACCCAAACTGCGTTTCGTCGAGAAGTTGGTGAGTCTCTTATTTAGAATTATTAGTTAATTGAAAATAATTGTAATTAATTAAAATGTAATTGTTAATTATATTAATTAATTGATTACTTGATAATTCTGTTAATTTTGTTAATGTGTTTTTTGTAGCGGGTTATGGGTTTATAGGGGAATAGGGTGGGAAGTAATGTAATTATAATGAATTAAATATGTTAATTTGTTTATTGGTATTTATTTAGAATTTTTAGGTAATTGATAATTAATTGGTAATTAATTAACATATAATTGTTAATTATTTTAAATAATTGATTACTTGATAATTATGTTAATTTTATTAATGTATTTTCTGTAGTGGGTTGTGGGTTTATAGGGGAACAGTGGATGTATGTAACATTGAATATGTATGGTAATATCTTTAGAAGAAACTGACTGGCTGTGTTAGTATTAGATAATTTAGACAGTGTATGCATCACTGTTTACGGGAGTGAGTGCATAACTTTGGAGGTGTATGGCTGAGTAATTGGCTGTATCAGTAGTTACATGGAAATGTGACTAACATTAGTGAGTGTGTGCATGGTTGACCGGTGGTATAAGGTACAGTGTTGGTGACTTATCGCACATTTTAGTACCTGTATTAACATGTTAACTAAATGTTTAAATAGCTCCATGAGTAAGTAAAATCACATAATAGTAGATGTACCAATAATTGAGACAGTATGTATTTTTTGCCTATGACACTAAGTTAGTGGGTGAGTAAGTAGTTGATTGGATGAGTGACTGGGTGTATAAATTATGTAAACAGTATATGTATGAAAGTGTGAATCAACAAGACTCTACCTTGGTGTATAGTTTTATAAAGTAAATGTGCTGAACTACACAGAATCTTATAATAATAAAATGGGCAAAATAAAGTGATGGCAAGCTATTGCTAGAGCGCTCTATGTTTGCCATGGAAATCTCCAAGCAATATGTCTCTGCTGGTAGAAGTGCTTTGAGACATTTAAAGATGCTCAGTGTCAGGCACTGTCTCCTATGCTCCTCAGGGCTGTGTCAAATGGCCTATACCCTCACCCACACAACGATCCCGGAGCCTGAAGTAAATAACACAGGCCCACAGAATAGTTCTGTGAGCGCGGGAAAGGAAAGGGACAGCTGGGAGGGAGATCTGAAATGACAAAGACAGTTGTTTAGAAAACACCCCACTTAACCCCACATGGTTTCCATCTAGCAACCTTCCTTATACTGAAAACATTTGTTTCTGAACCCCTACCTGAAAAGGAAAATAATGGAGTCTTTGAATACAGGAGAAATAGGCACAGGGCGAAACCAGGGACTGCTACCAACTAGAAGGAAACAATGAATATCACAATGTAATCCTACACTTAATTAAAGGTCGCGTATGCACCAACACCCATACGTTACATACCACAATAGTTCAATGTTCTGTTTAGGGCTGCATCACTCCCTCTGATTAGATACCCCCTGTTGTTTCTCTCCTGAACTGAAGAAAATAATGAAGAAACGTTGTGGACAGGAATCAAATAAAAACACTTTAGGTCAATTCCCCACATATAGCTCCTTCCCAGAAACAAAGTGATCTGAAGTCTACATGCATACAAAAGTCATTGCGACTCCTTCAAGGACCAAGACATATGCGAGTTACTCGCCTTACGGTTTGAGCCCAAACCGCTCTGACATCCGGGATAAAATGATGATGAACAACCAAAGCCAGTACTGTACCAAATGTTTAAATCCAAAATAAGGTCGCACTGGTAACAGGATTTTCCCGGCAATGAGAAAGCGGATGATTTTCTCCTCCAACAGGGAAAACAAACGTTGGCTCCAAAGAGTTAATGTCAAAAGGAGACTGCAAGATACATGCAGCTGTGTGTACCCAGGAACTGCACAACTTGAACCACACCCAAACCAGAACCGGGTGTCCCAGGGTCAAACACAAAGAGAATGTTTTACTCACTATCGTACCGCTTTTCTCTCTTACCAGCCACACCATGTAACTCGGACAAAGATATGTTAGTATTTTAACTTTAAAATTACAGAAACATAACATTCAGGCACTACCTTTGCACAGATCCATACATCATGCACTACTCATGCAGTCATCTATTCACCCATGTACTAACCACGCACACATCCAATTGCCCAGGTACTACCCATGCACACATCCATTCATACAAGCAGTTCCCACGTACTCATCCAATCACCCAGGCACTAACCTTTGCACTCATTGATTCAATGAGGTGCTACTTATGTACTCATCCAATCACCCAGGTGCTACCCACATACTCATACAACTAACCAGGCACTACCCATGCACTCATGCAATCAACCAGACACTACCCATTTACTCATCCATTCAATGAGCTGCTGTTCATGCACTAATTCAATCTTTGCAACTCTTTGACTCATCCATTCACTCAGGCACCCCCCATACATTTATCCAATAGCCTAGCCACAATCCATCTACTCCTGTAAACAATCACCCAGGCACTATCCTTGCACTCATACAATCAGCATGGCACTATCCATGCACTCTTCCATTCACTCAGGACCAATACATTCACTCATCTATTTACCCAGGCACTACTCATGCACACAGTCAATCTATCCCAGGTATTATCCTTGCATACATCCATTCACTCAGGCGCTATGCACGTGCTCATTCATTCACTCAGGCATTACCCATGTACTCATTCAATGACCCAGAACCTACCCATCACTCATCCAATCAACCAGGTTCTACTCTTACACTCATCCAGTCACCTATGAGCTACCTCTGCACTCATACAATCAACCAGGAACTACCCATGCTCTAATCCAATCATCCAAGCAGTACCTTTGCCCTCATCCATTAACTCAGGTGCAAACCATTCACTCTCCCAATCACCTGGGCACTATCCATGTACTCATATATATCACCCAGACATAACCCTTGCACACATCCCTTCACTGAGGCATTACCCATGAACTCAACCCAGACCCAGGCACTACTCTTGCACTCATCTAATCACACAGGCAGCACCCATGTACTAATCCGATCACCCAGGTACTATCCATGCATTACTTACCCAATCACCCAGACACTTTCCATCCACTTATCTGATCACCTATGCAGTATCCTTCCACTTACTCTGGTATCACTCCTGTACTCATCCACTCACACAGGCAGCACCAATGCACTCATCCAATCACTCAGGTGCTACTCATACAGACTTACAATCACCCATACACTATACATGCACTTGCACAATCACCCAAGCACTAACCCTGTACTCATCCATTCCATCAGGCACTACTCATGCACTCATCCATTAACTCAGGCATTAACCATACACTCATGCAATAAGATAGCGACTAGCCATGCACACATCCAATAACTGAGGCACTTCCCTTGTATTCATCAATTCACCTAGGCACTACGCATGTGCTCATCTATATACTCATGCAGTACCCATATATACATCCAATTACCTAGGCACTATGATTGCACTCATCCATGCAATCACCCAAATACTAACAATGCACATATCCATTCACTTAGGCACTACCCAAGAAGTCATCCATTCACCCGGGTACTATCCATCCACAAATCTAATCACCCAGGTACTATCCTTGTACTCATCAATTCACTCACACCGTACCCATGCACTCATCCATTTACGCAGGTACTACCCATGCACATATCCAATCACCTAGGCGCTACCCATTTACAAATCCATTCACCATTCTAGATGGAGCAATGATAGCATTACAACACAGATAAATATATAACGTTATCCTCATCGTCATTGGCACTCCTCCAGTGGCATTCTACTCTTTTACAGAAAAATGTTTCTGCTTTAAGAGCATCTGAGAGCCAAGGTGCTGGAGGAGGGAATCTGCTGGTGGAGCTTGTTCTGGTGGGGCCAAAGGTTTTTAATGCAGAGATTAGCCTGTTGTTAAAGCTGTCGACATCAGATTGCAGAATTCCATTGCTGACAAAGGCGCTAGACTGTAGGGCCTGCACCAAAGATGCTTCGGTTATCTTGGCCCACAGTCTAGAAATTTTCAAAGTAGATCCTTGAGCCTGTCTAAGAAGTAGAAAGTGAATGTCAAAAGGGGTAAGAAAAATGGTCAGACCAAGAGAGCTTAAGAGCTGGTCCGACCCCAATTAAAAAAAAAATAAAAAAAGATAGATCAAATGTACGGCCTGCCCAATAATTGGGGTTGCTGACCTGCTGTTCTAAATTAAAATTACATCTTAAAAATGTATCCAAGGCATGCCTTCTTTGAATACTGTATTCTAACCTTAACAAAAGAAGCATCTACACTTAAACCGTGTGCTTTATGGGCAGATACACATCTGTCAACGTTCTTACCTCCAAGATACCAAATAATTAGGGCTTGCTAGGAATCAACTTAACACACTTGTAAATTGCTGATCTGTTCCCGTGTCATTCCTAGTCATAGCACTTTGTGACAAATCTATTGTGTATCTTGTGTAGGTGGTAACAAGTAGGCTACTATTTCAATCTGTTAGTCCACTTGTTCAGTCTATATCCTGGATTGGTGCCTCAACGATTGATTGACCTGAGGCATATTACAGTTGTCCATGTTAATTATTTGTGACAATTTTCTTGTTTGAGCATTTTGTTTGATATGTTTTTTTCAGTTTATTGAATGTATTTCGGTATCTCTGCAAATGTTGTGTTGTATTTTTTGATGCCAAAAATTCTTAAAAATATTTTATAAAACAAAAAAGTTATCCAACACAAATGGTTGTCCAACCTAGCAATTCATTATACTAGGCTGCGCACTACTGCATAGACTCAAGCTGCCCGGCTATTGGTTTTTTTTTTCATAGTAGTGGTCCAGGCCGGACAGTGACAGGACCCAAGCCTTTCCTAATTTTCCCCATCTTAAGGTAAGGCATCTCGCAGTTAGAGTCAATTTCCTGGACAGTGGCTGCCAGAGAATAACAAATCTAGCGTGCACACACCATCACACGCACAGACATGCACAAGCACATACAAATGTGGGCACACACTCTCATATGCGCACATGCACGCATACACAAGTATATTGACAGAAACATCCAAAAACATAAGTACACATGAAATCCCATGCTCTATTACAAAAACACCCAAGTACATGCACAAACAAACGCCATCACACGCACAAACATAAGCACACATACAGAAACATCTGCGCACACCAAAATGAGCACACATAGAATCACATGCTCTAATACAAAATCTAAGCATGGGCGGAAAATCCGTTCCGCTCGCGGATTTTGTGGATTTTCGGTAAATTCGCAATCCGCGAACGCTCGCGAATTTACTGAAATCCGCAAATTTGCACGCAGCAGACTTTTTTTTCTTGGTGGTACAATTTTGCGGCACGCGGCATTCACTTACCATCATTCAGCGTTTGCCGAGTTGTTTTTCTCGATATTTTGAGAGTGCTGCGCCATTTTGGATCTTGCTGCAGGATCCCGCTGGAGTTTGGCGAGCGCGAATACGTCATCGCGGCTTGCCACCTTGCACAGCAAGAGTTTGTCAACACGAGTACGTGATCACGTATCGCGGAAGTTCGCAATTGCGAACACGTACATGCGGCAGGCAGCAACAATCTTGCACTCGCAAAAATACAAAATTTGCAATTCTGCACAAAAAATCCACCAGCAAGCAGCATAAACCTTCTGGAAATTATGATTTTTATCAGAATGACTTCTCAGGTTGACATTTGCCTGCACTTTTTTTTTGCAAGGAGTCCATTTTGAGGGGGGGGAGGAAGGAAGTGCCCCACAGTCTCCAACTTCCTGTTCCTGTCCAGCAGGCTCCTCCCAGTGCTTTCTTCATGTGCTGGTCAATTTCATTCGGATTCTTCACCTGGAAGGATTACTTTTTGTGGATGCTGCTGGATATTTGGATTTGAGGCCTTATTGACTTTCTTTGGATCACTTTTGGATTAGAAATTTCACAAGTAAGTTTCTTTGGGGCATTACAGTTGCTGCAACTACAATTTTGGAATTTTCGATTTTTGGGCTGTTTTGGGGCCTTTTGCCCAGGGGTACTCAGTGGTGGGTGGACTGAGTCTTTCAGTGGGGTGTCTTGAATTTAAACATCATGGAGGGCCTGGATGGCTTGGGATTGTGCTGATTTTTCTGTGATTTTCGTTTTTTTGGGCTGTTGTTGTGGCCTTTTCACCAGGGGTAGTGACTGGTGCATGGGCCTAATCTTTCTGTGGGGTGTCTTGAATTTAATCATCATAGAGGGCATGGATGGCATGGGATTGTGCTGATTTTTCTGTGTTTTTCGATTTTTTGGGGTGTTCATGGGGACAGGCCATGTGGGTGGGGGCCATTTTGAGTGCTGCTACAGGCAGGCCCTGGTCATGTGCTGGGAGGCAGGGGGCCATTTTGAATGCAGGCAGTGTTATTAGGTCTGCAACCATTTTGCCTAGCTTTCAACCTTTATGCCCAGCGGTAGTGAGTGATGCATGGGCCTAGTCTTTCTGTGGGATGTCTTGAATTTAAACATCATGGAGGGCCTGGATGGCTTGGGATTGTGCTGATTTTTCTGTGATTGTCGTTTTTTTGGGGTGTATAACTGAACTGATGTTCCTCTGTCTTCCATTGCTTTTAGGTGCAGCAGACTCAAGAGAACCACCAGTGCCAGGAAGAAGTCCTGCAGCGGTTGTGTGTGCAGCATAATGTCATGCGACGTCACGTCTGGCCACAGACAACTCTGCAACTCGTGTAACTGCGGCCTGCTGTTCTGACCTGCTCTGAAGAAGATGGCCCCAAAAAAAGTTCCCCATAGCTCCCCTAGCAAGAAAGTTGCAGTAAGGAGCAGAAGAAGCAAGTTACCAAGGAGACTGGTGTGCTGCCCGCCACATTTTTTGGGAGTAGAAAAAAAAGTACGCCTGCAGCAGCAGCGGGATCTGCTGGGGACCAAGCTGGGAGCAGCACCCCCGCTCCATTGGGCTCGGTGCCACCACCACCACCACGCCAACTTAAGTCCAAGCCCTTGAGTGCTGCAGAGGCAGCCAGTGTACTTGTTCAATCACCATTGATCAGTGATGTTGGCTCATCGCAAGAAAGTAGCAGCAATGTCCCTCAATCAACACAGGTTGTTGTAACTCATCTGACGAGTGTTGAACAACCACAACCGCAACAACAACCACATGTGCAAGTACAAGCCCAAGTACAAGTGGAAGGAGAGGCAGTGCAAGGAGATGCGCAAGCAGAGGTGCATAGAGGGTCACAAGTGCCCACATTAGTCGTTCCTCCCGAAGTAGAGGCACATCAGGAAATCGACAATCAAGGCGAGGTATAATTTGAGGAAGCCACTCCTCCTGAAGATCATTCATTGTCTTCCACACCCATAGCAAGGAAGAGATCAAGGGTGAGGTCTACATCTTCTTCAAGCACACCTCCTTCTGATGATACGGATCACAATTGGGAACCAGCACCACTGCCGTCTGAGAGTGAGGCACACCATAATCTGACAAAGGTACTTAAGCGTAAAAGGAAGCTCGTCCAAAGTCTCATGTGATGAGGCTCAACAAGAAGTGGCGGATACTGCTGCTGATGAATGCTCTCACAACGACGATCCAGTCATCATAAAGGTCACTGCAGCTCCAGCAGGCATGCAGCAAACAGACATTTTGACCCTAGCCCGAGAAGCTGCTGAGCGTGATGATGATGTAGACGAGGAGGCAATGGAAACACAACAATCATTGGAGTTAACTAGTACACCAACACGTACCGCTTCCATATTTCTTCCTCACCAGAAGGGACCTCCATCCACCTCGACCTCAATTAGTGGTGGTGAAAGTGCACAACGTACTAAAGTTCGGCAATTCACATCCTCCACTTCATCTGGCATTTGCAGCATGACCACCAGTATCGCCGCCTCCACCGGCCCCCACAGACAATTCAAGTCCCCAGCTTGGGACTCCTTTAGTGTTTGCCCAAAAAGGGAAAACTTCGCCATTTGTATCATTTGTAAGCTTGCAGTTAGTCATGGTAAGTTTGGTACCAACTATGGTACCGGAGGCCAGAGAGGTCATCTTAAGAGACAGCACGCTGCCCAATGGTTTGCGCACCTACAGGTGATCAAGGAAGCCTGAATTGCACGTCAAGAAAACGTTGATGTTTCATCTGATGATGACGAGGAGGAAGAAGACGTGTCAAACACTTCACTTATACCCAGTACCCCTGTCAGCAGCACACCCCATGTGAGCCACACTAAGAGTGTGGGAGAGAGTGAGACACCAATGTGAAAAAGTTCATCAGTGAGTGTAACTGGGTCGAAGAAGTCATCATCATCATCCCATAAATGCTTGGTCCAGGGTAACATTAGAAACATGTTGTTTACAGAAGCGCCATCTGAACGCAACCACCCACTGACACGTCTGTATAACGCTAAGCTGGCTAAAATGCGAGCTGTGGACCTTCTCCCTTTTTCTTTTGTAGAAGGGGTTGGTTTTCTAGAATAAGTGGCAGTGCTCTGCTCTAAATGGAAGTTTCCTAACCGGTTCTATTTTGCAAGAGTTGCGGTTCCAGCACTACATGAAGATGTGCTGGAGGCGATTGGGGCAGCTTTGCAGAAGAGTGCTGTTCACACTATACATCTGACAACAGACATGTGGACCAGTGGCGCAGGCGCTGATTACATGTGCATCACTGCACACTGTGTCTCTTTTTCAGGGGTTAAAGCAAAGCTAAACGCAGGTGTTGACACAGACCAAGATTTTAAAGCTGCTCGAAAACATGCAACACTAGCCATGTTTGGTTCGGAGAAACGTCACACTGCAGAAAACATTTTGAATGAGTTTAACACAAAGGTCTTTCACTGGCTGTCCCCCAAAAAATGCCAGATTGGTTATGTTTCCACGGATAATGGCGCCAATATAGTTAAGGCCATGGAGCTGGGTGACTATTTCAGAGTGCCGTGTTTGGCGCACTGTATAAACCTGGTTGTTAAAAAATTCTTGAGTGATAAAGACAGTCCAGCGTGCGAGATAGTGGCCATCTGCCGAAGAATGTGCAACCATTTCAGCCATTCTTTTAAGGCCCGGAAGCATCTGAGGACCCTGCTACATGAACGTCGAATGCCAGTGAAAGGACTCATCCAGGAGGTGGCAAAACGTTGGAACTCAACCTTCTACATGCTTGAGCGTCTGTATGAGCAGTATACGGTACTCAATCAGTATTGCTTAACACTGGGTACAGCTCTGAAGGACCTGAGGCTAGATGCGGCGCAATGGGACCTAGTTAAAAGCCTGACAGACATGCTTTGTCCTTTTGAGGTCTTCACGCATTCAGTCAGCAAGGAGGACTGTAATTTGGGAAAAGCTATCCCATTGTTGTGCATGCTGGAGCACCAACTGAAGTTGGTGCTCCAGCATGCACAAGATGTTTGAAAAAGATGAAGAAATGAAAAACGTTTTTTTTTTTGGCTGAGAAATTATTAGGGGGCCTACTTGGTGATGAACGTCTTAAAATGATCCACTCAGAACAGAATTACATTTGTGCTAGTATTCTGGATCAATGCTACTAAAAGGCACTGGCAGGCCAAGCATTCTTTCCTTTTGGTGATCAAGATGTTACAAAGTACAAACGTTGGCTAGCCTTGTCAGCCAAGAGGTTTGAAAGAGAACGGCAGGAAATTGAAGGAAAAGGCAGTACATCAGCATCAGCAGGCTATCCCAAGTCAAAAGAATCCACTTCTGCACCTGTGGCTGTGGCACAAGTGACCTCTCAGCCGTTAAAGACACCGGCAACCGGATCATCTGCACCAGACACAACAGTAACATTGGATGCAGAAGAGGATTGGCTAACTCGGCTTGGGTTTGTTTCCCAAAAGGTCACAGCAAAAAGTAAGCCTAGTGGAGGAACCTTGGAGGACCTTGAGTCGATGGTGCAGGACTATCTGAATGACTCAACAGAGGTATATGTTAATTCTGACCCATTGGCATATTGGCATGGGAAAAAAAAAATTGTGGGCACAGCTTTCCAACCTGGCTATAAACTACTTGTCTTGCCCACTCGCAAGCGTGTCTTCTGAACGTGTTTTCAGTGCTGCTGGTGGCATTGTAACTTCCAAACGGAGCCGCCTCTCGACCAAAAATGTGGAGAGGTTAACAATGATCAAGGTGAATCAGCACCTCATAAAACCAGATTACAAAGTACGAGAAAGCACGCCGGATGAAGACGAGGTGGACAGCAACGTAGATGAGGGAATTTCTTCTCTGTTAGGTGACACTGACTACACCCTGCCTGAATTCGCAGAGTATGATGACAAAGCCTTATTCTTATTCACTGACACCGAGCCCTGAAAATGAAACAATGAATCAATAACTTTCTTTTTCGTCCTTATTCACTTTTATTCCTGTGTGTCTGTCTTTCTTTGTTGTTCACAGTTAATATAATTCAAACTTTAATCACCTAATCACAAAAACAAGCCCATCAGCAGAACTGTCTTCACTTGTTTGCTTATTGATTTGAAGGTGCCGCAGTCTGCATTCCACAGGTTCACAAGTTCACATGAACATGCTCCTCTATCCTCCTCCTCCAGACTCCTATTTCCCTCAAAGCAGACGGCTGGATTACGCACAATGAAGAAAGACTCTGCACTTGTGGGGGTGTTCTACTTCTTGGCGGGTGAGTTGACGGCTCTTGGGCCATTGCTGGGAAGCTCTAATACCGGATAAAAGTGGTTTGGACCAAATCGGAGGCGGAATTTTTTTTGTGTTTTTGCTGACTTGCTTGCCTTTCAGGTGCTCTTTGGGGGGGTTCCGGGTGTTTGTGGGTGAGTTTTGGGGTCTAAGACCACTGTTGGCACAGTCTAATTTTGATTGCATTTGCTTTTCACGAAATCCGTGGTGGAAATTGGGAGTTATGACCTAGCTGCACAGCACGTTTGGACCAAAGGCCAAGAAATATTGTAAGTATGAGATTTTCCTTTTTGGCTGTTTGGGTGTTGTGCTTTTTTGCGGGTTGGTTGGCGTGTCTTGGGGCATTCCTGGGAAGGTCTAATACCGGATAGAAGTGGTTTGGACAAAATCCAAGCAGAATTTTTTTTTGCTATTTCTGACATTTTGCTCAATGTAGCGTTTTCGGGGGCCTGTTTGGGGGGCTTCCTGGTGTTTGTGGGTGGGTTTCGGGGTCTGGGAGCACTGCTGGCTATGGATACTTTAGTTTGCCAGAGGTTTGAAGCAAATCCATGGTGGAAGAGGGGAGGTAGGGCCTAACAGCAGAGCGAGCGCGGAGTAATTTTGGAAATTGGCAAGAAAATGACTAAGTCCCCATTTTTGTACTTTTGCTTTTTGGTTGTTTGGGGGTCTTCTACTAGTTTTCTCCTGGGTTGACGGCTCTGGGGCCATTGCTGGGAAGTTCTAATACCGGATAAAAGTGGTTTGGACCAAATCCGAGGCGGAAATTGTTTTGGGTTTTTGCTGACTTGCTTGACTTTGAGGTGCTCTTTGGGGGGTTCCGGGTGTTTGTGGGTGAGTTTTCGGGTCTCGGAGCACTGCTGGGACAGTCTTATCTTGATTGCATTTGCTTTTCAGGAAATCCGTGGTGGAAAACGAGAGTTATGACCTAGCTGCACAGCGCATTTGGACCGAAGGCCGAGAAAGTATGAGATTTTCCTTTTTGGCTGTTTGGGGGTGTTGTGCTTTTTTGCGGGTGGGTTGGCGGGTCTAGGGGCATTCCTGGGAAGGTCAAATACCGGATAGAAGTGGTTTGGACAAAATCCATAAGGAAAAGCCTTTTGGCACTTTTTGTAACTTAGAGTTCGTTAGGGTTGTTATTGTTGTTATTGTTAGGTGTATTTGTAAAGCGCAACATTCATCCTACAAGGATATCACGGCGCTGCAAAAAATAACAGTAAAACCAAGGCAGTAACCTGGGAGCGTATTGATTATTCTGAAGTAGGGAATAGTGTGGTTTTTAGTTTTTTCTTGAAGGTGGGGTAGGAGTCCGTGAGTCTGAGGTTGATGGGTAGTTCATTCCAACATTTCGCAGCGATGTGTGAAAAAGCACTTCCGCCCATTCTGGATAGCTTAATCCGAGTGGTGGCTGCTTTGGCTGAGGCTTGTGAACGTAAGTTCCGCGCTGGGGCATAGAACTTAATTCTATTTCGTAGAATGAAAGGGCCAGTATTGTGAATTGTTTTATAGGCAATACATAGCATTTTGAACGTGGCTCTTTGTCTCATGGGCAGCCAGTGTAAGGCTCTCAGACAACTTGTGGCAGAATCGTACTTTTTCTTATTGCAGACAGCTTTTGCTGCGGCATTCTGGACCAGTTGTAATTTTCTAAATAAGATGTCCGACATTCCTACAAATAGTGACTTGCCATAATCCAGCCTGCTAACTAGTAACGACTGGACTAGGATCTGTCTACATTCAAGTGGGATCCAGGGGAAGACCCTTTTCAATCTTTTTAATATGGCAAATCATTTGCCACATATTGAGGAGACATGGCATTTCATTGATAGAGTGGTGTCCATCTGAATTCCTAAATTTCTAGCAGACGATGTGGGGATTGGTGGAGAACCTAAGGAAGTTGGCCACCAGGTGTTACCCCAGAGCTGTTTGGCCCCACCAAAGAGTAGAATTTCTGATTTGTCAGCGTTCAGTTTTAAATAATGGCCGTGCATCCAGTTGGATAGCTCTGACAGGCAGTTGTGTAGTCTACTTTTGGCGTCGTTATCTCCATTTAGGGTAACCATCAGCTGAGTATCGTCAGCGTAGGAGCAGATATTAATACCCCATTTCTTGCCAATCGATGCCAAAGAGGAGACATATACATTGAACAATGTTGGGCTCAATGTAGCTCCTTGGGGAACTCCATATTTAATCTTACGGGGGTGGAGGTAAAGTTGCCTAAACAAATAGACTGGGATCTGTTTGATAGAAAGGACTCCAGCCAGTTTAGGGCTTTACCTTGTATTCCTTTTGCGGCAAGTATGTGGATTAACAGTTTATGGGACACAGTATCAAATGCCGCTGATAAATCGAGAAGTATCAGGGCAACCGTTTTGCCTTTATCGACCTGCATGCAAATGTCGTCCATTACGGCCAGTAGCGTTGTTTCTGTGCTGTTATTAGATCTAAAACCTGTTTGGGAAACAGCGAGAAGTTTGTTGGTTTCTAGATAACTTGACAGTTGTTTTGTTACCAGTCTTTCTAAAACCTTCGATAAAAAGGGGAGCTGTGAGATGGGGCGGTAGTTGGCTGGGTCGTTTATATCTGCGCCCGCCTTTTTTAGTAATGGAATTACTGCCGATTTTTTCCAAACTTCTGGAAAAACAGCTTGCTCCAGAGACTGGTTAAGAACTTTTGTAACTGCGGGCCAATTATGGGAGTCAGTTGAGAAAAAATAAAGTGTGGGCAAACATCCCATGGTGAGCCAGATTTAATTTCTGACATGGCTTTAGTGACCTCGTCTTCTGAAAATGGGCCAAAGGTAGAGCAGTTGGTTTGCAAAGTAGGGTCAATCCGATACTCCACAGGGGCCTGTGCGTTGTTTGTAAAAGAGGCATATATTTTATCAATTTTATCACAAAAAAATCACTAATTTTTGTGCAGTTCTCTTGTGATGGTGTCAAGTTGGATGTAAGACAGGGAGGATTACAAAGTTCTTTTACAATTTTAAAAAGCTCCTTGGACGAATTTTTATTCTCTAGAATTTTTTGAGAAAGGTAGTCTTTCTTTGCTTTGCGTATGGCAGTATGGTATATTTTCAACTGATGTTTGTAAATGGCTCTGTCTTTGGCGTTTCTACTTATTCTCCATTTATGCTCCAGTGAGGTGCATTTTCTTTTTTCAATTTTTAGGTAAGGGCCATACCATTTCTCTGAGGTTTTTGATTTCAATCGATTGGTTGCGCGAGTCCGTGAACAGTGGTCAAGTGCTTTCTCTATGTTTTCTCGTAAGAGGCAAATTTCTTCATCGCATGTCATTTCAGAGCTATAAAAAAAGGAAAAATCTTCCTTGAATTTTTCCAAAGAGAATTTGCTCCAGCATTTTGTGCAGTTGGCCGACTGGGCTAGCGATCTGTTGGTTTTTAAAGGTAGGTTTAAGGTAAAATCTATCCTATAGTGGTCCGTCCATGTCAAAGGGGTTATATTCGTGATGTTGGTCTTCGATATGTTTGTAAATATGAGATCTAACATGTGCCCCGCTCTGTGTGTGGGGCGAGCTATTTTCTGTGATAATTTTAAGATTTCCATGTCTGTGGTAAGTTGTTTTGTTAGGAAATTATCAGCTAAATCGAAATGAACATTGAAGTCTCCAATGACTATAATGTTTTTATGGTTGAGGCAGAATGGAAGGATTTGTTCGAGGAGTTGGGTGCTAAAGTCAGTTGTACTGTTTGGGGGATTGTAGATGATTGCACATCTGAGGATAGCCTGAGTATTGATGGAGATGGAGATGATTAACACATCGTGTTTGCCTAGTTGAGTGACTATTTCTTGGTGACATGAAAAGCTATCTTTAAATATCATGGCCACTCCGCCTCCTCTCTTAATTTGTCGATTTAGATTAATGATTTTGTACCCAGTAGGTAGGGCTGCGGTAATATCCGGTGTATTGTGCTCACCGAGCCAAGTCTCCGAAATGAAGGCAAAATCGGGTCTGCTATCCTGTAACATGTCCCATATTTCAGTAGAGTGTTTGGGGAGGGACCTAGCATTAACATAGATGCATGTGTAGTCCTGTGTAGGCGTGACTTCCGATGAGGGTGGCTCCGAGTGGTTACAATTCCATGTACAATAACGGCAGCTAAAGGGGCCCATGGTGTGGGAGGGTCCAACTTTGGCACAAAGGGGGGCTGTTAAAGGAGTATTAAACATAAGCAGCTCACCCCGCGAGTATACCAGCGAAGGTTTGCCTGGTCTATCTGTAGTTGGGGAGACAGGGGATGTGGCCCCTGGTCCCGGCCTGTCGCGGACGGGCGCAGACGGGCTCGCCTTTGGCGATCCTTCGGCGCGCATTTGTCACGCCCGCTGCGCTCGTCCGCTGCGCTTCCTGTAGGGACACATCTTTTATATGAGAAATAGATGGAGGGGTGTGTCTCTAGGCAGGGGGCGTGGCCTTCAATCGGCCAATGGCATTCCCGTTTTTGCTCCAGTCACCCGCCCGTGTCAGCTGTCAGGGCGCTGAGCGCAGAGCGAAGGCAATGCTCGTTTGTTTTAAAATAGTGAGAATCAGAATCACAAATAATATACAATTTTAAAAATGCAACCGAGGATCCTACTCCCGGCTGTGCCTCAGGAGAAACTGCAATTCAAAGCGCAGCGCTCGTGATCAGCGCGCGCTTTTGTAGTGCAGAGGGGCGTGTCTCTAGGCAGGGGGCGTGGCCTTCAATCGGCCAATGGCGTTCCCGTTTTTGCTCCAGTCACCCGCCCGCGTCAGCTGTCAGGGCGCTGAGCGCAGAGCGAAGGCAATGCTCGTTTGTTTTAAAATAGCGAGAATCAGAATCACAAATAATATACAATTTTAAAAATGCAACAGAGGATCCTACTCCCGGCTGTGCCTCAGGAGAAACTGCAATTCAAAGCGCAGCGCTCGTGATCAGCGCGCGCTTTTGTAGTGCAGAGGGGCATGTCTTTAGGCAGGGGGCGTGGCCTTCAATCGGCCAATGGCGTTCCCATTTTTGCTCCAGTCACCCGCCCGCGTCAGCTGTCAGGGCGCTGAGCGCAGAGCGAAGGCAATGCTCGTTTGTTTTAAAATAGTGAGAATCAGAATCACAAATAATATACAATTTTAAAAATGCAACAGAGGATCCTACTCCCGGCTGTGCCTCAGGAGAAACTGCAATTCAAAGCGCAGCGCTCGTGATCAGCGCGCGCTTTTGTAGTGCAGAGGGGCGTGTCTCTAGGCAGGGGGCGTGGCCTTCAATTGGCCAATGGCGTTCCCGTTTTTGCTCCAGTCACCCACCCGCGTCAGCTGTCAGGGCGCTGAGCGCAGAGCGAAGGCAATGCTCGTTTGTTTTAAAATAGTGAGAATCAGAATCACAAATAATATACAATTTTAAAAATGCAACAGAGGATCCTACTCCCGGCTGTGCCTCAGGAGAAACTGCAATTCAAAGCGCAGCGCTCGTGATCAAATTCAATTCAAAGCGCCACAAAGGTCCTGGAAAAAAAAATGCACAGCAACAGAAAGCAAATTTCTGATAAGGAAGCAGGTGCCAGACTGGAATTTTAAAACAGTGATACATTAATAAACCAACCCCAAAATTAATTCATGTCAGTTGAAGCAGGGCAGGTGTGCTTGCTTTTCCCCCCCATAATCTACAGTGATGATGAACCAGAGGGTGGCATTGATGTACCAGAGGGTGGCATGGGTGAAATAGATGGCGGCAGTGTTGAAACCGAGGGTGCTGTGAACCTGTGTTGATGAACCAGACGTAAAAACAACATATTCGCAACCGTTGCAAGCCGACACGTAAGTTCGCAATTGCGAACTGGTACAAAACCCTTGCGAACTGGCAGAAACCCTTGCGAACACAAAAAAACAACAAAAAAAACGCAATTCGCGAGAATTCACGGATTTTGCGGATTGCGAGTTTGCAGATACACAAATTCACGAACGCCAGATTCGCAAAATTCGCCCATGCTTAACAAAAACACACAAGTACATGTCCACACCATCACACGCACAGCCATGCACAAGCACACAATACCCGTGGGTCACTTGTGCACCAGGACGCCTTAAGACAGCGTACATGGGTTCTGTGTATTTTGTCTTTGCTTCTAGTCTGCTTAACGACTCTGCCTTCAAATCAGAGGTTGAGGGAGTTTTCGCTGCTGGTTTGAGTGTCTTGTTGGAGGGAACTTCAAGACATCTTCTTAGGCCTCCATGCATGGCAATCATAGCAACTGCCTCACAGGTACTGCAGCATGGGATCTGTTTTACGGGGGCAGACCTTCGGTAGAGCTGCATAAATGCCAAAAGCAGCTGCATCACAGGTAGCTTCCCAGCTCACTCTGCCACTGCAAGTTTTCTCCTCAGCAGATGCTATCTGTTAATGCACAGCTCTGAGCAGTGATTGCGGCACCCCCGCAGAGAGTCCCCGAAAGACCGGTGGGCTTTCAGAGCATTATGGAGGAATCCGTATGCTCTCGTCAAATCCAGCCAGGCAGCGAAGCCAAAAGGGTATCTATTGTCACTCATGCATCGGTCCGCAGGCCATGCCGTGGCCAACCCCCGTGCCTCTACATGGGCTGTTTGGCAGTTTCTGTCAGGTCGCTGCTATGACCGGCAGTCTCACCTCTCAAATCAACATCGACGAGTTTAGACAGCTATCATTTTGTACATGGGACCTCTGTTAGTATTTCACAAGGATCAGCAATAATTCCTATCTAGGAAGGCACATTAGCAGCCTGGTGATGAATTAAGGCTATAAAACAGTGCAGTAGATGCAAGCTAGTTTATGGTATGCTGCAGTATGATCGCATTGGTACACAGTAAACAGCCGCCCTCTGATTAATGGTTAGTTCTGTTTCAGCATCTTTAGGCAGCCTCCGTCCTGTATTCAGCCATTGTGATGGCGATTGGAACTAGAGATGTTAAACTTTATGGACAAGCGCGTTTCAAGCCCCACATGGACCACACCTGTTTCATGTCACATTCACTTGCTATTAGAGGGTCAGGTACCCTGACGTCGATATTGTTATAATGTGCTAAATATGACATGTCTTCTGCTGGAGCAGCCCTGTGGGTAACAAAGTGCCAATATGCTTATAGGTGCACACCTCCGAGCATGCGATCAGTGAAGAAAGACTCGGTGTAATGAAGAGATAAGAAAAGGTTAAAACGCATCAGATAAGGAATAGCTCTATTTCTGACAGCAAGGCTTTCGCGTTGATATCTCAGTAAATGGCACATCGATCGGTTAAATACACTTCTGTGTCTTAATCTGTCACCATTTTGGGTACAGGCATTAAAATAGAAAACGTCAGCAATCAGTGCATTGATTGTTAATGTTAAAGCGTTCTACAAGTCGAACTTTCCAGCATTCATTGAGTTGTTTACTTCGCCTCTTTTGTGCTGAGGACCCTGAGCATAAACAATATCAGTAGGAAATACATAACGCATACAGCCGCCATTACGGGGTCAGGGAACCTGACTCAGATAACACTGCATACCTCACTCTTGTCAATAAAAATTAAATACCTTGTCGTATATTGGATATGACCATATTTCCATAGATTGGATTGTAAATTGGATGATACCTGTAGCAGTTTGTGGTATCAGTACGGCAGTCCGGGACCATCATATATTAGTTGTTGTGCAGCTGCCATTTCTTACTCTCGGTCATCGGCATCTGACGAAGTTGCAAATTTTGATTCCATTCCGAAATTGATATTTTAGTTGACATTTATCAGTTATTGCTAAGGCTCTGGAATGCAAGCATTACATCTCTGTTCTGATGGAGCGATGGAGCCATCGTTACTGAAATATGTGTTATTTTTATGTTATAGCATCTGTCAAAGCGCCAGGACGCCCCTTTGCTGGGGCAGCTGTGCGCTATAAAAATACCAAATAACATAACATAACATAACATAACATTCACATTGTTTCTTTTTGTGGAAAAATCCATGCCCTTTTTTGTCTTAAACTTTGTTAAAAATGTTGTTTCTGTTCATTGGTCACTTGTTCAACTAACTGTTCCTAATTAGCAGTTTCCTCTTCTGCTTGCTGCATGAACCCCCACCTCATTAATAGCTATAAATATTGTTTTAATATTTGATTCTCCAAGAGGCCCAGAACGTTGGCTGCTTTTTTCACTCTTCTTCGATATTTCAGCAGCAATGGGTTCTTCCTGTTCAATCTCATTGTTCAACATTTGCAAGTAGGTTGGAAAGACTAAGCACATAATACTGACTTTTGCAGCTTTGAAAAAGTCTTTAATACAGTGATAGTGCCCAAGTAAATCTGATTTAACATCCCATGGCTTGAACAATTAAAAAAGTGGCAAGTATCTCCAGAGTGTGTCAACTTAGCTGTCAGTGGTTAAATAGATTTCATTTCTTGTGTCTTACAAAACAACCATCAGATGTAAGTAGTGCATATTTCCCTTTTTATATATTTTCAGTTACATTACTTCTTTATGTGTATTATGGAAGTACTTAATAAAGACTTTTAAGATGTGGACGCTTTGTTGGGTATTATGTGTCGAATATATTTGTTTTCAGGATATATCTACATTCTTGATCAAATTTCGCAGGATACTGTATTTCTGGGAAAGTCTTTGGTACTCTATTTCACCTGCTTGCAAGGCCTAGACTCAGCCATACATTTTCCCTCAACCTTGAGCACAAACTAGTCGAGCTAAAGTGGTTCAAACACACATAGGACTCTGATGTTAGAAATTATCTTCCTGAAACTGAACAGTTTCTTGGTAAGACTCTTTTCTGCACAAATCGCCTCCCACATTCCCTTCATTTAATTTTTTTCTGATTTCATCATTTTTAAAGTCACGTAGTGAGCAACAGCAATGGAGTTATCTTCAACAGATTATAAATGTATGTATAAATATGTCCAGGGTTGCTAAATAAAGTATGTGTTGTGGGAGGTGGTATTCTCCAGGACAGGGGGGCAGGACCCCTGCTTTAATATTACATCAAGGCCCAGGGAGATGGTGGACCCTCTCATCATTATTTATCATGTCCCCAGATCTTGGCCCACCCATATTTTTTATTTATCAGCAGAAGTTAAGTATCCAGTGCAACTTCTGCTAACATGCTTTAAAAATCATTTTGAGACTCCCCCCCAAGAGGCCTTGTGGGTCAGGGTGTCTCTTTTAGGAGACTGTCTCCGCAAGAGGATACTCCCACTCTAAGGACCCTCAGGGGCAGATGTCGTTAGGCGATCCTGACTCAACTTTAATCATTAACTCCATAAGGTTGTCTTGCGAATCGATGCAAGAGCGTATGGCTATTCATGTTACCTGGTGGTGGGGGGTTTGGTCTGGCCACGAGGGAGAATGGCCGCCTGAGAGATGAGCTCCGCCCAAGGGAAGGCACCCAACCAGAGGCAGCCTCATTTACAGTGAGCTTGCGGTTAATAATTAGACATTTTACAGAAGGTGAAATGACCTAGTCATGAACAGTGTGTTTTGTTCTGTCTGGTGACCTTTTTTTTTAAAGGCTTTTCTCAAGCTGAAGAGTGCCTGAGGAGACGAGCGCAGTCGTGCCTTTGACCTCATGACCTATTTGGAATCCCCGGCCTCATGTAATGAAGAAGGCCTGAGGAGAGGAGCGCTTGGAACTTGCCTAATGCACAGGCCTGACTTCCAGTAAACACTTGAAATTGAAGGAAGAGAATGGATATGTGAGGCAGACAATTCTCTGGTTTTCAACATTGAAATGTGAAGTGGGTCTTCACAGATAAAGGTCAGTGTCAAAGTTGTTATTCACAGAGTAAATGAAAGGCTTTCCAGTCACGGGAGCTGTTCTTGAATTGAGGCACTTCTGAATTTAAAAAGAAGATAAATTAGCTCAGGCATCTTTGCAGCCACACTTGTGGCTGAACTTCAGACTTGAATAACCCTTTTTAGGGTTAACTCTGACTGGAAAACATTCGCATACACCGGAAACAGGTCTGCACTCTTCTGGGCTCTAATAATTTCATGCGGGTAAGAACTGTCTTTGCCTTTGTACACTGTGGCTAAATCCTGTGACTTAATGACCCTTTCTGTGGTTAATTATGACTAAAATTATTATTTCATGGGCATTTTAAAAACCGAAGCACAGCTGAGTAGCTGAAGCACCTCACAAGCTGCCTTTCTGCACTGCCATTAAAATATGAATTGCCAGCGCTTTAAACTCTGATTTACAACCTCTCTAATATCTATCTGGAAACCTTTACAAGAACATTAAAGAGCAGCTTTCCAGTGAACCAATACTTCCTGTATTTGTGGGGAATAATTATTTTCAGAATGTCACCAGCTAGATCAACATATTTATAAAATAATTTACCACAACATCTCTACAATTGTCATTTGGAAACCTCGTTAAGGGATATTGTAGTATTCTCCTCTTACTTTATATCTCATGTTATTTTCCTCCCTAGCTGCTCAGCCTGTGTGTGTGTTCTAAATGGAACGTTGAGTGTGTGAGCTATGTGTGGAAGGTTTGAGTGACTGAGAGAGAGTGACAGTTGGATGAGTGGGGCTGAGCAGCCAGCAGGCTACTCCCGGTAGGACTGTGATGTGACTGTTATTGGGACTTATCTAAGACCTTGATGGACTATTTACCTGCATTATCTTTACTACAATAAACCTACATTGACTACATCATACTGGTGTCATCTCGGATTACGACATATTATTTTTGGCGATGACTAGGAGACGTATCTACGCTTAAAAATCAAGGTACAAGTGGCCTAAGGAACCTGACCATGATCACTACAATACGCTGGAGTAAAAATACTGCAAGTAACGGATGTCTAAACAGACCAAAAGGAACAAGATACGACAGAAAAGACATTCACAAGGCCTCACAGGTACCTTTCTTTAAATACATCAAGCTACAAATGAAACATAAGAAACAAGCACAAAGACAGCGCGCTGTGCTGTCCTACCGGTGTCCATCACATCGGACAGCCCCCAGACAAGCGTGCTGTTCACCGTCTAAACAAGCTACTACTACAAGTCACAGAATGGATGCTGCGCAAAGTGATCTTCAAAGTACAGTAAGACTTTCTTTTATTTCATAAATTTTTGCCCAGATTGTGTACATGATTATTCCAGCGTGGGGACATCAGACAAAATCTATATCAAAAGTTACATGGCCACAAGGCATATTCATAGTGTCTCAACACTCAATTGGTGTCAGTTATGGTCAGCCTGAACGTTCATATTTAGAAAAGCCTACTGCATTTTGAGACTGTTTGACCTGAGAGCATATTCAACGAGGGAGACTTTCGCATTTAGAGTGACATGTAGACAGAAGAATTCAGAAGTAATCCAAGTCACTAAGTGAGCTGCTGCCATGTTCGAGTGAAACTATATGAAATCATTACTGTAAATTGAAGGGGCACTGCTGACAGAGACAAGTAACTCACCGCACTTTTCCTAGCTTCTGTCATTCAGTGGTTATTTCCATGTTTGAAGACAATCGCATGACGTCTCCTTCATTAACTGTAAGTTAGCTGCAGCTGCTCTTGTACTTGTGTGCACGTGCTCTCACCGTTTGTCAGAAGAGAGATCCTTCTGTGGCGCTGTTATTTTTACACTGATGACGTCGTGGAATCCCCATGTGTATCAGCGGAGATCCAGAGCGTCATCAGCATCCGGTGTCTTTCCATCTGCCTGCTTTCAACCTCCGACCCGAGGCGTCTCTACGCAATGGCACGCAACGTAGAGCGGACATTTTGTTACTCGGTTACTATGGTTACGAATGGCAACCGCAAATTTCTGTCAACCACGTTTGCTTCCGATCAAGATAGATAATTTACAGAAGTTTATGGTTATTTTGCAGCATGTTTCTGTTATTGGTGGTATTTCCTGGTAAGAGAAGACATTTTTGGAAACGCTCGACTGAGTCTGGCTGAGATCCATGCCGTTTGTTTTGACAAGCACAATTGAAATAAGACGCTCTGCAGCTAAAAAAGAGTTGGCAAGTTCACCGGAGTACTTCTCTTCTCGAGTGCAATCCAGGATGGTTAAATTGAAATCTAGTTTTAATGCATTTCTTCTGCATTCACAGTACCGTGTCATGCTGCCATCTAGTGGCTATTTTTCACATTTTCTTTTGGATGCTACTGTGTTTAAGTAAATATTTCACTTTGCAGCATGTATGTAGCAATATTTAATGTATTATTTCAAGTACAGTGTTACTATTATACAGTTTTTTTAAAGTACAGTTTTACAGTATTATAGTTTTACAGTTTTGTTTATTCCCTTAAGTTAGGGATATGTTTTATTTACAAGGGTTTATTTTACTTTACATGGCCTCTACACAGGGGTGAACCCTTTCATGGGGTTGTTGTTCCCTTACATGAAGGGTGGCCCTACGCAGGGTAAATGTTAGTTCTAATTTTACACACTTATTGTTCTCATTACGTTCATTTTGGGTTGTCCCCTTTTGGTTGAAGGGGGGCAGGACATTTGGCACTTGTCCTTCTTGTCCACATTTACACTTTTGTTGTCCAAAACACAGGACTTAGCTTTTGTGTCTCTTAGCTTGGTTTAGGACACGACATTGGGTTTTTAGTCCCTTCGCTTTTTGAGTGAATTGTCTCTTCATCGAGGCTACATATGTCTCTACATGGAGACCACGTTCAGTTGTCCCTGTTAAGGATGGGGGGCAGGACTTTGGGTAATAGTCCCTTTTGTCCACACTTTTACGCACATGTTGGTTGTTCCCTGTTTAGGCTTGGGGCAGGAATTTGGGTAGATTGTCCCTATTTCCACATGTGTACAAGGAGTTTCCCTACATGGGATTATCTACACTTTCTCTTCAATTTTTATTTTGCGTATATTAAAGAAGGGAGATGGGTATTCTGTATTTCATGTATTTTTACCTTTTTCCCTTCTCTTTTTATTGCTTAGTTTCTATCCCTCTAGTGGTGTTACTTTGTATGTAATCCTTGGTTTAAGGACTATGTTGCCTATCTTTTATTTAGCTTGTACACTTATTCTTGTAGTTTTAGATTTTTAGTATTGCCTTATCTTATATCCTTAAGTTTATAGTTTCATGATGTTTAGCGCTGTCTTTCTTTTATGAGGAAAGAGGTATGTAGTATTCTCCTCTTACTTTATATCTCATGTTATTCTCCTCCCTAGCTGCTCAGCCTGTGTGTGTGTTCTAAATGGAACGTTGAGTGTGTGAGCTATGTGTGGAAGGTTTGAGTGACTGAGAGAGAGTGACAGTTGGATGAGTGGGGCTGAGCAGCCAGCAGGCTACTCCCGGTAGGACTGTGATGTTATTGGGACTTATCTAAGACCTTGATGGACTATTTACCTGCATTATCTTTACTACAATAAACCTACATTGACTACATCATACTGGTGTCATCTCGGATTACGACAGATATTCAGAGAACAGCGCTTCCAAATGTATTAATACTACCCGTATCCCTGGAAGTCCTTTATTTCTCAAAATGTAATAAGTAAGACTGGTGCAGTGGTTTGAATTTTTTATACATATTATCTCAACATTATGAAGTTTATAGTTGCAATCATTAGTCATTGCTCGCTTAAAATGTTTTCCTGAAATTTTATGAAGAGCGTCATTTGGCTGTGACTATTTTGATGTTGATATGAGGTGAATTTCTACATGTTTCTTCTCAATAATTAATTAATTGTGGGTTTGTAATGTGCTAGAATCGACTCCTGAAGGAGTATCTCTGTGCAGTAGACCACTGGAGAATCCGTCCTGGCTTTCCCTGTGAGATGGTCCCTACTGGGTATCTCCAATGTGAAACCAGGCATCCCCGGCGTATGTGGGGGGCCGTTGTAGAGAAAAGGGAAGCTAATGCCCAGAGTTGCCGAGTGTGATCCCTGGTTAGAGAAGGCACCGAGATGAGAATTATCAATTCCGCTGACCCTGCCGCGTTGGGATTTGAACCCTGGTCCAGGGCCGTCCTCAGCTCTCATGTCTGCCGCCTCTAACCAGTGAGCCACACCACTCCACTGGCATTCCATGGCAAATCTGTTATTACTGACTTTTGCTATATAATGTGAGAGGGAATTTTTTGGGGATGCACCACACGACTCATTATTTCAAGAGGCTTTTCATACATCTGAAAACAATGTAGTAAACAAAACTCTTTCTCATAGCTATGATTTGTTAATCATATATGTTGATATTGTTTTACTAGCGATTGACATTGTTAGACCCGTCTGCTTCTGAGAGTCCCCTCACCACTATGATTTCTTTTGTTCCCCTGTACCTCCCAAAATTTGTCGCTTTTCTTTGCCTACAAGGACCTTTTGTGTGCTGTTTCATGGGGCTAGATGTTCCTTGACGCCCAGTTGTTCACAAGGTTTTTGGCACCTATTTACAAGACACCTAGTGAAACCTGTGACATTATAGGCTGGGATTGGCAACCTGAATGAATGACCTCAAAATGGTGGCCATCCTTTTCCCTCATGTGAGTGACTCCCTTTGGAGCCTCCATGAACCTTGACCTTTCAAGGTTTTGGCGCCCTTTTATTTGGCGCACATTCCTGACAGGAATTACCTTATTTCCCTCAGGTATACAAAATGGCTGCTCTAGAACCCCAGTATGGTGGCTGTTAGGGTCCCAAATACCCCAGAAATGCCATGTCATTGGCCTAACCCAAAGAAGGTTCTAGAACCTACTGGCACGAGCCAGCACCTCAGGGCACTGGCTATATAAGGTTCAGTCCCTGGCGGCCATTTTAGATGACCAAAAGACTAGATAGGATAATGATGTTTCAGATCTAGGTGAAGAAGGAGATTCCAGACTTGACACCAGATTGACACCTGCCCTGTTGACCCCTGAGGCAGCTGGCAGCGCGGGCAGTAGAGCAAGCAAGAGTCACTGGCGTGGATCCTGACTGGCGTTCCAGTCAGCTGTGTGTGCGGTGACCTCGCGCCTACAGCGCCTGCCCAGCGAGTGCCTCGTCACCCCCAGGAGACTGTGGCCTATTTTTGGTGTGCCTCCCCGCCCCCCGGTGGTGAATTACGACTGACTCGGGTCGCGAGGCGAGAGCAAGTTCGCCGCAACCGCGAGCGTCTTCTGTGCCCCTTGTATGACAGGCGCCTCCAGCGAGGAGCTCGGACGTCTCCGAGCTCCACCGGCGTAGAGTGCTTCCTGCGCAGACTGAGGTGAGGTGGTGCGCCGGGGCGGGGAAAGGCCAGCCTTTGTTGGGCGAGACTACTGTTTCTGCTCCTCCCCAGTGGATCGGCGGCTGTAGCTGTGGGCGGGAACCATCCCTGTTTGAGGAAGTCGGAGGGAGGTCCGTGGAGCCCCTGAGAACCCGTCGCTGGCAAGAGTGCTGAACCCGACTGAATCGCTTTTCGATTGCAGCCGATGAGAGGTGGGCCCGTTTCTTCAGGTGGGAAGCGCTGTTATAAAGGAACTGTGAACCGGCATTTATTTGACTAAGCGCGAAGATTGTGTGACCTCTTCGGCAGCCCCGTTCGTCAGTCTAAAGACTTGGAACTGGTGCCGCCTGAGTGCTAGCAGTGACAGAAACCCCTAGGCGCGCTTAGACCCCCCCACCGGCAAACAGAGATCTCAACCCGCTGGCAGCCGAGTGTAAATTAAGTGTTCACTGTCTTTCCTTGCCTTTTAGATATACGCGCATAACCCCTGTGTGATTCTTAAAGAGTCCCAGCACTCCCTGTTGTGCCCAGAGAAGCCTGTGTACGCTAATGGTGAAATCATCATAAACTGTAAGAGTAATCATTCCAACCTGAAATGTATTTGCGAATGTAGTGTTCTTGAAGTATTTAATTGGTGGCAGCGATACCAAAATGAATCTGTAGATGTTCTGAAACTGAACCAGTGTTTATTCTGCTATACAGACAGTGATATTTATGCTATTTATTGAAGATATTTATTCCCGATATTTATTCTATTTATTGACAATATTTTTTCATGATATTTATTCTAATTATTGATGAACTGTACTCCTAAGCTATTTATTGAATCTATTCCAAAATCAAAACCCAGCAAATTGTGACCCAAAAGAAATGTAAATGTGCTTTCCTAATTGATCCCCATTCACAACAGAGAATTTTTATATAAAGAAATCGTATTTTTCTACAACAGTGGTGTGGTGTCCTTCTTTTTGGTGGTTATACAAGGAGATATTATTGGGTCAAAGCTGGCTTAACACGACAGCCTTCACTTGCCTTGACACTTGAGCCAAGCTACCCCCTTTGTTCTGGGCTTGCCCATCGCAGGTCCAACATAAAATTGGTGCTCAGCGGGTGGGATTACGAGCCGTGCTTGTTTTGGACCCCATAATAGTTCTGTGTGCGCCACAGGTACACACCCAGATTTTTATCCCAGCGGCCCTCCAATTCCATATTTTGTTTTTTCTAAATTCTCTTCTGGAGGTGGGTGGAGTTGACCCTCAGAGTTCCTATCCTTGTAACCTACTTCGAGGTGGTTGTCCACACTTTTCACTGACAAGATGGAATTCGACATGTCAGAGCTGGAGACCTATACCGTGGCGCAGCTCAAGGAGTTCTGTCAGGAAAGGGAAGTGTTCGTTAGGCGAGGGGCCAAAAGAGAGGAGCTCCGCATTAGTCTGCGAGCCTGGGTGGAAGCGCATCCGGAGGGTATGGTAGAGGAGGAGGAGTCAGACAGGGGTACTGTCGTTGAGAGAGCTGAAGAATGTCCCCTGGGGGTGGGTGAGATGATAATGAGCCCCAAGGTAACCTCACAGGAGGGCAGCAGTGCCACAAAGGGAGGGTTGTCAGAGACCGAGTTAGCTGATAGAAGAGAGGAAAGACAATTGAGGTGGGAGTTAGCTAAGCTGGAGATGGAAGGGAAGAGGATGTAACACGAGTTCAAGCTACGAGAACTCAACCTCAGGGCCCATAACATCACTCCGGAGGGTGTCAAGTCTAAGGAACTTACCAGGGAACTCAGGCCTCACTTGCACAAGGACGTGGTCGCTAGCTATACCGTTGGAGATGACATAGCTAAGTGGCTGGCCGCCTATGAGGTCTCCTTAAGAGCCCATGGGATCCACGAGAAGCATTGGGGTGGTGGATTGTATCGCTACATGCCTCCAACAGGTAGGGATGCCCTATTGGCCCTAGACCGGGAGGATCAGGTAGACTACTCCGCCATGAAGGTGGCGCTCATTAGAAAGTTTGGGTTGACCCCCGAGAAATACCGGCAGAGGTTTAGGGGCAGCCATAAACTGAGCTCACAGATTTGGGTTGACTTCCTGAATTACGCCAAGAAAGCCCTGGATGGGTGGGTCCAAGGTAGTGAGGTGGAAGACTATCGAGGGTTGTACAATCTCATACTCAAGGAACATCTACTCGAGAAATGTCTTCCTGAGCTGAGGCAGCACCTGGTAGACAGCAAACTAACTTGCCCCCATAAGCTTGCTGAGGAGGCGGACATCTGGGTAAGTAGCCGAGTGTCCACAAAGGGGACGGGAGGAGATTCTCAGAAGTCCGGACAGGGCGCCCCCCAGAAGAAAGAGGGGGGAGATAATAAGAAACAGGAGTTCTCCAAAGGCCCCCAAAATAACTTTAAGGGGAAAAGTTTCTTCTCCAACTCTAAGGCTAGCCTGCAAAAGAACCCTACTCCTGGCTAGAGTCAGCAGCCAAGATTTGTCCATTGCTTTGAGTGCGGTGGTGTTGGACATTATAAGGGAGACGCGAAATGCCCAAAGAGACCACCCCCTCCCACTGGAGGAAAGGCCCCGGGAGTTGCTAGTGTAGTGCTCGGGGAGGAGATGCCCTTAGTTAAGGGGAGGGAGTGGGCGGGTGTCACCTTAGTGTCCCTGGGTGATCGGGAGATGGTTCCAAAGATCTAGGTGCCCCCAAATACTACCAAGTATGGGCAATGGGACACCATCAATGGCCAATGAGGGGAAGCTCTGAGAGATACAGGAGCCACTATGACTATAGTTAGGAGTCATCTGGTGTCCTTAGAGCAGGTGATTCCAGACGTACTTCATCCAGCCGCGATGGCTGATGGCAGAATGAGCCACTATCCCGTGGCTGAGGTTCCCTTTGAGTGGGGAGGGGTTGCAGGTTCACTTCGAGTTGCCGTAAGCCCCACCGTGCCAGTCGATTGTCTTCTGGGCAATGATATGGAGCACAATGCTTGGAAGGAGGTGGAATACCGGACTCATTCTGAGATGCTGGGTACACCTGATTGGGCCTGTGTGAGTACCAGGTAGGCGGCTGCTCGGGAGGAGAAGTCGCATGGGTTGGAGCCTGGAAAAATGGCCCACCCAGCTGCCGATGAGGGAGCATCTCGAGGACAGGAGGAGCCTGCCTCGATGTCCGTGCCCCATGAGACGGATAGGCCATCGGAGGAGATGGACCCAGAGTCCATGGAGGAGGACATGGTTCCGTTGGAGGATCTGCCTATCCCTGCTGAGAGGCGAGTGGAGGGAGGACCATCCAGGGAGGAACTGAGCAAGGGACAGAGGGAATGTCCCACCCTCGAGGGTCTGAGGCAACAGGCTGTAGCCCAGGCAGCAGGTAACGAGTCTGGGAACTATCGTGTTTACTGGGAGGATGGACTCCTCTACAGTGAGCCCAGGGCGCCAGTGCACGGACTGTCACGGGCCCTGGTAGTCCCACAGTGTTACCGAGCCTTCCTATGAGAGTTGGCTCACGAGATTCCCTTGGCAGGACACCTGGGACAGGACAAGACCTTCGCACGGCTTGTCCCCCACTTTTATTGGCCTTGAATGAGGGTGGAGTCCGATACATACTGTCGGTCGTGTGTGTCATGCCAAGCCAGTGGGAAAACAGGGATGAAGCTGAAGGCTCCCCTGGAACCACTTCCCGTCGTTGGCACCCCCTTTGAAAGGGTGGACATCGACATTGCTGAGCCCTTAGATCCGCCGACAACATCCGGTCACAGGTTCATGCTGGTACTGGTGGATCATGCCACAAGGTATCCGGAGGCAATACCTCTGAGAACCATTACTTCACCGGTAGTGGCGATGGCCCTGATGGGGATCTTTACACGGGTGGGATTCCCCAAGGAAGGTGTGTCTGACAGGGGGACCAACTTCATGTCAGCGTACATGCGGGCAATGTGGAAGGGGTGTGGTGTGACCTACAGGTTTACCACTCCTTATCAACCACAGGCCAATGGCCTTGTGGAAAGGTTCAACAAAACCTTGAAGGGTATGATTAGAAGTCTACCCGAAAGCCTGCGGAGGAAATGGGACGTCCTCCTACCCTGTTTGCTCTTTTCTTACAGGGAAGTGCCGCATAAGGGAGTGGGCTTTAGCCCCTTTGAGCTTTTGTACGGGCACCCTGTACGTGGACCTCTCAGCCTGGTGAGAGACTCCTGGGAAAAGTCTCCTCGGAAAATTCCACAGGACGTGGTGAGCTACATGCTGGCCTTCCGGAGCCAAATGGCTAAGTTGTGGAAGCAAGCTTCTGATAACTTGGAAGCCAGCCAGTCTGTGATGAAAGCGTGGTCTGACCACAATGCTCACCCAGTGGAGCTGGTGCCTGGTCAGAAGGTGTGGGTAATGGAGCCTGGAGAGCTGAGTGCCCTCCAGGACCGTTGGACAGGCCCCTATGAGGTGTTGGAGAAGATGGGCAAGGCTACCTACTTGGTGGACGTGAAGACCCCACGGCACCCACATCGGTGTTACATGCCAATTGCCTCAAGCCCCACTACGAGAGGCCCAAGTCATGTTGGTTATGGTGACTGATGGATCAGAGGAAGAGGAGACAGAGCCTCTCCCTGACCTTTTTGCATCTCAAGAAAAGGATGGGTCGGTGGAGGGAGTGAAACTCTCGCCATCCCTGACTCCTGAGCAGCAGGAGGAATGTCGCCAGGTCTTGGGGTCATTCGCTCCTCTGTTCTCCCTTGTCCCGGGTAAGACCCACCTGTGTACCCATGATGTGGACACAGGAGACAGCCCACCTGTGAAGTCCAAGTCTTACCGGCTGTATGACAAGGTGAAGGCCAGCATTCAAAGTGAAGTAGCTAAGATGCTGGAACTAGGGGTCATTGAACCTTCAAGCAGCCCTTGGTCTAGCCCGGTGGTTTTGGTGCCCAAAGCCGCTCCACCTGGCGCCACACCAGAATTACGATTCTGTGTGGATTACCGAGGACTAAATTCGGTAACCAAAACGATGCTCATCCGATCCCATGGACAGATGAACTGATTAACCGGTTGGGAGCTGCCCAATATCTCAGTACCATAGACCTCACTGCGGGGTACTGGCAGATTTCCATGACTGATGCAGCCGAGGAAAGGTCAGCCTTCTCCACACCTGATGGACACTAGCAGTTCGGCGTCATGCCCTTCGGGCTCAAGAACGCTCCTGCCACTTTTCAGCGGTTGGTGAACACGATCCTCACCGGGATAGAGTCCTTCTCTGCTGCCTATTTAGATGACATAGCTGTCTTCAGTAGCGGTTGGGAGGATCACTTGCAGCACTTGCAGGCCGTCCTCCAGACCCTGGAAAGGGCTGGCTTGACGATCAAGGCCAGCAAATGTCAGATTGGACTGGGGTCGGTAGTGTACTTAGGTCACTTGGTGGGCAGGGGAAAGGTGCAGCCCCCTCAGGCGAAGATTGAGGCAATCATGGCCTGGAAACCCCCCAAGACCCAGACTGAGGTCTGAGCCTTCCTCGGCCTCACAGGTTACTACAGACGGTTTGTGAAGGGGTATGGCACTATCGTGGCACCCCTTACTGAACTCACGGCCAAGAAGCAACCCAGGAGAGTCATCTGGACGGAGGCTTGTCAGCGGGCCTTTGACACTCTGAAACAAGCATTGTGTAACGCTCTTATCTTGAAGGCTCCAGACTTCACAAAGGAATTCATTGTCCAGATAGATGCATCTGACGTTGGCATTGGGGCGGTGTTATCGCAACTCAATGAAGAGGGTCTGGATCAACCCATGGTCTTTCTGTCACGCAGACTGCATCCCCTGGAACAGAGGTGGAGTACCATTGAACGGGAAGCCTTTGCGGTGGTCTGGGCACTGAAGAAGCTGCGACCATACTTGTTTGGTTCACACTTCCTTGTTCAGACCACCGACCCCTTCGCTAAGCTCATGCAGATGAAGGGGGAAAACCCCAAACTGTTGAGGTGGTCTATCTCACTACAGGGAATGGACTTTTGGGTGGAACTCCGACCCGGAGTTGACCACGCCAATGCAGACGGTCTCTCCAGGTATTTCCTCCTTAGTGTTGAGAACTCCCAAGGGGTTGGGTAGCTCTCCCCACTTTCAGCTGGGGGGGATGCGTGTTAGACCCGTCTGCTTCTGAGAGTCCCCTCACCACTATGATTTCTTTTGTTCCCCTCTACCTCCCAAAATTTGTCGCTTTTCTTTGTCTACCAGGACCTTTTGTGTGCTTTTTCATGGGGCTAGATGTTCCTTGATGCCCAGTTGTTCACAAGGTTTTTGGCACCTATTTACAAGACGCCTAGTGAAGCCTGTGACATTATAGGCTGGGATTGGCTACCTGAATGAATGACCTCAAAATGGTGGCCATCCATTTCCCTCATGTGAGTGACTCCCTTTGGAGCCTCCATGAACCTTGACCTTTCAAGGTTTTGGCGCCCTTTTATTTTGCGCACATTCCTGACAGGAATTACCTTATTTCCCTCAGGTATACAAAATGGCTGCTCTAGAAACCCAGTATGGTGGCTGTTAGGGTCCCAAATACCCCAGAAGTGCCATGTCATTGGCCTAACCCAAAGAAGGTTCTAGAACCTACTGGCATGAGCCAGCACCTCAGGGCACTGGCTATATAAGGTTCAGTCCCTGGCGGCCATTTTAGATGACCAAAAGACTAGATAGGATAATGATGTTCCAGATCTAGGTGAAGAAGGAGATTCCATACTTGACACCAGATTGACACCTGCCCTGTTGACCCCTGAGGCAGCTGGTAGCGCGGGCAGTAGAACAAGCAAGAGTCACTGGTGTGGATCCTGACTGGCGTTCCAGTCAGCTGTGTGTGCGGTGACCTCGCGCCTACTGCGCCTGCCCAGCGAGTGCCTCGTCACCCCCAGGAGACTGTGGCCGGTTTTTCGTGTGCCTCCCCGCTCCCCCAGTGGTGAATTACGACTGACTCGGGTCGCGATGCGAGAGCAAGTTCGCCGCGACCGCGAGCGTCTTCTGTGCCCCTTGTGTGACAGGCGCCTCCAGCGAGGAGCTCGGACTTCTCCGAGCTCCACCGGCGTAGAGTTCTTCCTGCGCAGACTGAGGTGAGGTGGTGCGCCGGGGCGGGGAAAGGCCGGCCTTCGTTGGGCGGGACTACTGTCTCTGCTCCTCCCCAGTGGATCGGCGGCTGTAGCTGTGGGCGAGAACCATCCCTGTTTGAGGAAATCGGAGGGAGGTCCGTGGAGCCCCTGAGAACCCGTCGTTGGCGAGGAAAGTGCTGAACCCGACTGAATCGCTTTTCGATTGCAGCCGATGAGAGGTGGGCCCGTTTCTTCAGGTGGGAAGCACTGTTATAAAGGAACTGTGAACCGGCATTTATTTGACTGAGCGCAAAGATTGTGTGACCTCTTCGGCAGCCCCGTTCATCAGTCTAAAGACTTGAAACTGGTGCCGCCTGAGTGCTAGCGGTGACAGAATCCCCTAGGCGTGCTTAGACCCCCCCACCGGCAAACAGAGATCTCAACCCGGTGGCAGCCGAGTGTAAATGAAGTGTTCACTGTCTTTCCTTTCCTTTTAGATATACGCGCATAACCCCCGTGGGATTCTTAAAGAGTCCCAGCTCTCCCTATTGTGCCCAGAGAAGCCTGTGTACACCAATGGTGAAATCATAATAAACTGAAAGAGTAATCTTTCCAACCTGAAATTTATTTGCGAATGTAGTGTTCCTGAAGTATTTAATTGGTGGCAGCGATACCAGAATGAATCTGTAGATGTTCTTGAACTGAACCAGTGTTTATTCTGCTATACAGACAGTGATATTTATGCTATTTATTGAAGATATTTATTCCCGATATTTATTCTATTTATTGACAATATTTATTCATGATATTTATTCTAATTATTGATGAACTGTACTCCTAAGCTATTTATTGAATCTATTCCAAAATCAAAACCCAGCAAATTGTGACCCAAAAGAAATGTAAATGTGCTTTCCTAATTGATCCCCATTCACAACAGAGAATTTTTACATAAAGAAATCGTATTTTTCTACAACAGTGGTGTGGTGTCCTTCTTTTTGGTGGTTATACAAGGAGATATTATTGGGTCAAAGCCAGCTTAGCACGACAGCCTTCACTTGCCTTGACACTTGAGCCAAGCTACCCCCTTTGTGCTGGGGTTGCCCATCGCAGGTCCAACATACATATAATGTGAGAGTGAAATTTCTACATTCAGTTATTCAAGAGGACTTTTCATGATATTGTATGCAATATTATGTTTCATCTTTGAGGAATGGTACAAGGTATTTTATTCTGCAGAAAACAGCGTCAGCGAAGACAGTGGCTTTATATCCCTCGCAAACTATTGTTCTGCTTACACCTTTTTAAGTAGATAACGCCTTTCTACCTGATCTTAGCCTTTCACCATATCAGTTTGTATGGACCATCTATTGGATTGCTTCATCACCTCATCATCCAAAAAGAGTTTCTATGTTCGTCACTATGTCAAGGTAACATAATATTAAGTAAATACAAACTGCTTCATCTTTTTTTACAACTTTGCCCGCTATTGTTCTTTACATCTTTAAATGTTTGAGGCAACGCCTGATTTTCCTCAGCATGTATTTTTTATGAAATGTTATTATTGCTTTCACCTACGATATATATAACTTGCTGAGTTTGAGTTATTGCATTATATGTTGGATTGCTATTTTCTGCATATTGTTGTCAATTGTGAATTTGTTTTCATAATTGCTTCGCACCACGTTACCACATCAATACGTTACTGTAGAGTGTCTATGAAGCGCAACATACAAATGTCTACTAATAGGAATGGGAGTAAAATACCTAAACAACCACTCTTTATAGAAGTTTTGAAACAATCTACTGCTATGCCAACGAAAGGAAATTCGTCCTCTTCAACAAATATGCCCCAAGTTGCGTCCCCTCATGGGGACCACGCCTTTAACAGACACCATGCAATGCATATTGCAGGAGCTTTCTGGGGTCAATTGTCGATTGGAAGGGATGGATTTCACAATTACATCTCTGGCTGAAGAAACTAAATCGATTAGAGCAGACCTTACAACTTTTCATACTAGAATTGAAAGTCTAGATTCTAAATTAATCGCCTTGATACAGTCCAAAGCTCAGACCAAGATCTTCTCTTTTTGCACCGCAAAATCATTGACTTAGAAGATCGCAGTAGAAGAGACAATCTCTGCTTCTTTGTCTTTCCGGAAAATATTGAAGGACACAACATGAAAATATTCCTCTGTGATACCCTTCCAATAATGACTGTAATTTCCTTTACTCCACCTCTTGAAATTCAAGGAGCTCACAGATTTGGCCCTCTATGCACCGACCCTGCTTGGTGCTCAAGGCCAATTATTGCCTGTTTTTCTTCTTCATGAGCAAACCAGACAAATACTGACTGCAGCTCGCTCACGAGGCTCTTTTCTTTTCAAGGGTCATAATATTCACGTAGCAGCAGTTTTTTCTAAAGAGACGAATGAAAGACGGAAGGCGTTTCTCTCCATGCAGCTTCAACTCTGTTAGTTAGACATTACAGATGGGTTGTTTGAGCCTACACGCTTCTGTATGACCAAAAATGGAGAAACCAGGGGCTTCTATGACCCTGAACTTCTACAAAAATTCTTAGATGACATCAAATCCCAGGAAATGGATACGCAGTACTCCCATTGTGAACAGTTCCAACTGTCTTCTTCCTTTTCCCCACAACTGCCGTGCAAAGCCCACAAGCATCTAGTAACTCCAGACAACGGGGGTAGAGCCTTGAATAGAGTCAATCGTTCCCAGGAAGATAAAGCCTCAGCTTTGCATTCTGTCTCTACACTTACAAAGGAGCCACGGAGAGACACATCTAGATCAACTCTTAAAACTCCTTCAGATGCTAACTGAACATTTTACGTTTATTAACTGTCTGTTTCTGTGCTTTGTTGTACTTTTGCCAAATCTTGCATTTAATTCTGATTTTTCTTCATCAGTATTACTAATCGACCATTTATATTTAGTATTATTTTTCTGCTATGAGATGTTTATCTACCTATTATTAAATTGCCTGTTATATGCTTATACATAGTTCATAGTAAATTGCATGTTTTTTCTTTGTCCTCAATCGCTCTTTGGGATATTGGAATTGCTTTATCTTTTTCTGCATGTTTTATCATTCCTATGTTGCTCAATGGAATAAGGTAGATATTGGTATTCCCTTTCTTTATATGTCCAAATTCTATGATTATGCATATTCCCCCCTTATTTTATTCTATAGTACAACACGTTACCCTTCATTATAGTATACCATTGTAATATGTATTTCTCTAGCTTTAGCTTGGATATTAAGGTCTAATATGCTATGTGCCTTTTGAGTTCTTTTAATTATGAGTGCTCATTTTATCGGTCATTCATATTTTGTTAAAAGCTGCTGTTATTTGAATGCCTCATAATTTTGCCATCATTTATTGCACTCTTCTCATACTGTATTATTACTGTTCTGTTTCTTACTGTAAAGGTTCTGTTTGTTGATATTTCATTAATAGGCTATAACAAGATACTGCAGGGAATAATTTTAGGGAGTCATTATAGTATGTGACTGATTAATTACAACCTAAGGCATTCTTAAATTGTTTTAATCACCCCTCTATCGTATTCTACTGGATCTATCTCTCTTTGTTAATTCATTCCCCAGGGCTCCTTACTGTACACTACCATCTACTTCGCTGATCCATACTTTTCTTTTCCTGAGTGGGGTCCTGTCCCGTGGCGGTGCTCTAGTGCACCCAGGCCCGCGGTTCACAGTCTAGGTTTCCTAACTTTTCTTCATATCTTATTCTCACATCAACTTCTTCTAAACTCCCTTTCTCCTACTTTTTTCTATTTAAATTTATTCTTTCAAATACATAACATATGCCTCATTTCTACTTGACTACTCACATACCTCTATCCTGTTTGATTTCCCACTTTCTCTGCACTATTATCTTATAAGTTTCTAAGAATAATATTGCAAAACAAATAAAACTAGAACGAGACATGCAACATTACTCTCAGTTATATGTTGAACCCTACTTTACAGATTTGCTAATTGTTGGAACAAGCATGCATACATACAGGACACTACAGATTGTCTAAATAAACTTAGCAAGGTGACAATATTGAATGATTGTGAAACATGGCTGGCCAATATTGATGTGACTGCACTTTACACATCAATCCCCCACGGAGAGGGAATAGAAGCAGTGGAGTGGATGCTGCTAAAAAGTGAATACGAAGAGTCACTCAATATCTTTTTATTGGAAATCTTGCAATTCTGCTTGTACCATGGATATTTTTCGTGGGAATCCAAATTTTACCTTCAGAAGACGGGAACATAAATGGGATTTACGGGGGCGCCGGCGTACGCAAACATTTTCATGGCCAAGTTTGAACACTCACACATTCTGAAAAACTTGAACTGGATGGAACATCTAAAACTGTATGCCCGGTATATAGATGACCTCCTAATAGTCTGGCAAGGAACAAAAAAACAGTTGGAAGAGGCGATTGAGATTTTGAATGGTTGTCATCCTATGATTAAATTTACCAACAACATTGATCAGAACACAATTAACTTCTTGGATATCACTATAAACAAGTCAAGTGATCGAATAACAACGAAAGTGTTCAAGAAACCAACTGACAGAAATAATGCATTACACTACTCCAGTTTTCATTCAATCAATCTGAAGAATCATTTGCCATTTTCGCAATTTACCAGAATCAAAAGGATCAGTAGTGACGAATCGCAAGCAATGGAGGACATAGAAGAAATGTCACAACAATATAGCAAGAGAGGATACCCAGAACAGGTACTGATAGAAGCCAAACAAAAAGCCACACAAAAAACACGAGAAGTCTTACTACAGAGGGTTCAGAAAACTCCTACCAGGAGAGAAGTCTGAGTGCTGAAACAATCGACGCTTACATCTAAAATCAAAAAATGCATTTTGAGGAGGTGGGAGTTAATAGAACAGGAGGAAGACTTCAGAACAGTATTTGTTGACAAACCGATATTTGCATTATCAAGATCGAAAAACTTAAAAGAATTACTGAAACAAAAAGATATGAACATTTTGAAAGAAAATGCCAAAGGAATGCGCAAATGTTTCAATTGTGGACATTGTGGAAACGTACAGGTGGGAGACACTTTTGCACACCCACATACAGGAAAACGAATAAAACTTAGACACACCTCTGACTGTAATACCAGTTCTGTAATATACACCATCAAATGCCCGTGTGGCCTAGTTTATGTAGGCCACACTACAAGAAAGATTAAGATAAGGATTACAGAACATAAATCTAACATAAGGTTGAGTCAGGAGAAGTCAAGTTTGGCGCAACACTGGAAAGAGAGACAACACACTATTCCCCAGCTAAGATTTACTGTACTAGAGCAGATGTTGGTTGAACCCCATGTGGATACCAACATTAGAATAGCTCAGAGAGAGACATTTTGGATGAGATATTTAAATACCGTAAAACCTGTGGGCCTCAATGACAAAATCGAATATGCGTGTTTTTTATAACAATATATGCATATTAACACAGTAGTTTGGTAATAATATCTGTGGCAACATGTTAATTGTAAATACAGGATTGGGCTCATACCGAAGTGCCATCAACGTTTGAGTACACAGTGAATTTACAGTTGCATTTCCATTTTTCCCAATCGAGATTATTATTTGATATTTTGATCTTATTTTATTTCATTTATGTTGTCCTTTTAGTGTGGGCAATTTAAAACAATTTAAAACATTGCATACTATACAGCGTAGGAGTATTTTGAGGAACACCAGAAACCATAGCGGTTCACATTGAGTCGGAATGGTCCTCTTTCTATAACCAATGATGGGTGCCGCGTGTTACCCATATAACATTGCCTTTAAAAATAATGTTTATTTTTCGCCCCATTATTGTACTTTTTTGTACATTTTGGGAGATTTTCGCTCGTAGGATTTACAAAAAATAAGTAGCCTAACAGTGGGCTTTTGCAAAACATTACGAACTAGTAGGGGGCGGGGACACCAGTCCTTTTTTGATGACGGGCTTAAGTAGGTCCCGGCAAGGTACGCGGCCACAGGGCGTTGCTAGTGTTGTTGGAGTGAGCGAGGTGACCAGGGCGTGTGGAGGGGAAGGAAGGTAGACGGTAAGTGTTACAACACACCGGACTACTGAGCACTCACAATGAAAAGGCTGTAGAGAGTAATTGACATCTCTATCTAATAGCGGGTTTCCATTTGTGTTTTCAGAAATCAGAGCAGTGTAAACAGGAGGCTCAAGTTAAATACCAAGAAAGTTAGAAGTAAGTGAAACGCCACTAAAACATTATAACGGAAGATGGCTGGAGATAGTGTGGACTTACGTTAGTTTTGATTTTGGTTTATAGGACAAACCGTTCAATTCACAACATTGGAAAGAAGTACTCGTGCCGTTCCTTTCTTTCACTTTACTTTTTTTTTTTTTTTTTTGCAATGCTGGAGTTAGAGTTCTCATATTATACACGTTGATTACACTTGGTTGAACTCAATAGCATGTATAGGGAATACCACAGTAGAAACAAGTATATTGCTTGGATAGCTGGTATGGTTGGATTTAGCAGTACCTTTAATGACATAATGTTTCATGATTAAATGCTTGCATGTGATTATACAAGGATAAATGGTCATCATGGTTGAAATTATTATTATTTATTTATACAGTTATTCCCCTGACGAAGATGCAGATGCATCAAAATGCATTGGGAACCAACACAAGTACAGATGAAAATTTTGTTTTTTCTATGTATTAATTGGATACTCGTCGGGAACATTTGAATCACATTGGCAATGAGAACAAATTGCTAACAAGTTTGAAACATGTGTGTCTCAGAATAATGATGTATTTCACAAATCGAAGTAAAGAATGATTTGCTAAGCGACTTCAGTTGCGGTTTCATTCATATAACGCCATTTGAGGAAGTGTAATTTGAAAGTACCTAATTGCATATGTATATACTATTTTTGATTATTTTTGAATGAAAGCTATAAAACGTGTTGCACCTGAGCAAGTTTGAACAGTGCATTCCTGCATTTGACACAATCGTGTCTGTAAGTGCAGCTCTTCCATCCATTGAACATTATTCACTTGTCCTACACATTTCTCAACTCTCATATTTTCTACCCAAATCTAAAGACATTCCACAATCGGTATCAGTAGAACGTCATCTTCTATCTCAGGATTCAGGACTATCCCTTTTATACGGTCCTGGTACTAGTTCTTTGGATCATAAAAATCTTATCTTATCAGCCATGCATAGATCTTGGAAGAGGGGTCATCGCAAGTTAAGTTCGAATCCGTGAATTTGCATTAAAGCTCCCTTGTGGAATAATTCAGCTATTTGTGTCAATGGTCATACTTTATTTTGGCCTTTGTGGAGAGAAGCCGGCCTTTCTTCTCTGGATCAACTCTTACATGATGGAGATTTTAAAACTTTTCTCCAACTTTGTGAGAAATGTAATCTTCCACTTCTACATTCCTCTAAATACGTTCAACTTCAACAATCTCTCAAAAAACAATTAGGCTCTCCACCTTGGTTGCTTCAGGTTTCTCCAATATTATCTTATCTGTAACTATGGGGGAAGTTTAAGGGGGTGACCTCTGGTCTTTATAAAACCTTTTTGCTCCCTCTTTTTTCACAACCTCTCTCACATACTCTTTGGACTAAATGACAATCTCGCTTATCTATTATGTACTCCAATGCTTAATGGGATCATATTCTGGAGGGGTTGCAAAAAGGCGTTCGAGAAGTGCTTCTCAAATTCTGTATCTTTAAAATTCTTCATGATTGGCACTGGTCACCGGTTAAAATACATCAAGCTGGGTTATTATCGCACATTTCTTGCTGGAGATGTTCTAATCCTGGTTGTGACAAAACACATATCATTTGCGAATGTCCAGGCACTAGACTCTTCTGGATCGTTGTTGAACTCTACAATGGCATTGATTTTACCACTTACGTCTGCCACCATTATTTTACATGACTTCTGTGGTTTTCCAAAACGTTCTAAGCCCCAGACTCGTCTTCTTCACACTGCTTTGGCTACAGCCAAAATTTGCCTTTTACGCCATTGGAAGTCTCCATCTGCTCCTTCAAAGGAAGAATGGTTGGTGGCAATGAAGCAGACAGCCTTACATGAACGCACAATTTACAATCTTCAGGACCAAGCTGAAATCTTTCTTCAAACTTGGTCCCCCTATTTGGAAACCACATTGGATGACGATTCTAACCCAACTCCTTCTTCTAATGTGCATCCTTTACCTACTTAATTGTATTATCTCATATGCTTTTCCTGTACTATTCCATTCTCTTTATCTTTTCTCTTATCTTCCCTCTCCCCCCCACCCTACCCCCGTTACTCCGGCACCTTCTTTTCTTTTTTTTTCTTTCTTTCTTTTATTCTTGATTATATTTATTTAGTAGTTCCGTTACAAACATATAAGATACATTCATACCTTTTGTATTGTTATTTTACAACAGATTGTAGAGTATGTACTGTTAACTTTTATCCTTATCTCTAATATAAGGAGTACATTTCATAATCTATCAAGTCATTATTCTTTTAAAATATTTTGCAAATAAGTTTTTTTTATTTACCTTATTCACATTGATATTTACTATGTATTTTATTGCATAATTCAATAAAATAAATTCACCATGTTACCTGGTGGTGAGTGTCGGGTTCAAGCTGGGAGCCCAAATGAAGGCTCCACACATTTCCAGTAAAAAACACCCAGAGGACTACTAGTACATACTCACAGATAATTGTTCCCTAAAAGTGTGCAGAATAAACCATATAGTGACCACTACTCTTTCCCATCGGATGTAGCTGGAAGAGATGGTGTGCCCTTCAAGTGAAAAGGAAATCTAATGGAATCTTGAATCAACAGTACAAAAAGACTTGACAGACATTACTCAATCAATCAATCAAGGCATTTATAGAGCGCACTACTTACCCGGAAGGTCTCAAGGCGCTTGGGGGGGGGTGGGGTGCCGCTACTGCTCGAACAGCCAGGTCTTGAGTTTCTTCCTGAAGGAGAGGTGGTCTTGGGTCAGGCGAAGGTCGGTCGGGAGGGTGTTCCAGGTCTTGGCGGCCAGGTAGGAGAAGGACCTTCCTCCTGTTGTCGCTCTTCGGATGCGGGGGACGGCGGCGAGGGTGTGGTAGGTCGATCGGAGGTGGCGTTTGGGAGCGTAGAAGTTGAGGCGGTTGTTGAGGTAGCTCGGGCCTTGGTCGTGTAGAGCTTTGTGTGCGTGGGTGAGGAGGCGGAAGGTGACTCTCTTGTTAACGGGGAGCCAGTGCAGGTCTCTCAGATGTCCGGATATGTGGCTGCTTCGAGGGATGTTGAGGATGAGTCTGGCTGAGGCATTCTGGATCCGCTGGAGTCTCTTCTGGAGCTTGGCGGTGGTTCCGGCGTAGAGGGCGTTGCCGTAGTCCAGTCGGCTGGTGACGAGGGCCTGGGTGACCGTCTTCCTGGTCTTAGTGGGGATCCACCGGTAGATCTTCCGTAACATGCGCAGGATGTTAAAACAGGACGCGGAGACGGCGTTGACTTGTCTGGTCATGGAGAGGGAGGAGTCCAGGATGAAGCCCAGCTTGCGTGCATGGTCTGTCGGTTTGGGTGCGGTGCCCAGGGCGGGGGGCCACCAGGAGTCGTCCCAGGCGGAGGGCGAGGAGCCCAGGATGAGGACTTCTGTCTTGTCTGAGTTCAGTTTCAGGCGGATGGTCGTCATCCACTCGGCTACGTCTTTCATCCCTTCGTGGAGGTTGGTTCTGGCGGCGGCGGGGTCGTTGGTCAGGGAGAGGATCAGCTGGGTGTCGTCGGCGTAGGAGATGATGTTGAGGTTGTGTTGGCGTGCGATGGCCGCAAGGGGGCTCATGTAGATGTTGAAGAGGATGGGGCTAAGAGAGGAGCCCTGAGGAACCCCGCAGATGACTTCCGTGGCTGCAGAGCTGAACGGTGGTAGGCGGACTCTCTGTGTCCTTCCAGCGAGGAAGGAGATGATCCACTCCAGTGCCTTTTCCTGGATTCCGATGTTGCTGAGGCGCTGCACTAGGGTGCGGTGGCAGACAGTGTTGAACGCCGCAGAGAGGTCTAGGAGGATGAGGGCCGCTGTTTCACCGTTGTCCAGCAGGGCTCGGATGTCATCGGTGGCAGCGATGAGGGCAGTCTCGGTGCTGTGGTTGGCTCGGAAGCCAGACTGAGAGGGGTCGAGGGATCCATTCGTCTCGAGGAAGGCGGCCAGCTGCTTGTTGACGGTCTTCTCGATGACTTTGGCTGGGAACGGGAGGAGCGAGATGGGGCGGTAATTCTTGAGTTCGGTGGGGTCCGCTGTTGGTTTCTTTAGTAGAGCGCTGAGTTCGGCGTGCTTCCAGCTCTCCGGGAAGGTGGCGGTGTCGAAGGAGGAGTTGATGATGTCCCGCAGGTGTGGTGCGATGACAGCGTCGGCCTTGTTGAAGACGTGGTGGGGGCATGGGTCGGTCGGGGATCCGGAGTGGATAGAGTTCATCGTGCAGATGGTGTCTTCTGTGTTGATCTGGGTCCAGGCGCTGAGGGTGGTGGTGGGGGGCGTTGGTGCGGTCGTTGGGAGCGTTGTTTGTGGGCTGAAGCTGTTGTGTATGTCCGCGATCTTGTTGTGGAAGTAGGAGGCGAGGGAGTTGCAGAGGTCTTGCGACGGGGTGATGTCGTTGTTTCCGGCGTTGGGGTTGGAGAGCTCTTTCACGATGTTGAAAAGTTCCTTGCAGTTGTGTGCGTTGTTGTCCAGCCGGTCCGTGAATGCTGTTTTCTTGGTGGCGCGGATCAGTTGATGGTGCTTCCGGGTGGCGAGCTTGAGGGTGGTCATGTTGTCCGGTGTTGGCTCCCTTCTCCAGGTTTTCTCGAGGGCTCGGCAGTTCTTCTTGGAGCTCTTGAGTTCGTCGGTGAACCATGGGGCCTTCTTGCTGCCGGGTCTGCTAGGCGGGGTCCTCAGAGGGGCGAGGTCGTCTGCGCAGTTGCTGATCCACTTTGTGAGGTTGTCGGCGGCCTGGCTGGGGTTCGCTGAGCTGGCGGGAGGGTGCTGGCTCAGGGAAGCGGCGAGCTGGTCTGCTGTGATCTTGTTCCAGTTTCTCCGAGCAACCTGTTGCTGGTGATGGTGGATCGTGGATCTTCTGAAAGTGAAGTGGACGCAGCTGTGGTCCGTCCAGTGAAGTCCGGTGGCGTGGCTGAAGATGATGTCCTTGCTGGATGAGAAGACAGCGTCGAGTGTGTGTCTGGCGAGGTGGGTGGGGGTGTTCACCAGCTGCTTGAGTCCGAGGTTGGCGAGGTTGTCAAGCAGGGTGGTGGTGTTGCGATCATTGTTGTTCTCCAGGTGGAAGTTGATGTCCCCCAGGAGGATGTAGTCAGCGGAAGGGAGGGCGAGCGGGCTGATGAAGTCGGCGATGTCTTCGCTGAATTGCGTGCGTGGTCCCGGGGGTCGGTAGATGAGGGTGCCTCTGAGGGTGGTTCTGGGGTCCGTGTGGATCTGGAAGTGCAGGTGTTCGGCGGTTGTCAGGGTGTCGTCGGTGTTGGTCGTGATGCGGATGGTGTTCCTGTAGATGATGGCGATGCCTCCTCCCGTCTGGTTGCCTCGGTCTCTTCGGGTGATCTTGTAGCCCTCTGGTATGGCGATGTCGGGCGCTGAGGAGTCGTTCATCCAGGTTTCCGTGAGGAAGGCGACGTCAGGATCTGTGGTGTCGAGGAGGTTCCAGAGTTCGATGATATGTCTGTGGACGGAGCGGGTGTTGAGTAGGATGCACTTGAGGTGGTTGCTGCTGGTGATCGGCTTGGCGGGTGCAGGTGCGGGGCAGGTCCGGATGCAGGAGAACTTGCAGGCGTGACAGCTGAAGGGTCCGTGGGTTCGTCTCGGGGTGGCTCGGTAGCATCCCGGGATTCAGCCGGTGTTGAGTGCGCTGAGGGTGGCGGCGTCGTACGTCTGGCGAGTTGGCTGGGGTCTGCGGGGGCCAGGGGTCCTGGCGCTGGGCGCGGTCCAGGCGCAGACGGGCGCAGACGGGCTTACCTTTGGCGCACCTTTGGCGATCAATCGGTGCTCCCGCTGCGCGCGTCCGCTGCGCGGTCGCTCAGAGGTCGTCATAAGAAGGGGGACGGGAGGGCGGGTCTGCTGGGCTGGGCCAATGGGCCGGTGGTGGGCGGGGCCGCAGGGGGCCAGCGGCGGGAAAAAGTGGCGAGCGGCCAGCTCAGCTGTGGCTGGGCCGCTCGGGGGTGCAGGGGGGCGACGGAGTCGGCAGGCAGGGACAGCAGGCGAGGTGGCAGGCAGGCAGGGACAGCAGGCGAGCAGGTGAGGGGGCAAGGGGGTGACCCGGCCTCGAGAGGCACAGTGGTCACTCCCGCGGCTACCAGGCAATCCCCTTAAGAAGGGGGACGGGAGGGCGGGTCTGCTGGGCTGGGCCAATGGGCCGGTGGTGGGCGGGGCCGCAGGGGGCCAGCGGCGGGAAAAAGTGGCGAGCGGCCGGCTCAGCTGTGGCTGGGCCGCTCGGGGGTGCAGGGGGGCGACGGAGTCGGCAGGCAGGGACAGCAGGCGAGGCGGCAGGCAGGCAGGGACAGCAGGCGAGCAGGTGAGGGGGCAAGGGGGTGACCCGGCCTCGAGATATATGAAGTTTACTGCTCCACTCACCCAAAATATGTCCTCAGGTAGCCTTGAATGTCAGCAGCAACAGCCTCCCCTTGGATAATAGCCCTTGTTTTTGGTTGGAAGAGAAGTCTTCATGTAGCATGGCGAGAACACTCTCATACAAACACTCACTCAGAAGAAAGCTGGGGAATAGTAGGTGAGATATACAAAAGAAATGTGGTTATAACCGGGAAAAGAAATAATCACGCAATGGAGTGGCTATAGCGTGATATGTTCTGTTCACAAATTGAGGAGTAAAACAGAACAATGTTTTTCTACCAGAATGAGCGATTTAGTCCGGCTTAGGAAGAGCAGAGTGGAACCGCCCTATGTTTGGATAAAACAAGGCTTTCCGTCCGACTCCCCAGGGTAGAGAGCAGCAGAACTGTAATGCACTCAAAAATAGAAGGCGTAGGAGGAGCGGAAAAGCAACTCGCTTGTAACAAAAAAATAAGTCCAAAGGGGGAGAAGGGAGCGAAACAAGGAGGGCACTCACCAGAGCAGGAATGCCTACAAGGAGAAGCCTCGAGTTAAGGAACAGCCCCCAGGAACCAGACGAGAAGAGCAAACAGGACGCCAAAATCGGCAGCAGAAAGTGTAGGAATAGGGGCGTGGTCACGACTAGGAAGAAGTAATCGAAGCAGGGAGTTATGGAGGAGGCAGTCTTTTACGCGCTTTAGGGGCCATCTCCAAAAAACCCATTGTGAGGGATACACCTACAAAACACACACAATGTCAGTCTCTTGCCCTAAGACTATGCTCTTTTCCTAACTGTGAGTGGGTTGCGGATGAGCCCAAGAGTATGCTCTTTCTTACTGCTACAATTTTTTTACACAAAATAGGCATTTGAATTGTCAAACAAACTCTGTGAGGGTGTGACAGGAAGAGTCACTCTGTCTAGATTAGATAGTTTATCAACAATCCTAAAAATCTCCTTGGATAATTTGGGTGGCTTCAATATTTTACTCTTCAAATAGCTTACTTTGGTTTGCCTTATGAGTGACTTATACTTTTTGAGTTGCTGGAGATATCTAGTTGTCAGAGCTGGCGAGTAATCTGCTTGTCGAATGTTGAGTTTCGCCATTTTCAGACCTGCAGGGAACCATCTATCGGTCTTCTCATTTTCTGCGAGCTATGACTACAGGTGTGGGTGTCGCTAGCCCCCTTGAACCAGTTAAAAACATGTTGCTCATAACCGTCAATATCCTCCATGGGAGCTGGAACAGATATCCTCAGGTCTTCACAGAATTCCGTAAGGTTAACCTGAGCCCAGTTGCTAAATGATATTGCCGGTCCCTTAGGAGGGCTTATCTCCTTTAGCTTCGTTACCGAACAGGAAATCAGATGATGGTCTGACCACCTGCACAGGGCTATGCTTGAGTACCTCACCAGAAGTTTTGAGGTTCAGATTTGATCCAAAATGAAATTTTGCTTTAATGTGAGATGATGAGTTCACTACTAGTACCAGGTTCAATTCACTTAAGGTAGCAGGGAGATCCAAGTCTTGAGGCCCCCGTCTTCCCATTGGCCCAATAGTTTAAATCTCAAATCAAGAGAACATTGGCATGGTCTTCTACTAGCGGGGCCATGGCTTCAGCAAGAGCCTGGGCGAAATCCTGCATGTAGTACAGAGGCCTATAAACCAATTTGCTCTAATTTTAATCTGGAACAACTTAAAGGGGCTGAAAACATAGGATGTTGCATGTCCTTGAATGCCTCCCTTACATTTACATGAGGCTTAATCTACCGCCCACCAGGTTGTCCCACAATGTTTATAGATTCTCTAGGAGAATCTTTAGGACAGTACTTGCTTAGATATGGTCACTTCACGCTTATAGGCAATTTTAATTTGCACTTAGAACCCACGGAAGAACCTCACATGAATAACTTTATCCAAACCATAGGAATGTTTGGCTTGGCCCAAACAATAGGTACTTAAACTCACCAAGCTGGACATATCCTGGATGGGGTCTGTTCCAATTTTCCGCATTTGGAAACTCTGATACCCATTCCTCAAATTTGGACTTATCATTCTTTCATTCCTTTTAACATACATTCCCCTCCCTCTACCAACACTGGAAAGCTGAGCCTACATTCGACACCCAGACTTAACTGGCCACAAATTGCAAAAAACACCCATCTCAACCAACTAGCCCTCTATCAGCTCCCAATTCTTACCGGAGAGGTCGCACAAGATTCTCAAACCTTTCCCACATGGATGCAAGCAGTTACTTGCGCTCTTGCCCCTACAGAACGGAAAAAGAAAGAGAAGCGGTTTCATCTAAAAAAGATACATTTCTCTTGGTACACGCCGGTCCTTTCAGAATCCCGCCTCCTATGTAAAAACGGCGAACGAAACTGGAGCAAAGAATATGACCCAAACGCTAAAATACGTTATATAAAGCTTAGGAATTCATATAATTCTCTCTATAGTAAAATCTTTTACTCATCCAAGAGCTCTGCAAACAGAGATCCCCCCTCCCAAATTCTCTGTGACCGTATAGCAGATTATTTTGAGGACAAAATCAAAATTATACAGAAGGACTTTTCGTCGGATGACTCTTTGGTCAGGAATAATTTAAGAGATGCCTCCACAGCTACCCTGGGTAATTCTCTTAATATCAATCAATCAATCAATCAATCAATCAATCAATCAATCAATCACAGCATTTGTAAAGCGCGCTACTCACCCGGGAGGGACTCAAGGCACTGGGGGAGAGGGGATGTTACTGCTCGAACAGCCAGGTCTTGAGCTGCTTCCTGAAGGAGAGATGGTCTTGGGTTTGCCGAAGGTGGGTGGGGAGGGAGTTCTAAGTATCGGCTGCCAGGTAGGAGAAGGATCTTCCTCCGGCGGCTCTGCGGATGCGTGGTACGGTGGCGAGGGCGTGGCTGGTGGAACGTAGCTGGCGGGTGGGCGTGTATAAGGTCATGCAGTCATTGAGGTTCTTGGGGCCCAGGTCGTGGAGAGCCTTGTGTACGTGGGTGAGAAGTCTGAACGTGATTTTCTTGCTGACGAGGAGCCAGTGCAGGCCTCTCAGGTGTCCGGTGATGTGGCTGTGTCGGAGGATGTCCAGAATGAGTCATGGGGAGGCGTTCTGGATGCGTTGGAGTCTTTTTTTAAGTTTGGCTGTCGTTCCGACGTAGAGGGTGTTCCCGTAGTCCGGTCGGCTGGTGACGAGTGCGTGGGTAACGGTCTTCCTAGTTTCAGTGGGGATCCATCTGAAGATCTTCCGGAGCATGTGCAGGGTGTTGAAGCACGAAGATGAGACGGCTTTGACTTGTCTGGTCATCGACAGGGAGGAGTCCAGCATGAAGCCCAGGTTGCGTGCATGGTCCATTGGCGTGGGAGCGGTGCCCAGTGCCGGGGGCCACCAGAGTTGTCCCATGCGGAGGGTGATGGTCCCAGGATGAGGACTTCCGTCTTGTCTGAGTTCAGTTAAAGGCGTCTGTTCCTCATCCAGTCGGCGACGTCTTTCATCCCTTCGTGAAGGTTGGCTCTGGTGGTGGTCGGGTCGTTGGTGAGGGAGAGGATCAGCTGGGTGTCGTCGGTGTAGGCGATGATGTTGAGGTTGTGTTGGCGTGCGATGGCTGCGAGGGGGCTCATGTAGACGTTGATGAGGGTTGGGCTGAGTGAAGGTCCTTGTGGTACGCCGCAGATGACTTCGGTGGCCTTGGATCTGGACTCTCTGGGTTCTTCCGGCGAGGAATGAGATGATCCACTTCAGTGCTTTATCTCGGATTCTGATGTTGCTGAGGTGCTTCACTAGGGTGCGGTGGCTGACAGTGTCGAACGCTGCAGAGAGGTCCAGGAGGATGAGGGCCGCTGTTTCCCCGTTGTTGATCAGGGTTCTGATGTCGTTGGTGGCTGCGATTAGGGTGGTCTCGGTGCTGTGGTTGGCCCAAAACTCGGACTGCGAGGGGTCGAGGGATCCGTTCGTCTCGAGAAAGGCGGCGAGCTGTCTGTTGATGGTCTTCTTGATGACTTTGGCCGGAAAAGGAAGGAGCGAGATGAGACGGTAGTTCTTGTGGTTGGTGTGGTCCGGCGTTGGTTTCTTCAGGAGGGTGGTAAGCTTGGCGTGCTTCCAGCTCTCCGGGGGGAGGGTGGCGGTGTGGAAGGAGGAGTTGATGATGTCCTGGAGATGGGGTGCGATGATGGCGTTGGCTTTGTTGAAGATGTGGTGTGGGCAGGGGTCGGTTGGTGATCCGGAGAATACCTTTAAACAGGCCACCCTTGCGCAGACTCGCAAGGCTATCTTGTCATGCAAGTCAGGACCCCCCTCAGATGCCTGTCCTCCTCTTATGCTACACCAAATTGTCGATATTGTGAACCCCATTATTAATAATATAGCCAATGCTTCCCTTAGCTCAGGCACTGTTCCTCAGGAATGGAAAAGAGCCTCAGTGAAACCTTTAATGAAAAAACAAAATAAAGACCCCACTGAACTCTCTAATCTTCGCCCTATGTCTTTGTTACCAGTGTTAGGAAAAATAACAGAACGGATGGTGCTTTTAGACCTAACAAATTATGTGGAAACCAATAATGTCCTTCACAACCAACAATCAGGTTTTCAGCCAAAGCATTCCACAGAAACAGCATTAATAGAACTCACGGACTCTATTAAAATGACACAAGATAAGGGAAAAAACGCCGACTTGATTTTACTGGATCTCTCGGCGGTGTTTGACACCATTTCTCATAATTTCCTCATATAAAGGCTGGGAGAGAGAGGGATAACAGACACTGCCCTCAATTGCATCAAGTCCTTTCTCTCTGACCGCACACAAACGATATCACTTGCTTCTTTTAGCTCCATGGACAAGAATATCACTTCTGAAGTACCTCAGGTAACGGTGGCCTCGATACTCGACTTTTGTAATAGGCTGATGGCTGGAGTAAAGAAACAAATGCTAAAAAACTTCAGAGTGTCCAACATGTGGCAGCACGACTTGCTTCAAAAGTTCCCCGGAAATCCTCTGCCTCAGCAGCCCTCAGAACGCTGCAGTGGCTCTCCATCCATAAAAGGATTCTTTTTTAAATTATTTTAATCGCTTTCAGAGCTCTAAATAGTATCGGCCCTAAATATCTTGCGAAAAAATTCGCCGGATAGAGTTTTAAGATCGGCGGGTAAAAACTTAATTAAAATACCAAAAATTAACTACAAGACCAGGGGTGGCAAATCACTAAGCTTCCTAGCTACAAACCTCAGAAAGGCTTTTTAGAAAGTCATTGAAAACATGGATTTTTAATGCAACAGATGCCGGTGTACAAGCAGCAATCTAACACACCATCTTCCTCATCTACTCATTCTCCCCAGTGCCAGGATGCTCCTTTCGGACCGACAGTTCACGCTTTACAAATAAAATCAACACAATACAATACAATACCCATATAAGGGCCTCAGTGGCAGCTTTCAAAAGGATCACTAATGTTTCTACCACTGGTAGCTCCAGCGAGGGCAAATTAGTAAATTGAATGGATTTTTTTTTATTAGGGCTGCAACACCCCCACCTTTCTTCCCTATTTCCTGTTGGCTGCCAATATATAGTACTCACTAGTGCTGCCAGTATATAAGGTGATGATTCCAACTTGAGCCACGTGTCTGTTAGTAGCAACAAATCTGGAAACTCCGACTCAAGTAGATGGAACATTTCATCTAGATGCTTAGTCAAGGAGCGTGCATTAAGATAGATAACCTGGGTTTCGGTCCTCTCTCTCACTTCCACTGAGGAGGTGACGCTCATCACCCTGTGCTCCGTGTGAAGACTAACCTGACAACCATCCTCTAAGTCTTCCTTTCTGGGGGGACTCAATAGCCCCTTCAGGACAGTCATGAGTGTACTAGTGATACTGTAGGTCCCCCTGTTCAGAACCAGCAGATCTTTCCTAATATAGGAGATGAAAGGGGCTTAGGCCCACATGTATCAAATAAAGATTAAGCAATTCTAAAATAGCGAAAAATAAGGAATCACTATTACAGATTCATTGTACCAAATGCATCAATTGAATCGGTAAATATTGGCGATTCCTTAAAAACCACTAAAATATTTACCGATTACTTATTTACCAAATCTATATTTGTGAATTCACAATTACAGAATCGGTAATTGTGAAAGCGCAAATCGTCTCATGGTGTCATATAGCTACTTCTTTTCTATATACTGTGTTAAGTTAGCATGAGCTTATTAAATGTTTAAACGCCATTTTACCTTTCTGCCTCATTTTGAACATGACACATAATTTTTGATTTAGCTTTCAACCCAGAAGAGCTTCGTGATTTACTTGAGAAATAATATGTTATTGCTCTGATATCTGTTTTGCTCGGTACACTGTCTGCACAGTGATTGCTGAAGGCTGAAAGGATAACTAAACACGATGTTGTTGTGAGGTCTGATCTAAGCACGTCCATAGACATAACACACATGCTGCTGCCAAAATCTGGCTCTAGACGGGTTTTATATTGTTGTACTTCACACACAGGACACACACATGATGGTGCTTTGCATGCAGAGAGCTGGTGGAAGATGATGTGATCCTCTGCCACTGAGATTTTGAGGTATGGGCCCGCCCTGCTAAAACCCAAATGAGACATTCATAGATATAAAATACTATGCTAAATAGGGAAGGTGAGAATTAGGTGTTGTTAATTCCTATTCATTTCAGCATCTTAGTATGCTGTCCCCATTCGCCTTTTATGGACTAGTAACTATGCTGATAACTTTGTTGCTTATAATAGGTTTGCTAGTATTGTACAAGATACTGCGCTTGAGAACCTTGCAATAGTAAATAAATATTTTAAACATGCACACGTCCTCTTTTACTCCACGTTCTGGTTTGTAATGATTATATAACGAAGAGTGTTCATGTGTTCCAAGATTCCTGAGGTAATCTAAGTTCATGTTCTGGTCTGTCTAAGCATTGGGAGTTTGTTATGACCAATGAGACACTGTAGCTAGCTCGGTAAGGGGATTTTGGGTACTGAGGTGAGTTTTGGGACATCCTAATTCACAGAGGTTCCAGGTCTACAGGTGCACAGTTCTGTAGGAGAACGGAATTCCCGCTACAATGGAGATGACATCACAAACAGGAAGTGATTCCCAGATTCCACATACCTGTGCACAGGGAGAGACTAAGGAGGAGGAAGACTGTTGGTGCTCAGCCTAGAAAACACTTTTTCCTGCAGAAGTTGAGACAAACAAACACCATGAACACAGCAAAAAAACTGGAGAAGGCAGGAAGAGGAAAATTAAATTCAGCCAGAGGGAATTGGAAATACTCATTAAGGAAGTTGCTCAAAAACATGACCAGCTGTTTGGGAAACTATCCCTGCATGTTGCAGAGTAGGTGAAGATGAAGATCTGGCTTGGGATACAAGCCAGGGTAAATTATGTGGGGATAACACACCTTGACATCAACAACCTACAGAAGAGATAGTATGACCTTCGCGGCCGGGCAAAAAAAGAGTGGCACAAAGGCGGGCCTCTGCAAAAAAAAAACAGGAGGGGGATCAGTCTGCAAACACCCCACTGGACGACTTAGTGGAATCCACTCTGCAGCCAGCGGCAGTTGTCAGGATCACGCAGATTGACGCCTCAGGACGTGCAGGGACGTCCGAAGGTAAGCGAACAACCAAAAATATTTCCATAGAAATGTAACTTAAACTGCCACAAATACAGACCCTGCGTAGTGTAGCTGACATGTGTCCAATCCACCTCTTACTTGCAACCCCTAATGCACTGTGGGAGTTGCATGCATACAAAGGTTTATGGCCAAGTATAGAGGGAGTAGCACAGCTCCACTGCATCAGAATATAGCAAGGCAGTGACAACAGGAGACTTTCTACATAACAGAAGTCAATTTATTAGAACGCTGTAAGCTCAATGCCACAAACATGTGCAAAAAAATAAATTTCATTTTTCAAAAAAATAAAGATCTTGCGCTGTTTCACTCGCAGATGAATCACAGAAGAGTGATGTGCCAGACGTCCACAATTCTGAGGGACATACAGAACAGCCAGATGAAGAACAAGAGATGACAGCATCCTCGCCCCTTCCTGTTCCCACTCATCGCAGAAGAAGAGTCCAACCACTGCCCAATTTGGATAGTGAGGAGGACACCCAAACAGTAGCGCACCCACAGGGCACTGTCCATACACCAACACCACCACCCCCACCACCAGAGGGAATAACCCTGCAACAACACAGTCCATTCCGCAGGCGAAGGCCAAGTGCATTTCTGAGGTCTGCTGGGGACAATGGTAAAGATGCCTGCAGTGTGCTGGAGTCCAAGATGCTGAGTGTCCAGTGCCTGCAATAAAAGAACATTTGTATTATATAGGAGTAACTGGAAATATTGGTCACACTCATGGGTGGTATACATGACTGCATGAAGGAGCAGTCAACTGCAGTTGCTGAGGGGCTCAGGGCACACAGTGATAAACTTGACCGTGTAGCAACAGCCATTGAACAGATGTGCAGGGTCATCCAGGCTGAGCATGCCTCTAATGCCAGGAGGCACCACCAATCTATGGAGTGCATACGCAGATACACCAGGTCCATCAATAGGCTGAGTACTACAACAGCTCAGCTTTACAGGCAAGCGGTCAGAATGCAGGTTGAGATGACCCACTGCTGTGGGAATGTGACCATGGGCATAGTCCAGATCACCACTGCTGTGGAAGGGCTACATCAGCAGCCAGTGGGAACCTCATACATGGCCTTAGCAGCCTACTGGAGCCGCAGTAGCAGGAGTCAGGCAGGAACGAAAGGCACAATGTCATTTGCAGCTGGGCCTACTACAAGGGCCACAGACGTTTGTCACAGGAAGAGTTAGACATTTGGACATTCAAACAATCTGGTGAGGTAACAAGATATGTGTTGCGTATTCACACTGTAGTTGCCTTCCCAAGGCAATGGAAAGTAATTGTCTGTACATAGTATGTGTACATTAACACAACCACACGACTTACACTTTAAACCTTTAAGCAAATGCTGTGTTATCATGTGCTTACTTACCTTAGATCTAATGTTGTTTGATTTCCGCTCTTCTTTGTCTACCCATTGCTGTATTAGGTCCGCTTGCTGCATAGGGTTGTTGTGTTGGCTGTATGTCCTGTTCTGGCTTGCTGTCAGAGTCCACAAAGGGTATGCCTCTATCAGTGGCTACGCTGTGCAACATAGCACATGTTGCCACAATATTACATAATTTCTCCGGAATATACTGTAATGCACCACCGGTCTTGTGTAGGATGAATAATTGAGATTTTCGTACCCCAAATGTCCTTTCTATCACATTGTCCGTTGCTATGTCCACACAAGTGTAACGTTGCTCCATTTGTGTGGCAAGATTCAGGTATGGGGTGAGTATGTAAGACCTCACAGGGTATGTATGCGCTATCACCTACAGGATGTGAGAGATAAACATACATTAGTCTTTGCTATGTGTCACCATGGTGAACAATTTTGAAATATATTATTACATAGATTTACCCAGAAGAAATCCTTCTCCAAACTACCCTGCAAGTAGACGTCTGTGTATACCACTGTGCCGGAAGATGTAGGTGTCATGTGCAAATCAATACCCCCCTTGCAAAGGCTGAGTACGCTGTGCCAAACACTTGCCCCCTCCATCGCCTCTGGAGCGCCGCGCATTCCAGCTTAGTAAGATGAGTCTCTTGGAGCACTGCAATGTGGACTCCCCGGCGCACCAGGTACGCATGCACTTTATGACGTCTGGACATGGTGTGTAGTCCCCGTACATTCCACGTGACGCACTTCAGCTCAGGCACCGTCCCCATTGCTACCCTTCAATCTCCGTGTTTCATCCCCAGCTCCGCAGCACACACCAGCAACAAAAATGCCCCCCCCCCAACACCCCTCAAAACCCCCAACACCCAGACCCCCAGGACAGGAACCTGCAACAGCGCAATTGCCCCCATCCAAACCTCCCACATCAAACGAACAAATCTACCCTGCAGTAGCCACTGCAGGTTGCCTTAGGGGCAATAGGAGGGTGGTTATGACCCGACAAGCGGCAGCCTTCGCCCCTTCCCTCCGCCCCAAGATCCCCTCCCCATTGGCCTGGGGCCGTGTACTGTGCACTGGAAGGATACCATGATGTCCGTTGCCTGCCATTGGCGGTCTCGCCCTGCATCGCCCTCTGGGGGCCGACCAAGTCACAAATCGTCCGCCGATCGGGGAGTCACCTCCGGCCCCAAGTTGCTATCAACATCCGAAGTCTCAGCCTCCGACTGTCTCTTGTCGCCCTCAGATGCAGAACCTTCCGTTAGCAACTCTTTTCTCGATCCCGTGATGGTCGCCGTTGCCTCCAGGGCCCCTTGTCTGTCCACCGCCAACTGCGCAAGCAGCTGGGCCTGCTGGGTCTTATGCCGTTTCCGGAGCCGTTGAGATTGCCGCACCCTAGTCGGCTTCGGCCGGTCAGTCTCAGATTTATGCCTGCGATCAGTACACGCTCTATAAGGTCTCCAGCCAGGTCCAGGCCTCGTCGGGCGTTGTAAAAAACTGAGTCATGCCATCTAGGATAATCCGCAGTTTGGCTGGGAACAGTAAAGAATATTGGATCCCCTCGTTCCTGAGTTCCTTCTTGATCGCCAGAAAAGAAGCCCTAGCCCTCTGGATCTCCTGGGTATAATCTGGGAAGATGGTCACCGAACTGTTCTCCACTTTAAATGGGCCCAGCGTTCGCGCATTCTGGATCAGCAGATCCCTGTCCTTATAGTGGAGTAAGCGTGCCACCACCGGCCTAGGAGGACCCCCCAGTGTCGGCGGCCTGGCCGGGACCCTGTGTGCCCTCTCCAGCGTGAAGAAGGAGGAGAGGCCCTCCGGTGCCAACTGCGTCCGCAGCCAGTTCTCCAGGTATGCGATCATGTCCGCCCCTTCAATTTTTTCTGGCAGGCCGACCACACGCACATTATTGCGTCTGTTCCTACTTTCTGCATCCTCCGCCCTTTTCTCCAGAGCTGACAGTCTTTGCAGCGCTCCTTCCAGCTTCCGCTCCACCATGACTACTGCTGGTTTCAGTTCTTGCACCATCGATTCAGCGTCCTTCACCCTGTCCACCAGCTTCGAGTGACATGCCTTCAGGAGGCCCAACCCCGTCGCAACCTGTGCAATGTCATTATGGAGGCAGTCTTTGGTTGCAGTAATGGCATCCAGAATCTGATCTAGGCGCTTGCCCAGTCTTATTTCGACTTCTGAGCCCTCCATCGCCTCTGCGCCCTTTGAAATGACAGTCTCGGGTGCCACGCTTCCCTCCGCCGTTCCAGGTTTCATCGCTCCGGCCGCACCCCGCACTGTTCCGTTGGTCAGCACCTTTGGGAGCGACTCTCCGCTTCAGAGGTCTGCAGGGCTCCGCTATAGTTCGGCCGTGCTCACCTGTAGCCGCGCTGGTGGGTCCCCCACAAACACCTCCGCTGAACCCAGGACAATCCAAGCAGCCTCCTGTGTGCACTACAGTCCCAGGCCCCCCCGCATGCCAGGCAGACGCACGGGCACCCACTTGACCAACAGTGTCCTGCACGCACTCGGGTCCTGGTCCACCAGTCCGCCAGGGGTCCCTAAGCCCCTGTGCCTGCTGGTCCCCAAAGTCTCCACGCTCCACCTCAGCCGATAATCGAGGCTCCAAAGGGAGGTCCCCTCTGCCTCAGCCAGTCCAGGGCCCGCTCCTCACACCCCTCCGGGAGCCCTCCCCACCACCAGCTGGCGGCTCTTCGCCCAGAGACTCCCCGATCAGGCCGGGCACCCCACTAATGTCGCCTCACCTTCCAAGGCCCCGCGGCCCTTTCCATGGTCCAGTAGCCCCTGATTGCCTTGGGCAGCACCGCCCGCGTCCAGGGCCTCTCAGTCCTCCACACCACAGAGCACCAGATATACTCGCTGTCCCAATGATATGCCACTCAACAGCCGTGCAGTGAAGGAAGGCTTGAACACCGCTTGTACTCGGAGGCGAGTGTCGGGCAACCCGCGTCTGTCCTAGGCTCTGTGCAGCGTGATGGTGTCCCTCCTGTGCCCCTCGCCCCGGGCCTCACTTCCAGTCCGCCGCTATCAGGAGCTATCAGGAGGGCTCTCGTCCGGGACGTCCCGTACTGCAGCCCTCCCACCGGCCGGTTAGTCGTACCAGGCGCGCAGGTGGGCACCTCTCAGTTCCTCAGCTTTCCTCCGGGGCTCTCCGTCTCCTCCTGTGCGAGCGGGCCCCGTCAGGCAAGCCCAATCATCCAGATGCGGCTCTCTCCAACCCGGATGACCGCCGGGTAATCCGCAGTCGCACCAGGGGCACCCCTCGCATTCAGCGGCCCCTCACAGCTCCTCAGTGCACACTATCACAGGGGGGTCGCCCACGCTCTTCCGTGACGGTGGTGTTCACTCCCGCGCCACTACAAGCAGGCACAGTCCGCCCTTCGCCGTAATAGCGGCTGGTGCAGCTCGGCTCCGGGCTGTCCGCAGGCAGTGGCTGCCGCCAGCCAGGACCTGCCCCGAGCCTCCACCGAGTTCCGATCCCCAACTAGGGATCACTGCTGCTCCCCAATCGCCAGCCCGGTGTCCGCCATCTTGGTGAGCAGGTCCGATCTCCCCAGCCACCAGGCGGCACCGGTTGTCCCCCACAGCGACTCTCTGTAGGGCACAGAACTCCGCGCCGTGCAGCCGCCGACCCTCCTCAGCTTCACCTCCGCTTAGGTGGCCCCAGATCTCAAAGCCGGTCCGCTCCTCACAAGGTCACCAGGAAGGGACCGTCGCCATCTTGGGTGCTCCGTCTCGGACCGTTCCAGCTCCGATTCAACCAGGATAACTCCGGTGCTCGACCTCCTCCAGCCAGGATGTTGGTCTCGAACTGTGCCGCCTGCGTTACGACACTGATCCCTCGGTCCCAGGCCAACTGCGACTCCGATTTTCAGGATTAATCAGGGGATCGGGCGTGGAGCTATCGGCTCACGCCGCCTGCTTCATCGGCGTCAAGCCACGCCCCTCCTGGTCTCAGCCACATCCTCCTAAACCACAGCGTAGCACGCTGCCATAGTGGCTCATTGTGATGCATTCTGGGACTATTTAAGTAGTTTGTTGATGATTTCCACCTGTTTTTGCTGTTGTGTAATTGTTACCACCTGATTTGATTTCTTCTAGTTTAAGGAGCGCAAATAGCGATCTTTAGCTATTTCTGTCTTTACGAAAACGTGATGCATCCCATTTTGAGATTTCTTAATTGCGCTTCATAAAATACAGAATTTGGTATTACAGATTCTGTATTTTTTGAAGTGCAAAAATTACAAAAACTACTATTTTGCATCAGAACTTGCTATTTTGCGATCAGAAACAGCATTTTTTACTGATTCGCAATGTTTCTGGTCGCAAATTAGCTTGATGCATGTCAGGCTATATCCGGGCGCAGACGGGCTTGCCTTTGGCGCACCTTCTGTGCACCACCAGCATGCCCGCTGCCCATGCCATGCATGCACTTTTAAGGCATACCATTAGTTGGAAAGAAAAGTGAAGAGAAAGGGGGAACACTCAGTGTTGTGTAAAATACCCCTCACACACCAACAGGCCCCTTGGTGTCATGCTTCATCATCGGGGTCTTCGCACCCCGCTAAGGGGATGCGGCACGCTACGACCTGCGACTACGCGGGAGCGTTGACAAATCAGACTATGTGTGGTGTGTGTTGAGTGCAAGTGAAAGGAATAAGATGTGAGTGGGAAGTGTAGTGAAAAAATTAAAAAGTACCTGGCCAGTGGGTAAAAAGAAAAAACTTTATTCTGTACCTCTGGCTGGTGCTGTTAAAAAAGTGCTAGATGGCGAGGTTTTGTGTCTTATTAAGGGACAGAACCTCTGGTGTGCGTCGACATGTTTCGGTACATGCGTACCTTCTTCAGGACGGGGCACAACTCCCAACCCTACTCACGTTTCTCTACAAAACAAGATTTTTGTTCTAATTTTTCTAAAAAGTGATTACACTCACTAGAGACAAATACAATGTGCCTACAGCGGATTTTTTTGGAACATGTAGTTACATGTCCTGAAAAAGAAAGAAAAACATTAGGTTTGGTTACCATATAGGTAGGCTCAGACAGGTGCAGTCACCTGGAGCCCCAAACGGTTGATTTGACCTGTAAAGGAAAAAAACAGACATACAGAACACACAACACAAACACATACACACTTATGACAGACTTAGGATTTAGTGTTTTTAGACATACTTATTGTATGAGCTGATTAAAGCATCATGAGCAAATCCTGAACATCAGGGTAGGTAGGTGGATCCACAATCTATAGGAATAGAAGAGTGGGATCAGTGTTGTTATTCCTACTCACTTGTTTGACTCTGTGATGTACCTACAGAGCTCGAACTCTGTTCAGTGAATACTCACGAAATCCGCCTTAGTCGGCCTCCTTCCACCACCCTGTGCTGCTCCGCCGTAAGTGATGTACGGGTGAGCTTGGTGGTATTTAAAGGTGGATGAAGTGAGTTCTCATTGGTTAATTAGCGGAAGGGCTAATGACCATATAAGGGTGATGACCTTGTTGCCGCCTCCTCCATGCGTGTGGTTTTGTCACATGTAACATGAAAACCACCGTCATTTGTTAATTACCGGGTTTTGCCTGTCCATATAAGGACTTTCCGCTTGCTAGCCACTCACACTCCGATGTTTTCGCTCGCGCTGGGGGAGCGCCTGTGTGATGCAGCCGTCGCTGTCTCTCGTTCGCGCATGCGCGCTGCCCGGTCTCCAGTGTTCCATTGCGCATGTGTGCTGCCGGGTCTCCGGGTTTCCATTGCGCATGCGTCTTGGTCGAATGTGATCCGCGCATGCGCGTTTGTTAATTGTGCAGCTATTTCGCCCGGTTATTTCCTCATTGTTGTTTTTGGTAGTACATTAGGATAGTAACCAGGTAAATCATTGAAGTTGATCTGCTCATTGTGTCACAACCACGGAGTTATTCTGATGTGGTCGACCATACATTTACATGCCATATATGCAGAAGGTGGTACTGACTGTCAGACTGGTTCTCATATCAAACAATTATTATTCCCTGTGTTATCTGGGGGTATTTAGGTGACTTGGCTCCATGGTATGTCATCATTGAGTCCGGTGACATGAGTTGTCAGGCGGAACACCCAACGTTGTTCCTTTTGGAACAGACCTGTTTCAGAGGGTAATCGCTCTATGATGGTCCAGCGTAGGTCGTTGACGCAGTGTTGGTGTGACAAAAAGTGTGATGCCATCTTGGTTGTTGTTTTCTTACAGCGTATATTGCTTTTGTGTTCCCCTATCCTTATTTTGACGGGGCGGGTGGTCATGCCTACATATTCTAGTCCGCATGGGCAGTTAATTAGGTAAATCACATTCCTTGTGTTGCAGTTGGTAAAATGGCGTTGCTCCCATGTTGTTCCATTTCTGAAGGTTACAAAAACCATCGAGAAAGCGATGAAGCGCGCTAAAAACAATCACAGGGAGGCACTCATAGAAGAAAATCCCCATGCAAAAGAAGCAAACAAGAGGCCGATCTGTGTAACAACTTATTCCACCATATCAAATCAGGTGTCGAAGGTCATTGATAAACACTGGGGCATATTGAATTGTGGAGGTTTGACTTTTGAGAAGCCAATGCACGCGCACCGAAGGGGCAAAAACATAAAGGACATTGTGGTCCATACCAGACCACGGACAAACCAGATGGAGAGACCCAATGTAACTGGTGTACAAGGTCATTTCCCTTGTGGGGATTGCAGTTGTTGTCATCAAACTCAGAAAAGTAAAAACCTAACCTTCAGAAATGGAACAACATGGGAGCAACGCCATTTTACCAACTGCAACACAAGGAATGTGATTTACCTAATTAACTGCCCATGCGGACTAGAATATGTAGGCATGACCACCCGCCCCGTCAAAATAAGGATAGGGGAACACAAAAGCAATATACGCTGTAAGAAAACAACAACCAAGATGGCATCACACTTTTTGTCACACCAACACTGCGTCAACGACCTACGCTGGACCATCATAGAGCGATTACCCTCTGAAACAGGTCTGTTCCAAAAGGAACAACGTTGGGTGTTCCGCCTGACAACTCATGTCACCGGACTCAATGATGACATACCATGGAGCCAAGTCACCTAAATACCCCCAGATAACACAGGGAATAATAATTGTTTGATATGAGAACCAGTCTGACAGTCAGTACCACCTTCTGCATATATGGCATGTAAATGTATGGTCGACCACATCAGAATAACTCCGTGGTTGTGACACAATGAGCAGATCAACTTCAATGATTTACCTGGTTACTATCCTAATGTACTACCAAAAACAACAATGAGGAAATAACCGGGCGAAATAGCTGCACAATTAACAAACGCGCATGCGCGGATCACATTCGACCAAGACGCATGCGCAATGGAAACCCGGAGACCCGGCAGCACACATGCGCAATGGAACACTGGAGACCGGGCAGCGCGCATGCGCGAACGAGAGACAGCGACGGCTGCATCACACAGGCGCTCCCCCAGCGCGAGCGAAAACATCGGAGTGTGAGTGGCTAGCAAGCGGAAAGTCCTTATATGGACAGGCAAAACCCGGTAATTAACAAATGACGGTGGTTTTCATGTTACATGTGACAAAACCACACGCATGGAGGAGGAGGCAACAAGGTCATCACCCTTATATGGTCATTAGCCCTTCCGCTAATTAACCAATGAGAACTCACTTCATCCACCTTTAAATACCACCAAGCTCACCCGTACATCACTTACGGCGGAGCAGCACAGGGTGGTGGAAGGAGGCCGACTAAGGCGGATTTCGTGAGTATTCACTGAACAGAGTTCGAGCTCTGTAGGTACATCACAGAGTCAAACAAGTGAGTAGGAATAACAACACTGATCCCACTCTTCTATTCCTATAGATTGTGGATCCACCTACCTACCCTGATGTTCAGGATTTGCTCATGATGCTTTAATCAGCTCATACAATAAGTATGTCTAAAAACACTAAATCCTAAGTCTGTCATAAGTGTGTATGTGTTTGTGTTGTGTGTTCTGTATGTCTGTTTTTTTCCTTTACAGGTCAAATCAACCGTTTGGGGCTCCAGGTGACTGCACCTGTCTGAGCCTACCTATATGGTAACCAAACCTAATGTTTTTCTTTCTTTTTCAGGACATGTAACTACATGTTCCAAAAAAATCCGCTGTAGGCACATTGTATTTGTCTCTAGTGAGTGTAATCACTTTTTAGAAAAATTAGAACAAAAATCTTGTTTTGTAGAGAAACGTGAGTAGGGTTGGGAGTTGTGCCCCGTCCTGAAGAAGGTACGCATGTACCGAAACATGTCGACGCACACCAGAGGTTCTGTCCCTTAATAAGACACAAAACCTCGCCATCTAGCACTTTTTTAACAGCACCAGCCAGAGGTACAGAATAAAGTTTTTTCTTTTTACCCACTGGCCAGGTACTTTTTAATTTTTTCACTACACTTCCCACTCACATCTTATTCCTTTCACTTGCACTCAACACACACCACACATAGTCTGATTTGTCAACGCTCCCGCGTAGTCGCAGGTCGTAGCGTGCCGCATCCCCTTAGCGGGGTGCGAAGACCCCGATGATGAAGCATGACACCAAGGGGCCTGTTGGTGTGTGAGGGGTATTTTACACAACACTGAGTGTTCCCCCTTTCTCTTCACTTTTCTTTCCAACTAATGGTAGGATTCTCCTTGTTTATATATCAGTGCCCGTGGAGTAGGAATCCTACTTGATACTCTACCTCCCTTCTTTGTTAAATATATACTTTTAAGGCATAGCCTGCCCTCTCCCTGGCCCCTCACCAACCGGGTAGCTGTTTGGTCTGCGAACAGCCAATAAACATCTTGTGAGCTCCGCTGAAGGCTGGCATGCTTCTTACACCAAGAGAGGCTACGGTGAATAGAACAGGTGTGCAAATTCAATTTCAATAAAACAAAACATCATGCAGAAGTCGATATCAGATCAGTGCCAGTTAACAAAAAAACTATTCTCATTACCAGCACGGTCTCGCCATGGGCCACCCAGCAGTACTTGCACCAAAACCTACTCCCCAAGGGGGATAGAAGGGGGTAAGATTTTGTGTGGACCACAGAGGTTTGTATGTTGTCACTAAGGGCCAGATGTAGATAATCAGCATTTACCGATTCAAAAATATCGAATTATACTGTTTCGGTATTTTGGGATCGGTAAATGCTATGTAGGTATTAAATCGGTAAATTGTACAGAATCTGTAAAATTTGGTAAATACCGAATCGGTATTTAACTATCCGGTAAAAGGGGGGAAACATTGAAGGGTGGCAGGGTGTCACTTTGACACCCTGTTGTACCCCTGATTTGTGTATGGGTGCACATGTGGCACACATACATGCCCTAAGGGCATGCATGTCTGGCACATAGCACTGTTATTATTTGCATAAATTAGCATTTTCTAGGGTTTTCGAAATTTGCCACCAACTTGTAGTTGGTGGTAAATAATGAATACTAAAATGGGAAAATCACTCATTTGAGTGCTCTCTACATATCAGGATTCGGTAATTTACCAAATTGGTATTTAAGAATTTGGGGCCAGATGTAGGTAGGCCAATAGCGGTCGGTAAAGGCCGATTTTACCGAAAATCGGCCGTTACCGACCGGTATAGGCCTTTTGGGATGTAGGGGACAGAAAATCATCCGATTCGGTAAAGTTACCGATTCGGTAAAGTTACCAAATCGGTAAAGCTACCAAATCGGAAAATATACTGAATCTGTGAAATTACCGAATCGGAACATTTACCGATTCTGTAAAGTTACCTAATGGGTAAAGTTACCTAATCGGTAAAGTTACAGAATCGCTAAATTTACAGAATCGGTAAATTTACCGAATCGGTAAAATTACCGATTCAGAAAATAACAAATGGTAAAAATGAGTATTTGAGATGTAGGGAACCTCTGAAATACCGATTTTGATTGAAAATTGGTATTTAAGAGTCTGTAATTACCATGGATTCAAATCAAGAGGTAAACAGGTGCAAGGTATAAAAAAGGCCCACAATGCAACATGTTCTCAACTATTGTGGTATTCTATGTCATTGCGAGGCGGTTACGCCTACAGGTAGAAGGTGAGAGGGTCTGGAGGAGGGAGGAGCAGGTGTACAGACAGAGGATCACCCAATTCCAGCTAACTGACCCAGAGATCCTGCAGCGGTACAGGCTGTGGTGTTGCTATCTATCTGTGGGATTAATCTAGGTTTTTCCTGTTCACACATTTGTTCTGCTGGTTAAGTGTTACCCCACCTGTGATCTGTCAAACAGTTGCTCATGGCTAGGACTGGTGGTCTGTTTGTCTCTTGCCATCTTCAATACCATGTTACGGTCACTGTAACTTAAACGTTTTATAACTATGGACGAGGGGAGTCCCAGGATGAGGTCTGGCCATTAGTGATCTGGTAGTTCCTTTGACAACTAGCAGGGAAGAGAGGCTTTCAGCTCCAAAAACCTCCTTCAGTATTTTTTCAACATAAGTCTCCATTCTTCCTTTATTTGTTGACTCCAGGATGCCTGTAATGCACACATTATACATTCATGAGTGATTTTTCAGATACTCTTTCTGTACTTGAATCATTTCAAAAACATTTTCCATGTGGAGGCACTTGGTACTCATGGCAAACAACTCATCTTTGGTCATTAAGATTTGCTGTCCAGCTTTATTGAGGTATGTTGTGTGTTTAAGATGGTCCATATGGAGATTCAGCTATCTATGTTCCCGTCAAGGGAGTCCATGCTTTGTTGCAGAGCAAATAGCGTGACTTCCAGCATTAACATTTCTTTGGGAGCCATATTGGACTCATCGACAGGGCAATCCATTTTCACCAGTTTTTATTGTTTCAAAAGTCAGCCAGGGCTTCGATCAGTATTTCACATGGTTGTTGGTATCAAAACAGGCTACATGAGGCAAGAACTGGCAACAACACCCCTAGCCAAAACCAACTCCTCATTAGAAAACGAAGGGCAACGTAGGTGCTGGAAGATCAATACCAAGGCCAAAACTCCCCTAAAAACTAACCCTCATATCATGGAACATTGCACGGTTAAACAACAAAGCAGGGCCCAAGAAAGTACAGGGCTACTTTGCAAAAGGGAACATCATTTGCTGCCAAGAAACTTGGTCAATAACATCGACACCTATAGTCGGCTCCCATGAACACCGGATAAATGCAACAAAAAAAAAACATCTTCGGATGTCCATCTGGGGGTCTTCCTATCTTCATAAGCCATGCGAGGAAACTCAAGCTTACAGAAATAGGAGTAAACTCCCCAGACCTGCAGCAATGACAATCACTGGGTTACGGGCGGGCCACCTGCCGTTTATTCTGCTGCTCTTAAACTGCTACATTTACCCTGCACTGACTGCTGCCAGTATGGAATCTTTTACCAACATGCTGGAAAATATATTACTAAAATATGAGCAGTACAATGTAATCATCACAGGAGATTTTAACTTGAGAGGTTTGGAAAGTGCCCCGAAAAATCAAAACACAGGAAACAAGGCAGGCCCACCTTCTTAAAAATGTTAAACTCTACTCAACCCACGTCCTGATGAAACTACGATCACCCTTGTGGTACCCCAAACCATTGTTTCAGAACATATCCACCATAGACTATATCTTAATCAACGAGAAAACGGCTGAAAGGTTGGAAGAATTCCAGGTTGATGATAGAGGGGAAAGTGACCACAGGCCTCTATGTGCAAGATTCAACTTAGGAATGGAATCAGCTGACCTTCATAAAATGATGGGAAAAACCTCAAGGGATGAACATTTCAGAGCCAATAAAAGAATAAAATGGTCAACCTCTCTCGAAGGGAAAATACAGGAGTGGGCACTAATGTGGCAGGCTTGAGGACCACGTGAGACCAACTCAGAGGTGATTGGTGTCTGGGAAGAACTGACAGAAAACCTGGGGCTGAAGCTGGGCAAAAATCACAGTAAAAAAAATCTTTGTGACAAGGCCCCATCTACAAATAACCCACTGACACGAAGAGCTTGAGACAATGTAAAGGTGTGTTAATGAAGGCACTTAGAAGAAGAAAGAAAAGAGGAACATCGGCAGAGGGGGCCTCCATAATTGCACTAAGAGCCGCTTTCAGGAGGAAAGTAGGCGAGCAGAAGAGGAAGGAGATGGAACAACAGTATTTGCCTGGTTAGCGGAAATGAACAACACTAAATTATGGAGGTATATCAACCACCTGAGCTCTCAACCTAGGAGCAAGGAGTAGAACATTACAAGCAATGAGTGGGAAGTTCACGTAAGGGGATTATATACTAGAGGCACACCAGCTACGGAGCATGCCTCTCCAAAGAACATCTTGGAAATAGGCACTCACATAGCCACTCTCCCAAGGATACAGATGAAGCAGGAAAAAGGAAGCTTGAGGGTGATGGATTTTCGATGCTGAAATAACGATGGAGATTAGGAAAATAAGGAATGACAGGGCGCCAGGCACCAGCGACATTCCAGCCCTGACTTTTAAATCAGTCCAAATATTCTTGGCCTCCTTACCCCCTTATACAACTATTCTTTTTCAACTGCAATAATTCCATATTCATAGAAAGGATCAATCCTCTTCCCTATTCACAAGAAAGGCATCCACTCCAACCCCACCACCTACAGGCTAGTGGCCCTCCTGGATGTGAAAGCCAATGCTTTTGCCAAATTACTATTGAGAGATTTAGAAAACTGGGCTAATAACAATGAAATACTACCATTCTACCAGACCAGCTTCAGGAAAAACAGCGCAGCAACGGACGACATAATGACCCTGGCCTACCTCTCAAAACGTGAGGTGAAAGTCAGGCACCTGCCATTGTTCTGCTGTTTTATTGAGTGCTGCAGAGCTTTTGATAAAGTCTATAGGGAAAACTGTCAGCCTGTGGGGGAACCATCTAAGCTATTGAAAGCCATCATATCCCTTCACGAGGGGACTTGGGTACAAGTTAAAATGAGCCCCACAGCGCTATCAGCAAAAGTTGAAACCAACAACTGACTGAAGCAGGGCTGCATCCTGGCCCCCCTACTATTTAACCTTTACACAGAAGACATGGGGGAAGCTCTGAAAGAGGCAAGTCTAGTTCCACCGAGAGTGGGCACGTCGAGAAGTGCAATTCTTCAGTATGAAGATGACACCATAGTGATGGACCACACAAGGGTGAGCCTCCAAAGAGCACTAAAGGAGCTGGGGAAGTACAGCAAGGAAAATCACCTGACAGTTAACGAAGGCAAAACAAAGATAATGGTATTTGGAAGATACCCACACAAAAAACAAGCAGTCTGGAATTTAGAAGATCACCAACTTGGGACCACCACAGCCTAAAACTATCTGGGGGTTTAGCTAAATGAGAGGGCAACATCGGCAGCACATATAAAACATCTTACTGCCAAAATCAACAGTATAATCCTATCAATGAGATACCAAAGCCAATACTTGGCCAGCCCCACAGCAGAACCCATGCTGAACGTTCCTAGAGCAAAACTAATTCCAGCCATTACCTATGGTCTCTTAGCATTTCCAGGAGCTTTAGACAAACTTATGGCAGCAGAGCAGGTCAAAGCTCACAAGATTGTGCTGCGAATATCCAGGAATGCAAGGAACACAAGATTGCAGCTGGAATTAGGGCTCGGCAGACCTGAACAGGCCCTCCAAGGGGATCTAAGAAAGTATTATATTAGAGTCCTTAAGGAACCGCATAACTCTCTCAAACATCAACTTGTAACAATTTTCAGAGATGGGGACTCTCCCTGGAACACCAAGTTGGAGAAAACAATAGATACCCTAAATATAGAACACAATAGTATGCCCCTAACAGACATCCCGCATAAGGCCTGGTCGAACATCATGAGACGACAGGTCCGGTCCATTTCATTTAAAAAGGATTTAACCACACTCCGAAATAACACCTACACAAAGGCATTGGAGGAATTTTACACCTTGGGGAAAGTCCAACCATACCTAAGGGAAGCAGTAGGGACCCAGGCACGCAAGAGAATAATTTTCATGAGGCTAACTGCCCTTAGAACTGTGGACTTCAAACCAGCATGGGAACGAGCAGACAGAGCTGTCTAGTGCCACCTATGCAACTGCCAACGGGAATCTTGGCTCCATTCATTATGTTGCTGTCCCAAATTTACCAGTGAACAACTGAGGCTGCTTCGTCCCTTTTTAAGAGAACTTGGCATCAAAACATGCAAGGAGGCTTCTCCGAAATTAAAACACAGCACCTTGCAAGAGCGGCAAACTTCATTTACCAGATTGGACAAGCTCTAGACGCTAGTGCATAAATGATTTTCCTCAAGCTTTGAAATTCAGTGTCAGATTAATGCGCCATCAAGGTGTTTCCGTAAGATCTATGGACAAAGAAGAGGTTGCCTGCCACTCCAAATCCTTTGACTGGATCATTGCTGCATCAAAATTGAAAGCAGAAAGGACCCTGCAACACCAGATTGACTGCCAGAAACAGGGGTTTTAAATCTCACAGGAGGTCTGGGGAGGGGGGTGGAACGGGTGGGTTGGCAAGGGGGGGTTGGGTTTTAATTTTAACTTTTTACTGTAATGGTTTTAAATAATTGTAGGATTAATAATGAATCAATCAATCAACCTGAGTTATAAAGCACCCTATGAACAATGTATAGGACCTTGAACGGGATTCATTTCTCAGCTGGGAGCCAATGAAATTTCCGAATGGCCGTAAAAATCGAGCGAAAATTAGGAAAATCCAAGATAAGTCTCGCTGCAGCATTCTGGACAAGTTGAAGCTTCTTCATAAATGCTTTGTTGATATCCAGGCAGAGTGCCTTACAGTGATCCATCCTGGACAGAATCAGGGCCATGGCTGCTTGTTTATGCGCAGAGAAAGATAAACAGAAAATCTTCCTAAGAGTGCTTATAACAGAGAAACAGGATGAAACAGTCCTATTAACCTGGAGATCTAAAGACAGCTTGTTGTCCTCTATGACACCAAGATTCTTATCTGAAGCAGCACGACAAGGACATAGTCTAAGCATTGCTGGCCACCATGAGAGGGTCCAGATAGTTTGCTGGCTACCAAAGACCAGGGCCTCAGTTTTGTCTCCATTAAGTCGGAAGTAGTTATTTACCATCCAAGAAGCAACAACCTGCATGCAGTTGTTCAAAATAGTGGTAGAGCCCTCTATATCCTTTATGTTCGACACAATTATTTGTGTATCATCAGCACAGGATAAGACCTCCATACCAAAGGATCCAATCAGCTGAGATAACGGAAAAAAATATATTAAATAGAGTGGGGCTCACAGAGGGTAGGGTGTTTAAATATTGATTACAAAAATATAGTTGACAAAAATATAGTTTTATAAATATCGTTTACAAAAATATCGACACCCTATACCTAAATAGGTAAGTACAAAAATATCTACTCAAAAATATTGATGTAATAATATAGATGTAAAAAATATCGACTTTTTAAATTAATTAAAATTACATTAAATAATGAAAAAATATAAGTACTATGAACAAAAAACATTACATTACTTTTATATTTTAACTATTTATAACAAATTAACTACACTTTTTCATTATAAACTTATTAAATGTGTACATATACATATATTTAACACATAAAATTATATAAAAACAATAATACATACATTTAATTAAAATATAAAAAATATTATTAGTTAAAACATTTGATAGCGAAGGGGTAAAAATTACTATTCCCACTCCAGAGGGTACAACAGTAGGGAAAGCGTTGGATAGCGTAGGGGTAAAAATTACTATTCTCACTCCAAAGGGTGTAACAGTAGGGAAAGCGTTGGATAACGTAGGGGTAAAAATTACAATTCCAACTCCAAAGGGTGTAACTGTGGGGAAAACGTTGGATGGCGTAGGTGTAAAAATTACTATTCCCACTCCAGAGGGTGCAACAGTAGGGAAATCGGTGGATAGCGTAGGGGTAAAAATTACTATTCCACTATTCCCACTCCAGAGGGTGCAACAGTAGGGAAAGCGCTGGATAGCGTAGGGGTAAAAATTACTATTCCCACTCCAGAGGGTGCAACAGCAGGGAAAGCGTTGGATAGCGTATGGGTAAAAATTACTATTCCCACTCCAAAGGGTGCAACAGTAGGGAAAGCGTTGGATAGCGTAGGGGTAAAAATTACTATTCCCACTCCAGCGGGTGCAACAGTGGGGAAAACGTTGGATAGCTTAGGGGTAAAAATTACTATTCCCACTCCAGAGGGTGCAACAGTAGGGGAAGCGTTGGTTAGCGTAGGGGTAAAAATTACTATTCCCACTCCAAAGGGTGCTACAGTAGGGAAAGCGCTGTATAGCGTAGGGGTAAAAATTACTATTCCCACTCCAGAGGGTGCAACAGTAGGGAAAGCGTTGGATAGTGTAGGGGTAAAAATTACTATTCCCACTCCAAAGGGTGCAACAGTAGGGAAAGCGTTGGATAGCGTAGGGGTAAAAATTACTATTCACACTCCAGCGGGTGCAACAGTGGGCAAAACGTTGGATAGCGTAGGGGTAAAAATTACTATTCCCACTCCAGAGGGTGCAACAGTAGGGAAAGCGTTGGATAGCGTAGGGGTAAAAATTACTATTCCCACTCAAGTGAGTACAACAGTAGGGAAAGCGCAGGAACTAAAAAAAAATAATAATCCATATGTCAAATTTAGTAATAAATTTAATGTAGATTATAAACTTATTTAATATATACATTTAAATATATTATTATTAACAAACACCTACACACCTGAAATTAATTACTCAATGACATTTAATATTTACTAATTAAAAATTGATTAGTATTGTATTTTCTAAATATTTACATAATTAATTATTTGACAGATTTCACAACATATACACTTATAAACACAACAACACAAACTAAAATGTATTTACTCGTTTAAAAATAAAATTATTTAATTATATTTAATTAGTCATTAATTAATTAATTATTCAATTAAAATGTAATTTCTTCACTACATTTTCACTTAAAAATTCCAGTACACACACCTAAAATTAGTTAAGCAATTAACATATTTAATTAACATAATTAATTATCAATGAACTAATTGAAATTAATTAACTAATATTTATTACACTTTTTATATTAAATTAACACATTAATTAATCAATTATTTTATTATATTTAAATTACTTCCCACCCTATTCCCCTATAAACCCACAACTCGCTACGGAACTATTAACACTAAATTCAACATAAAATACATTATTAACCAATAAAATGCTAAAAAACATACAAATTTGACAAACAATACTCATTAAAAACACTAAATTACTTATTATTATTTAAAAAACAATATTTTGGTAAACTATGTTTTTGTAAACGATATTCATTACAACTATATTATTGTTATCGATATTACTTACCTGTCTGTTGATATTCGGGTCAAACTATATTTTTGACATCGATATTTCTTCTTGTAGATATTTCTGCGGCGATATTAAGGTAACTCGATATTTTCCCGTCGATATTCCCGCTCTACACCCTCACAGAGGAGCCATGCGGCACTCCACAAAAAAATTAGGTTCAGAATCAGAGTGAAATTGGTCCACCGTTACTTTCTGTCCCTGAGTCCAGGTGAGTACAGGTGTGTGAGGGGGAGGCTAAACATGCAGGGTCTGATCTGTTTTTTGTTACTCTTTGCACAGTATATGAGTCTCTTATGGTGGCACAGTGCAAAATAATAAGGCAGTTAGTCAGAATGCCTGGTAGGGGTGTTCTGCAGTCACAATGCCTCAATTGGTAGAAACAGCTGGCCGTGGTGCATGTGTGTTGTAAATCAGCAGCGGTTAGATTAAGCATTAGCAGAAGACATGGTTTGGTTTTTACCATTATCGTAACAAATGTGCCGACTCCATCATGAAATTGTAGCGGCCATTTTGTATGCTATACATTGCCATGTGCTCGTCATGTGCTTGGTCCTACCTTCTTGTTCATCGCACCTGGAGTCTGCCCGGCAACAGGCTATTTTTAGTAGTCTCCGTTTCCAGCATGTCCAGACATGCGTAGTAGGATCAGTGACCGTTACTTAATTGGTTCCAGACAGGAATGTGATCGGAGACTGTTAACTCCGCCCACTCATCGATTGTGCCTTCCAAGATGTCCTTGTATGGTCATGCATCTGCTCTTCTCTGTTCGGGGTGCTACTCGATACAATACCGAAGGGTGTTGTGTGGGCTGTAGTACCACCTTTAATGGTTTAATAAACTTTCCTTTTGTATTTCTAGTTTCATTGCCAACTTCTTCCTAAGGTCTGAGGACTCTGTGCAGAGAAGGGCGAACCCTTGCACTAAGTAGGCCTGGTTTGCTAACAACATGTGGAGGTAGCCAGGCCAATGGGGATTTTATGTTTATAGCACAGTTGCAGGGCATCCAGCCCAATGCATCAGCTAAGGTGGCCCCATCCATGGTCACCGCACCAATCCACTACCACACCCGATGAAACCAGGTTGCTCCAACAACGTTCCAGCAGGCCACAACGCAGACCGGCCTGAAGGTTTCAGGGGTTTTCAACACCACCGGCAGCTGGCCTCATCTGTAAACTGTAGTGTCTGCTTTAAAATTGATCTCCCTTTGCCAGATACGCACAGTCTGCACCAGGGTCAAAACGGACTCAATAATTCTCGCCTCGGTGCCTACTCTAACCAGGGAACACACTCAGCAACCCTGGGCATTAAGCTTGCCTCATCTCTAAAACGTCCCCCACAGATGCCGGAGATGCCTGGTTTCACCTTGGAGATACCCATAAAGGGACCATCTCACAGGGAAAACCAAGACGGGTTCTCCAGCGGTCTTCAGTGCCAGGATACTCCATGCAGTCGCAGTGCGCTTTACAAGTACACCCACATTTACATTTACATTTAACCAAAGTGTATTTTTTTTAGTTACTGTGAGCACCCCCTCCCAATTAGCTACTCAATTTTTTAAATAAATATTCACAATGTGTTGATTTCCTACACTGGAACATCAAACAGATAGATTTCGAGTGAATCTGATGGGACCCACATGGCTAAACTTTAAGGGCCTCATTTATGAGGCTTTACGTCAGTTTTGCGCTTCTGATGCGTCACTTTTTGTGACGCATCGGCTGGGTAAAACATGCCTCCTGTTGCGCACTATTTACATAGTGACGCATCTAAGCAGATGTGTCACTTTATAAACACCTGCACTACATTATACCTGTTTCAGGTATAATGTATGCAGAGCTGGGCATTTTCCCCTGCAAAAGGCTTCGTAGAAGTGATGCAGTGAAATCTAGGAGATTTTACTACGTCACTTCTAGGACGCCGTTGCAACAAAATCTTGTGCCTGCCTTACAGCAGGTGTAAGACTGACACAGGCCTTTTTACATGGGGCTTGCTCCATGTGAAAGGATGCATTGCTGGAGTTGAGTCACTTTTGTGACACACTCAACTAATGCGTCACTTTTGCACCATACAGATACGTCAGAAATACTGACGTATCTGTAACTCCAAGCGACATGATGTGTCACAAAGTAAATATGATGCATCAGGTATGTCGCAAGGAGTGCGCAGTGAGAAGTGACACATCGCTGCTTTCACGCAGCAATGTGTGATTTCTAATAAATTAGGCCCTACGTTGTAGGTATTTTTGTGATACTAATTAGTTTTATAGTACAATAAAAAAGACTAAAAACCAAAAAGCTGAAAACCAAGCTTGTTCAGAGAATGAATAGCAAGTGCATATTTTGAAGGATTCAGTATGGTGGCAGAAATAGCATTGGGGTATCTGTTTCAATTAAGGTGATGGTGCATGTGACACAATTCACAACATTATGCTTTGCAAACAGAATGCTAAATATTTCTAAGCTTCCGTCGCTGACATCAAAGAAGAATAGAATTTGGGTGAGGCTTAGAGCACATGCAAATCAAACTGACTTCTGTTCATGGATCATTTGTAATTTAGATGGTTTACTATAAGAATCGGTGCACACACAGAAGAAGTAGAGTTTGAAACTTTGAATAATTGAAAATGGCATCATTTTCCGAGCTGAAAGAGCTCCATGAATGATACTTGGATGCAGCTATAATGCTGGATACATATACTGCAAATGGTTCTGCCTTCCTTGATGATTCAGTTATTCAGATGTTACCTTCTTTCACCAAAATATTCACCCCAGGTATGTTTCCTATGACCCCTGTTTTCCAAGCTTAAGATGTGTCAGAAATGAGAGTGAGAGTGTTGAGTAGAGTGCAGTCTCTCCCTACACCCTACTATGCACACCTATTATCAGAGAGAGGGATGTTCGCATAGATGACAGTCCCTTTCCACTTACTACTGCACACTCGCATCATCTGCGAGAAAGGATTGAGCCGTGAGCCTAGTCTTTCTTAATACATCCTACTATTCACACCCGTCATCTGAGCTCGAGGTCCAATAGGAGAGGCAAGTCTTTACCCACACCCATCATCTGAGAGAGAGCAAGAGATCTGAAAGGAGAGTCTTGTTATTCTCCATGCACCACTACCCACATAAGTCATCTGAGAGAGGTGTATGATAGGAATATGAATATGATTTGTAAAGCCCAAACTCATGCTCAAGGGCGTATTGGCACTATAGAGGCACCAAAGTGGCCCTCCTAAATGGGGGGACAGTCAAGTTCATGGCAGAACAGAAATGAAGAGTCCCCCCTGGGATAAAAGCATTTCAGTTTCTCCTTGAAATGGATGAGCCCCAGACCGTGTAGTGATTTATATTCCAGACAAAGGGCCTTGACCCTGCAACGTTGTCTGACCGGTAGCCAGTGGAGGTTCCCGATGGCTCCTCTCGCAGATTCATATTTTTGAGTTTTGAAGAGGAATCTTTAAGCTGCATTCTGCAGCATCTGCAGCCTCTTCAGAAGGACTATAATAAGGATGAGATAGAGTCTGTTGCAGTGGTCCGTCCTTGTGAGTATCAGTGCAAAGATCACAGTTTTCAAAAGCTCAGGGGGTACAAGCTTTAGAGAGCTGTATGAGGCAAATGTGAGATTTTTCACTCAGTCATTGAGCTTCAACTGGTTATCGAACCTAAAGCGAAGATTTTTTACTTTATTTATGGGTTCAGAGAGTGGGCCCAGCTCAGGCGGCCACCACGCCGGGTTCCAGAATGAAGGGTTATTGCCAAAGGTGACCTCTGTCTTTGTGGCATTCAGTTTAAGACAATTGTTGTACATCCACTTGCTCACATTGCACATGCAGGTCCTAAATGCAGAGCCAGAATTGATTTTGGATTCGCTAGTGATACCACAATTTGGGTATCATTAGCATATGATGTCAGGGAGAAGATAACATTTTTGATAAGTGTGGCCAGTGGTATGATATAAAGATTGAAAAACGTTGGGCTCAAAGTCGAGGAAGGATTGGAGGAGATCTAGAGCTGTGTCCTTGATCCCCAGACTCTGCATGCGGTCAATCAGAATCTTATGGTTGACCGAATCAAATGCCGCAGAGAGATCCAGCAGGAGAAAATGAAACAAAAAAATCCTCTGCCTGAATTTTTTTTTGTTTTTCAATGGTGCTCAAAGTCACAAATGTACAAAACCAGTTCTAAAATACTGGCCTTCCCAATTATAATGAGGAGTATATTGTATGGTGCAAAAGATCACATTGATTTATGTTGTTTTATCAAAATTGTAACAAAGCATAATAGAAATAAATATCAGAAACAATTAAGCACAGCGTAAATCACACACATACACTTTTTCAAACCAAACCAACAAGTCACATATCCACATAGACTCATCCATCCAAACAAATATTACAATTTATTAAAAATCAATATATATTGTTGGGCGGTATCAAAAATATCCCCACAATTAGGAAGGAGACCCATACAATTTAAATAATATAAGGCGAGTTGGTTATATACCCATATTTATCAGGCAATCACTTCATAAGGCAGGAATGCAATTCATAGTCCAGTATCCTCTCAGGAAATGAGTTAGAAAAACCAAGACATGATATATGTCCAGTGACAACAAACGTTTCAGTGTTTTTTTAACCCAAGAGTGGGTCAAACCTTCTTCAGGGCGAGCTGGTCAGGTGTGAAACCCAAGATAAGGTGTGCCTAAGGAGCAATAGTGGTCCCATGCATTCAGAAATATATGAAGCAATAAATATAGACAAAATCAAATCTATATTTGGAGTGACATGTCCAGCCGGACAGAGGTCATTCAAGTTTAGACAATAAACAGTTAATCCATACAGCGAGAATACCTTCCACAATACACCCGTGTGGCACACATGCCTGTGCCCAACACTAACGCGGTGAGTACAGAAGGTGAATTAGAAACATAGAAGGGTTTTTTAAGGCAAGCAAACGTTTTTCTGTTTAAATTCAAAATATACAGAAGTATCAAAAAGCACCTTTACAATACAAAGAAATCAAGTTTTGCATAGGGTGCTAGACAGGTCGACGGCGTTTCGGTCCCCCTATTAGGTCATAGGGACCATCATCAGGACAATCAATAATTGCCTTAACGTTATAAAACCTCAAAATGCCAGGGCAGAGCACTGGTACTAGACTGGCAGTGAGGATTAGCCCGTGTCCAAAACAGCAGCCCGGAATCAGCCACGAGTTGCCGCGTTACATTAGCGTAATCGGGCGGCGCCAGGGTAGTCGGTCTTCCAATGTGTTCTCATCACGATCCTCAGACGTTTTTCTTATATACCAAAGATATTCTATTTTCCAAGTCCAGACGGATGTCCGTTCTGTCTCTGGTTCTGTTTTAGATCGAAGATCTTTGTGTGTTAATTCTCTTGGTGCACCCGGGTAGTATACGCTCGTGGCTGATTACGTTAAACGGCACGTATTCCCGGGATGCTTCTTCGGCATCTGTAAGATCACCGCTTCAGAATGAGTAAAGAGATGAGACAACCATAAACGAATAAATAAACCTGAATAACACCGATATTGAAATCTTTAATCGGTTCTTCTTTTTATATAGAGGAGTGTGGAAAATCGTGTAAATTTGAAAATGACCCCAGATATTAATATATAAAAAACAACAGAGATTTTGGAGAAAATCATAGATACTGTCCTGAGGAAGGGGGCCATAATCATCCAAGGCTTCCGAAACGCATCGACGCATTTACAAAGAGTCAAATTCGGAGTTGCCAACAAAAATTTTGGTTATAAGGAAAGATTATTCCTCCCAGTGTTGTCAAACAGGGGTCCGAAGTGACAAGATTAAGACAAAAACTAGTGTATTTTCCCACTATTTCTCCATTTCCACATTAGGTGTGTAAATTGTATATTTTTACATAAATATTGTTTTTTCCTTCTGGTAAGTGTTCCCCAAGCCAATAGATTGAGAGTTGAGTAAGCGATGCAGACTGAGTGAGATAGGTCTCTGAATCCTGGTTGGATCTGAGATAACTTGATCTCCCATAGGGAAAATACTTTTGTTTACTTGACAATAAATTAAAACAATCTAAAATATTTATCTAAAATAGCTATCTAAAATAATAATCTTAAATAATTACACCGTAGTAATATGTCTCTTTACTTCTCTCATGCAAAAACATTTGTAGTCCTGCGGTATCTCCCTTGAATAGCAGAAGTTTCACTTTATCAATGTAGACAACAATCCTCTTTCTATGCTCATGTCTACAGGAAAATGCGAGGCTGCGCGTACTTGCATCAGACGTTAGGGCAATCTCCTGTAAGTTGAGGAAAATGATCACAATCACACCCTATGAGAAAATTCCAATGAAATAATATTTTGCACGTTAATTCACGCTTCTTCTTTTCACTGGTTTGTGAAATAATACCTTGCGCCTTAACTCGCGCTTCCGATTTCCACAGCATTAATTACTTTCAAAGCATTCATGACCTCGCGCTCACCTCACGCGTTACCTTGTACTTTGTAGACCTTGCCTTCAAAGTTAATTCCTCTCTCGACCTTGCGCTTGGCTTCACACGTCAGCTTGTTTACTTTCTATGCACAATCTTTTTTACAGCCTCTCGCTGGAATGTTGCTCTCTCTCGTCTCTCTTGTGCAATTACTCGAACATTAAACTAATTTAAAATCCAACTTGGTAAACATGAGGTCAAAGAAAATGATAATAGTACAGCAACCTCCTGCTTCTTCAACTGACTTTCTTTCCTAGAACTACTCAGTGAA